>NC_134357.1:71115670-71415670 GCF_048569485.1 Anomaloglossus baeobatrachus
ATGTGGCTCTCAAAGTGATAAAGGATGGGGGCCATTGATGTAATACATGCAAGATTTATCAGTCTCGGCACATTAACACTTGCCAAAACTTCATCACCAGGTCATTGCTGGAAACAATTTAGGGCGACTCTGAAGCCCCAGATCCCTTTTTGTATGTGGCATGGAGGCTTCATAAAAGTGGAGTTCAGCTTGATCATTACATCTGTGGATGTATTATCTATAGTATAAATAGGTGAATCGCCCCCGCTAGGTCTTCTAGAGTAAAAGATATTTTTCCTCATGTGCGGTCCTATGCAACCCACCTCTTTCTTGGCCACATGCTCTTAAAGGGAACCTGTGGGCCTTATGGGCGTGAGCATGATTCGGCCATCTTCGTCCTCCTTCTGAAGCCTGTGTGCATGATGCAGCTGCGTCATACACACTCGCCGGTCCTGCGCAGGCGCACTACAATACTTTGATCTGCCCTGCTCAGGACATGAATGCCGGTGAGTGTGTATGACGTCGGACCCGTCATGCACCGCGGCTAGAGAAGGAGCACAAAGATGGACCAAAGAGGCGGCACCGGACAACGGAGACGCCATAAGGCCCACCAAGCGACCGTTAATAAGTATTATAAAGTGTTTTTTATGTTATACCCCCGACCTGGGCTCTTATATACAGCATATTAGAATGTTGTATATAAGAGCCCAGTGGTGGTGGCCGCAGCTTATACGCCAAAAAAGTGATGACAGGTTCCCTTTAAAGGGGTGCAACGTGGACATGTAAACTGGAAGGAGTAAGTATGCCAAGTGTAAGGGCTGGTTCACACTAAGCGACAGCGACAACGAGGTCGCTGTTACGTCACCATTTTCTGTGACGTAACAGCGACCTTGTAAGTCGCTGTTATGATCGCTGTTTAGCTGTCAAACACAGCAGCCGAAGCAGCGATCATAACCGCGAGAGCAGGGAGCCGCGCACACTGCTTAGCGCTGGCTCCTTGCTCTCCTAGCTACAGTACACATCGGGTTAATTAACCCGATGTGTACTGCAGCTACATGTGCAGAGAGCAGGGAGCCGCGCACACTGCTTAGCGCTGGCTCCCTGCTCTCCTAGCTACAGTACATATCGGGTTAATTAACCCGATGTGTACTGCAGCTACATGTGCAGAGAGCCGGAGCCGGCACTGGCAGCGTGAGAGCTGCGGAGGCTGGTAACTAAGGTAAATATCGGGTAACCACCTTGGTTACCCGATGTTTACCCTGGTTACAGCTTACCGCAGCTGCCAGATGCCGGCTCCTGCTCCCTGCTCGCTTCATTTCGTCGCTCTCTCGCTGTCACACTCAGCGATCTGTGTGTCACAGCGGGAGAGCGCCTTTGAAGAAAACGAACCAGGGCTGTGTGTAACGAGCAGCGATCTCGCAGCAGGGGCCAGATCGCTGCTCAGTGTCACACACAGCGAGATCGCTAATGAGGTCACTGTTGCGTCACCAAAACCGTGCCGTAGCAGCGATTTCGGTAGCGATCTCGCTGTGTGTGAAGCACCCCTAAGGCTAACATTCCCTCATGTTGCTTATCTGCTATTGTTAGTCATTCCTAGGCTTTGGCATTTTTAGTACTTTTTGATCTCCGGTGTAGCTCCCATTCGTCATGGAAGGATACAACTTTTGCCCCAACACGTAAAAATAAGACAATGTAGTTCTTCAAAGGTACAATGAATCTGAAGCCTAAACCCGGGCTGAGGTCATGGCTTTTTGAAGATTCACACTAAAATGTCAGTACGAGCAGAAGAGTGTTAGAAGATAATCCTCTTCATAAAAGAGATAAATGGTCTGACTCATTCCACGGCGAGCTCTGCTGCATTGCTTACAGGTGAGTTCAGTGGCTAAGCCTGCCGAGGCAGGTGGGAAGTGCAGCTCCGCAGCATCACCTTTTGTGTTTAATGCCAACTGCATCGGAAAAAGTTAAGACCTCAGCCGGGTGATCCATTTAGCATCCTCAAAGTGATGTGAAGAAGAAAAAAAAAAAGTTTGGAGTGGAATTTTTCTTGAAAATCCTGCCTTCAGTAAGCCTGGACATGGGCATGTAAAGGAATTATATCAATTATGTTTGCTTTAAGCAGCATTTTATAGCTGGAAACATTATAACTAAGATTTCCTTTGATCCCTAATGTATGGTCTAATCGTCTTTTTCCTGTGCTATCACTCGTCTTGACTCATCGGTATGATTGCAGGACTCCGCGCCGGTGCATCGCACAAATCATCTGCCCTTCACTGCTGTAAATAACATATAATCAGCACTTATTTATTTATTTTTGCTGCCTAATTCAGTACTTTGGAATTTAATAATTTAATAAAGTGTCCGACATCCTATTCCTAACACCAGGACTAATTCATGGACTCCAGCGCAGGAATACAGACAAGTCCACCAATTAAAGAGGTTGTCCACTACTTTTTCACTGATGACCTATCCTAAGGCGGGCTTTGCACGTTGCGATATCGGTAACAATGTGTTACCGACGCTGCAGCGATATTTCCCTGCCCCCGTCGCAGGTACGATATCTTGTGATTTCTGCCGTAGCGAACATTATCGCTACGCCAGCTTCACATGCACTTACCTGCCCTGCGACGTCGCTCTGGCCGGCAACCCGCCTCCTTACTAAGAGGGCAGGTCGTGCGGCGTCATATCGACGTCACATGGCAGGCAGCCAATAGAAGCGGAGGGGCGGAGATGAGCGGGACGTAAACATCCCGCCCACCTCCTTCCTTCCGCATAGCCGGCCGGGACGCAGGTAGGAGATGTTCCTCGCTCCAGCAGCTTCACACACAGCGATGTGTGCTGCCTGCTGGAACGAAGAACAACATCGTACCATCGCAGCAGCGGCATTATGAAAATGTCGGACCCTACAACGATCATACAATAACGACGCTTTTGCGCTCGTTAATCGTATGTAAAAGGCTTTACACACTACAATGTCGACAGCAACGCCGGATGTGCGTCACTTTCGATTTGACCCCACCGACATCGCACCTGCGATATCGTAGTGTGCAAAGCCCGCCTAAGGATGGGTCATCAATATAAAAGTAGTGGACAATCCCTTTAAAGGCAACAGCAATAATCAGACAAATCGCCCAACCAATAACATTTGTGTAACTTACTCTTGCTTGACTGCGACTATACAGACCAAAAATATAAACACAACACTTTTGTTTTTCCTCCCATTTTCCATGACCTGAACTCAAAGATTTAAGACTTTTTCTATGTACACAAAAGGCCTTTTGCCCCTCAAATATTGTTCACAAATTTGTCTAAATCTGTGTTCGTGAGCACTTCTTCTTTGCCGAGATAATCCATCCACCTCACAGGTGTGTCATATAAACATGTTGATTAGATAGCATGATTATTGCACAGGTGTGCCTTAGGATGGCCACATAAAAGGCCACTCTAAAATGTGCAGTTTTATCACCCAGCACAATGACAAAGATGTCGGAAGTTTTGAGGGAGTATGTAGTTGGCATGCTGACTGCAGAAATGTCCATCAGAGCTGTTCTCCGTGAATTGAATGTTCATTTCTATACCATAAGTCGTCTCCAGAGGTGTTTCAGAGGATTTGGCAGCACCGGCCTCTCAACTTCAGTCCACGTGTAACCACATCAGCCCAGGACCTCCACATCTAACATCTTCCCCTCCAAGATCATCTGAGACCGGCCACCCGGACAGCTACTGCAATAATCGGTGCAAAACCAAAGGATTTCTGCACAAACTGTCAGAAACCCGGAAGCTCATCTGCTGGTTGTCGTCCTCATTGGGGGTCTCCACCTGACTGCAGATTGTTGGCACAACTGACTTGAGTGGGCAGATGCTCACATTCAGTGGCATCTGGTGCAATGGAGAGGTGTTCCTTTCATGGGCAAATCCTGTTACCACTGCACAGGGCAGATGGCAGACTGGCAAATGGTGGTCACATCACATACTGACTGGTTTTTGGACCCCCACAATACTGTAAAACTGCACATTTTAGATTGACCTTTTATTGTGGCCAGCCTAAGGCACACCTGTGTAATAATCATGCTGTCTAATCAGCATCTTGACATGCCGCACCTGTGAGGTCGATGGATTATTCGGGAAAGGAGAAGCGCTCACTAACACAGATTTAGACAAATTTGTGAACAATATTTGAGGGAAAAAGTCTTAGCTCTTTGAATTCCGCTTATGAAAAATGGGAGCAGAAACAAAAGTGTTGCATGCATATTTTTATATTTTTTTCAGTGTATTTTAGAGCTCTGAGTTTGCTGTGAATAAAAAGGAAAATGCCAAACCAAAGACAACTTGCATTGAAGTCTATTGCAAAACGTGAATTGCGTGTGATTTGTGACCAGAAACAGAAAATCCAACACAGTTGGAAACATTTGTGACTGTTGAAGTCGCGGTAGATCACAGGTCGCAATGTGACACCAGAGGAAATCATTAATGTCAGTGTTGCATGACAAATATTGCTGCGTAGTTTTAACCCTAAAAAGCACAATACAGATAGATGACCATCCTTAGGCCAATTGCCCGTGTCGCTTTTTGTGTGCTTCTTTTCTGCACATGAAAAAGCATGTTTTGGCAGAAAAAAAATGTGCTAGTTTTTTATTGCGTTTGCGCAATTTCTCATATCCGTTTTTTCCTGCTTCTTTTTGTGCCTTTTATTAAGTCATGGCAATAGTAGGTGTGCAGGTGCTGTACCACCGCGATCGCCGCCGGGTCTCCGACTCTCACTGCCTGGAGCGATGCCAGGCAGGTAGAGGGGTGGGAATAATATGGCAAAATCCGACCCACCTATTAAATATTCCATTGCACCTCTCATCATATAACAGTGCATTTCACAAATGTTACTCGCCTGTATTTCAGTAAGTATACATCTGATCTCACAACTAAAGGTATGTATAGAATCAGCATGATAGCACCAGTATAGTACTGGCTTTAGTTTATATATAAAAATCCTGGTGGCTGGTGCTCTTTAACAGTGCACGCAGCTGCCAATCAGTCGTGTGGGCGGGGTTATACAGAGCTCAAAGAACTGCTGGACCTGCAGCAGATAGAACAGTTATTTTACCAAAACTGCAGCAAGAAGCCCAGTAAGTGACACATCGCTGGAATCAGGATCTTGGTCCTTTTATAATGCTGCTTTCAGATGAGATCAAAATAAAAAAAAAAGCAGCAAAAAAGACGACTAAATATCATTACTTACAGCAAAGATGGAGCTTCAGTTGTATATTACTCAGGCCAAAAACTACTACTCTACCAGGATACAGCTAAGCTCCCACTAGGTGGAGGCATCACAGGTGCAGGAGGAGCAAATCACACACACGCTTCCAAAACATGGAGGGGGCGATTGCTGGATGATGAAACTGCACACTGATGGCTTGCATAGAGCGCTGTTCACACATGCAGACGCACAGTCACAAGCCCGCAGCCTATTAAGTGACGCCCATACTATTAGATCAGGCAGGCTGCGCATCATACAGGGACAGGAACTTTAATATGCAAGACCTAACAAAAAGGGGCCTGGCTGTATCCTGTACAAAAAAAATGAGGTTTTTAGTTGGTATTATGGCCATAAGACGGAAGCCTACACCCTCATCACTGGAAACTCATGCTTGTAGGTCCCTACGCTAAATAAATAAATATAACATAAAAAAGCAACAAAAAAGACGAATAAATATCATCATTACTTACAGGTGCAGGTGGAGCAAATCACACACACGCTTCCAAAACATGGAAGGGGCGATTGCTGGATGATGAAACTGCACACTGATGGCTTGCATAGAGCACTGTTCACACATGCAGACACACAGTCACAAGCCCGCAGCCTATTAAGTGACGCCCATACTATTAGATCAGGCGGGCTGTGCATCATACAGGGACAGGAACGTTAATATACAAGGCCTAACAAAAAGGGGCCTGGCTGTATCCCGTACAAAAAAATGAGGTTTTTAGTTGGTATTATGGCCATAAAACGGAAGCCTACAACCCTCATCACGGGAACCTCATGCTTGTAGCTCCCTGCAGCCTATTAGGTGATGTCCATACTATTAGATCAGGCGGGCTGCCATGCCGTACCTTTTGGAAGTGTTTGTGTGATTTGCTCCTCCTGCACCTGTGATGCCTCCACCTAGTGGGGGCTTAGCTGTATCCTGCTGGAGTACTACTGTAGTTTTTGGCCTCAGTAATGTACAACTGCATCTCCATCTTTGCTGTAAGTAATGCGTTCAGATGAGGAAGCAACAACCTGGTGGTTGATCAGTACAGGAGGAGAAAGAAGCCAATTTCTCTGATAAGATATACTACGCAGTTTCCTATTTTCACGTGTACTATTGATTTATATGATATGTTATAATGACGCATATTTTTTATGTTATTGATCTCCGTGTTCTGTAAGGAGCGTTCCGGCAGGGCTCGGGGGGCACCCGCTGGCCTTATCTAGTAGCACCAGCTCTGCCAGACGCTTCTCTCCTTGACTTCAGTAACTGAATCTGTGACTTGAATCTTCTTGCAGGGATGGGAAGATCGCCCTTCACAATCTTCACAGCACTGCCAGCATCCAGTTCACCGCACACGAGCAGGATGTGAACTGCGTGGATTGTCACGGAGGAATTATAGTCAGCGGCTCCAGGGACAGGACTGCCAGGGTAAGTCCTCGTGAAGCCGTCCCTCAATCATTCCCTCCGACCGTCCGTCTCCCAGATGGACGGCGGACAAGAGAGACTGAGCACCGCCGGGAGGCACATTACTCACACTCACGCTGAAAGCTGATTAGCTAAAAAGGGCCGTGTGCTGGACGGGAGCCACGCTGCTCTCATTGCTATTCCTCTGCTATATTTCACGGACATCGAGCTGCACCATTCTGGTGATTATTCTGAAGGGGCGGCTTAATGCAGTGGCATGGTTAACACTTTGCTGATAGTAGCAAGAATTTCTAATATGCAACCCATTTAGAAAAAAAAATGCAAATAAAATGTACACTCTAGATTTATATGCATGGATCGTAATTATTTTACCTCTTAGTAAACAGGGCAAGTGACTTCTTTATACACGAGGACATACAGTGGAACCTTGGATTACGAGAACAATCCGTTCTGGGAGTGTGCTTGTAAACCAAGTTACTCGTTCAGCAAAGCACGATTTCCCACAGGAAATCATTGCAATGCAGACAATTCGTGTCATTACACACATGCACAAACACGCACCATCAAACACAAGCACGCATGCACACACACATTATGCTCACCTTACCTTCCGTTCCATCGCCGTCCTCCTGGATCTTGCAGTTCGCCGGTACAGGATGTGTATTGGTAACCATCGTGACCGATGCCGGAGTTTCCGCTGCCAGAGCGCTGACGTCAAAGGCAGGACCCGCTTGCCTTTGATTGGCCAGCGCGCTGCCTTTGAGTAGCGACTGAACGGGGAAGTTTCTCCTTCATCATGATGGTTGCCAATAAACATCTTGTAGCGGCGAACTGCAAGTTCCATGAGGCCGGCAATGGAACGGATGCTACACATATTATGCTCACCTTACCTTCTGTTCCATCGCCAGCCTCATGGATCTTGCAGTTCGCCGGGACAGGATGTGTATCAGTAACCATCTTGACGAGGGAGGAACTTCTGCTGCCAGAGTGCTGACGTCAAAAGCAGGAGACGCTTGTCTCTGATTGGCCAGCGCGCGCTGCCTTTGAGTAGCGGCTGAAAGGCGAAGTTCCACCCTCGTCGCGATGGTTACCGATACACATCCTGTAGTGGCAAACTACAAGAACGATGAGGCCGGCAATGGAACGGAAGGTAAGGTGAGCATAATATGTGTGCGTGCGTGCGCGTTTGTTTTGTGTGTGTTTGTGCGTGTTTGTGTGGACTGCAAGAGCGGGTTAGGGTGCGGTGGAAGTACGGAACCGGAAGTGTGTGCGGTGAGTATTTTGCTTGTACGGCAAAGCTTGCTCGTGAACTGAGTTACAAATTTATAGCGAGCTTTGCTCGTTAAGCGAAATTCTCGCTAATTGGGTTACTCGTTAAGCGAGGTTCCACTGTACATCCGTAGTGCTTGCATTTGGGCATCTATGCCCCAGTGATCATGCAGGGCACAGCAGAATACTGCTGACGTGAACACTGGGGTTTGCCTATATATACAGTGAGTCTTTAAAGGTTATGCTGTGAAAGTTCATGGCAGGGCATAAGATGACTTTATAGAATATATAGCAAACATTTAGTTATTTTTTTACAGATATTGTATAGGTTTAGAATCGTACAAAACACATAGCTGCTTTCTGCCCCCAAAAATCATTGCTCTTGTCTATGGGTTGTGCCAGCTCATTGGTGCATGGGACTGAGCTACAATATCCTATACAGATCCAGTGCTGACACGTTTATTCTTAGGCTGGAAACACATCTATGGCTGGAAACACATCTATGCGAGTAAAATCGGTCCGACTGGGCTGAAAAATACTCGGCTGATTTTAGTTCATGCTAGGTGCGAGTGCAACGCAAGTGCGATGCTTTTTGCTCGCGTGTGTGTCGCGTTTGTGATGCTAGTTTCATGCAACATCTTAATTAGATAAAAGCTATTACACATGTGTCAGTTAATTAACCTATGGGAATGTGATTTCACATTCATCTGTTGAATATTTAATGAGCGAAGTTCCTGCCACACTCGCAAATGTGAACGCTGGTGCGCGTGTGTGATCCTACTTTTAATCCCCTTCCATAGGAAATCATTGGGACAAATGGTGCGAGAAACTCGCAAAAAAGCAGCATGCTGCGATTTTTTTCTCGGTCCGATTTGGACTGAGAAAAAAATCGCAGATGAGAGCTGAATCATTGACTAACATGTGTCCGATTCCAATGCGAGTTTTTCTCGCATTGCTCTACTGCGAGAAACTCGCAAGTGAGAAGCAGCCCTTAGAGCGACAGTTTCCACTTTCTTCACTTTTGTCTAATAGCATCCGCACATCTGATGAAGGTCAGGGATCTTACCGAAACGTTGTGTATTGAACTGTGGATTGCATCTATAAATAAAACGCAACTTTCTACGAGCGCCAAATTCTTCTATATTTTTGCAATATCTTATACAACCTGGTGACAGTGCCGGCCCTGCTTTGTAAACCACTTTAACCTTAGGGGGCGTGCCTTGTGCCAATCCTGGTATTCCTCCTGAAAGTATATGACACCAGCGATCCTGAAAATGGGGCTTGAGAGACAGAGACTGTTGTAAATATAGCCACATGCTCGATCTCTGCTCAATTCATTGTCTATGGAACTGCTGAATACAGCAGTCCCATTGACACTGAGGCTGAGCATGTTCTCCTCTGCTCCATACAAGACGGAGCCCTTTTTTCGGATTTAAGGAGCCCCAATCTCTGGATCACTGGGAGTCTAATCACTATGGATGGAGGATAACTTGTGCTGAACTCATATGAAGTATTAGGCCCAGGGACATAAAAAGTTTTTTTTTTTGGTCCTGTCCCTGCCCTCATACACTATGAAGCTGGGCTGGCCACTGCTGTTCTAGCATCTGTAGATCACTTGTAAATCGCTCATCGCTCCCGTATGGGACGTTACGTCACAGACTAGTATAAAGCTCCATGCTGCAGCAGAGAACGGGTGTGTGGCCGCCGGCTCCATGCGCTTCCTATCTGCCAGCCCCCTGATTCTTGCTTCTATACAGTCAAACAATAGCAAAATACCCAGAGGATCCACAGTATCAACCGTAGCAAATAGCTGAATCCAGGCAATATAGGTGCAAAAAATAAAGACCTAAAATATAACTTTTATTCAACGTGCTGATAAAAAGTGAACCTAGGCTCACTAAGGGTGAGTAAAAACCAAAACCACGATAGTGATTAAAAATCCTGCTGAACGCAGGGACACAAAGAAAAGCAAACCAAGTCGTCTTGGCCCTGGTGATAGAGTGCGGCAAAACTAGCCTCAAAGCTTACTTGAGTATGCCAACCAATAGCTAACTACCAAGGTATATCCTGACTATGGACTGCCACACAACTTTATTTATTCATGAAACTGGATATATTTCCAGCATAAGGAAATGTGTCTATAGTGTATAAAGGTGGACAAAAGGGTGTCACATATAAATCCCTTAAGGGAACGATCTTACCCGGTCCAGCAGATATAAAGGAGGGGCGACATAAAGAAGGACCACCAAAACAACGGCTTTTTCAGGGGGAGCTGTCCACCAGCTCTTCAAATCCCACAATAGCAATGCCGGGGGGTCAATTCCATGTAGTAGGGCAGACACTCACTCCCATAAGTTTTTTTTGGTCCTGTCCCTGCCCTCATACACTATGAAGCTGGGGTGGCCACTGCTGTTCTAGCATCTGTAGATCACTTGTAAATCTGTCAAATAGTAGCTGCTCCTCATCGCTCCCATATGGGACGTTACGTCACAGACTAGTGTAAAGCTCCATGCTGCAGCAGAGAACGGGTGTGTGGCCGCCGGCTCCATGCGCTTCCTATCTGCCAGCCCCCTGATTCTTGCTTCTATACAGGCTAAAGGCCGCTTTACACGCTGCGATATCGCTCAAGCAATCTCGTTGGGGTCACAGAATTTGTGACGCACATCCGGCCGCTTTAGCGATGTCGTTGCGTGTGACACGTTTGAGCGATTTTGCATCGTTGCAAAAACATGCAAAATCACTCATCGGTGACATGGGGGTCCATTCTCGAATATCGCTGCTGCAGCAGTAACGATGTTGTTCCTCGTTCCTGCGGCAGCACACATCGCTCCGTGTAACACCGCAGGAAAGAGGAACCTCTCCTTGTCGGCGGCCGCCGGCAATGTGGAATGAAGGAGGTTGGGCGGGATGTTCGTCCCGCTCATCTCCGCCCCCTCCGCTTCTATTAGGTGGCCGCTTAGTGACGTCGCTGTGACGCTGAACGAATCGCCCCCTTAGAAAGGAGACTGTTCGCCGGTCACAGCGACGTCGCAGGGCAGGTAAGTATGTGTGACGGGTGTAAGCGATGTTGTGCGCCACGGGCAGCGATTTGCCCATGTCGCACAACCGATGGGGGCGGGTTCCCACGCTAGCGATATTGGTCACGATATCACAGCGTGTAAAGCGGCCTTTAGACCAGGGGGCTTGACAGAGCTTGGCCGCCAACTCTGTGCTCTTCCAACCAGCTCTGAGCTTTATACTGGACTGTAACGTAACGTCCCATACGGGAGGTGTGCGGAGCAGCTACTATTTTATTGACCTACAAGTGATCTAAAAATAGTAGAGCTGTAGTGGCCAGCCAAGCTTCAAAGTGTAGAATGAGGCAGGGACATTATAAACATTTTTTCATCTCACCGAGGTGCCCCTTTATGGATTAATTGCCTCTCCTACATGTGTCGACCCAGGTCATTTAACCCCTTCACGACCGGCCTATTTCGCTTTCCGTTTTTTTATTTCGCCATTCTTCTTCTGAGAGACGTAACTTTTTTTATTTTTCAGTCAGTATGGTCATGTGAGGGCTCATTTTTTGCCGAACGAGCCGTACTTTTAAATGAAACCATAAGTTTTACCATATAGTGTACTGGGAAACGGCAAAAAAATTCCAAATGCTGAAAAATTGCAAAAAAAGGGCAATAGCACTATTATTTTTGAGATATTTTATTCACTGTGTTCACTATATGGTAAAACTGATGTGTGGGTGTGATGCCTCAGGTCAATGCGAGTTTGTAGACACCATGTATAGGTTTACTTTTATATAAGGGGTTAAAAAAAATCGGAAGTTTGTCCGAAAAAAGTGGCGCACGTTTTACGCCATATTCCATGACCCGTAGTGTTCTCATTTTTCGGGATCTATGGCTCAGTGACAGCTTATTTTTTGCGTCTCGAGCTGATATTTTTAATGGTACCATTTTTGCGCAGATGCTACATTTTGATCGCCTGTTATTGCATTTTGCGCAAAAGTTGTGGCGACGCCGTTTACTGATCATATTAATTGATTTTCTATTTTGATAGATCGGGCGTTTCTGAACGCGGCGATACCAAATGTGTGTATTTTTTTATTTTTTTTAACCCTTTAATTTTCAATGGGGCGAAAGGGGGGTGATTTGAACTTTTAGGTTTTTGGGGTTTTTTTACATTTTTTAAAACTTACTTTTTTTTTTATTTTAGTAGTCCCCCTAGGGGGCTATAGCGATCAGCAATCCGATCGCTCTGCCCTATCTGCTGATCACAGCTATACAGCTGTAAACAGCAGATACGCTCACTTTCTGCTTCACTGGGCTGCGGGCCAAGTGAAACCGAAAGTGACTTATGATAGCTACAGGCGTCATCACATGTCCCTGTGCTACCATGGCAACTACCGGAAGTCACGTGTCACGTCACGTAACTTCCGGTATCGGGTGGTAAGTAAAAGTTTACCGCGATTGCGATTTATAATGGCGCTGTCACATATTGACAGCACCATTTAAGGGGTTAAACGGCATGAGCAGATAACGATTCTGCTCGTGCCTAGCAGGCACACATCTCTGCTGTGTAAATCAGCTGAGATGTGCTATGATCACGGCATGCTGCCGCCGGCAGATCGCGGGCAGTAACATTATGACCGCTAGGACGTAATATTACTGACAGCGGTCGTTAAGGTGTTAAGGCAATCTGTCACCTTGTTTTTACCACCAGATCTGAAAGCAGCGTAACATAGGGGCAGGGACCCCGATTACAGCGATGTGTCACCTATTGGGCTGCTAAGTGTAGTTTTGATAAAATCACGGTTTAACCAGCAGTGGATTATCATTACAGAACTACTTGGTGTGCTGTAGGTAGTCCAGCATATTCATGAGCTCTGTATAACTACTAGATCTGCAGCAGAAAAAACATTGATTTTATTAAACTGACAGCAAACAGCTCAGTAAGTGACACATCGCTAGAATCAGGGTCTCTGCCCCTACATTATGCTGCTCTCAGATGGGGGAGCAAAAACCTGGTGACAGATTCCCTTTAAATGACTGCCAGTTGGAGATGTGCAAGTGGGTCTCTACTGGTTTGCTGAGACCGGCCGATGAACATTTAATGTTCACTGGTTAACAGTTGTTCTGTGCACATAAAATATCCTGTGCACAGCAGCGCATCGTCCTGGATAATGGATTTTAAGCAAGCGTTACTCCAACCGAACCACAAGCGTCTTACACGTTGGTCAGGCGGCCGTCGTCCTCCTTGGTCTGGAACGAGCGTTCCTTGGAGCTCTTGGTTGCCGATTGTTGGCTCGTCTATATGGGCCATAAAAAGCCTCCAGATGCCAAATTTGTAGAATTTTTTTCATTTGAATTTAAAAACTTGCTGTATCTGGGAAAAGGGCAAAAGGTTTTCTGAAGATGAGACGTCCTGCGCTGCTACAACAGACACAAGCCTCGGACAGATCTTATATTCTCCCCCCTCCCTCCCCGAGCTGTAGAACTCTATAAAACACTTCCAGGCGGCGTCTGCTGGGAATAATCTGACATTGCAGCTAAAACACTCAAACTGGTTTCTCCAGAGCAATGTCATGCCGAAATCTTGTTTCCAGCTGGTTGTACTACTGTTATTCACGTGGGAATTTGTACTGTTTGATCTAAGCCTGCACCTAGAAAGGGTTAATGAGCGAGTCAGTTTCTGAAGGCTCGGCCCGATTTAAACTAGTCTGCTTTCACTAAGTTTTATTTCCATTTCACAAGTTTTCTTACAATATTATTATTATTATTATTAGGTTTACAGCATAGCATTACAAGATCACTGCCGTTTAGATGGAAATCACTTTTTTTTTTTTTTTCTAGACTGGTACACAGTAAAGGTAGAGCAGTTGCCCATAGTACTTGTCCCTGCCCTCCTCCAGCAATGAAGAGGACCGAACTTGTCTTAACCAGTGTAAACTATTTGCCCAAACCTACATACATACATACATACATACATACTGCACTGTATGGAAACTGTCTTAGAAGAAAGTTAAAGGGGCTGTCTATTACTTAGATATTGATGACCTCTCCGTAGTTGTTTAAAGGGAACCTGTCACCCTATAAGCAGTGGCCACCAACACTGGGCTCTTATATACAGGATTCTAACATGCTGTATATAAGAGCCCAGGCCACTGTATAGAACATAAAAATCACTTTATAATACTCGCCTAAACCGGTCGCTGCGGTGGAGTTGGGCCATATGGGCGTCTTCATCCTCCGGTGCCGGCGCCGCCTCTTTCGGCCATCTTTGTCCTCCTTCTGAAGCCGCTGTGCATGACGCGTCCTACGTCATACACACTCGCCGGTCCCGCACATGCGCACTACAATACTTTTTGTTTTGATCTGCCTTGCTCAGGGAAGATCAATGTGCGCCTGCGCAGGATCTCAATGCCGGCGAGTGTGTATGACATAGGACGCAACATGCACCAAAGCTTCAGAAGGACGACAGGCGGCGACAAAGATGGCTGAAAGAGGAGGCGCCGGCACTGGAGGACGAAGATGCCCATCTGAGCCAAATCCACTGCAGCGACCGGTTTAGGTGAGTATTATAAAGTGTTTTTATGTTATACCCCCGGCCTGGGCTCTTATATACAACATGTTAGAATGCTGAATATAAGAGCTCGGTGGTGGTGGCTGCAGCTTATAGGGCAAAAAACTGGTGACAGGTTCCCTTTTAATATGAAATTGTTAAAGGTCCTATGAGATTGTTAAAGGTCCAACAGCAGGCCAGGCACTCCCATCAATCAGATGATGCTTGCAGCTGGGTGAGAACAGTTTATATAGCTGGAACAGCACAGCTCCGTACACAGTATTGTGGCCATTCTCGGGTACTAGAGCTCACCACCTATTAAAGACGTTGTTCACTACTCAGATAACCCCTTTTCAATCATGGTTTCTCCCAAGTAAAATAATAGCAGCCTGATGCTGGCACCATTCCAGCGGGAGAGCAAGTGCTGACACTGCTGTAACTGCACCAGAGCTGAATGTAGCTATTACCCCGAAAATAAGACAGGGTCTTATATTATTTTTTTGCTCCAAAAGATGCGCTAAGGCTTATTGTCAGGTGATGTCTTATATTTTCCCATGAACAACAATCCACATTTATTCTTGAACAAAAAAAAATCCACATTTATTCAAATCTAATCATGTAATCCCATTCTGGAACGTCAACATTTTGTGTTATTCCTATTACTGGATTAGATGCACATTTTCTTATCTGATCTGTCATTCTCATGATACAGAAACTGCCCTATAGTGGTGGGTATATACCATATTTACAAAGGTTTACATTACCTGCTTAAATTCATTATCCTGTATGTACTGCTAAGTTTACCCACAAAAGAAAGAAACACTTGCTTAAAAAATTGCACTTAACAGACCCCGAACAATTAGAATTTGCCAAGTGAATGGGCTCTCACATACAAATCTGCATCGCTGTCAGGTTCCCCCGTGTTCTACTGCAGTTGGCTCCCCCTGGTGGCTGGAAGCAGTATCACTTGTGCGCAGTGACACTGGTACCCAATCTGTTTGAGAGCTGCAGTGCAATGCAGCAGGAATGGTGAGGGACCTGACAGCGATGCAGATCTGTGTGAGAGCCCATTCACCATCCGCACTTGCCAACTGTAATTGTTTGGGGTCTGGTGAGTGCGATTTTTCATTTGTAGTGGGTGGAGGGTCTGTTATCTTTTTGGAGTGTCTGCTTTCTTTGATGAAGATAACTTTTTTTTTTTTTTTTTTTTTTTTTTTTAAGCTACTTAGACACTTCCTTATGGAATCACAACTAGGGCTTATTTTTGGAGTAGGGCTTATACTTTAAGCATACTCAAAAAATCCCCCAAAATCCTACTAGGGCTTATTTTTTTTATTTATATTTTTTGGGGAAACAGGGTATTAATTTACCTGAGGAAACAAAGTGATTGAGAAAGGCGCTGATCTGCGTCATTACTTAGGAAAGGCCAGTACACAGTGTATGGAGTTGTGCTTCACACACTTTTTGCATCCGGCCACCACAACAAATAGCTGTTCATGCGGGGTGGCACATGTCAGACCTCCACCTAACTTATATTGGTGACTTATCTTTTGCATTAATCTCCAATCAGTGGAGAATTCCCATAAATTTCCCTTATTTGCGCAGTACTTGCCCCATTCTTCTTTGTTGAGGGGGTGCGTTGCAGCTGGTCCCTACCATTTTGCACACACAGCTCGTATGTAGGCCCATGCGTAACCATTGTTGCAAACTATTAAAAAGCATGTGTAATCTGATTTCTGCAGTTTATTTTACCCTGTTCCACTTCTGCTAAAAGAGATGATGCGAAAAAGAGCACATATGCTACAGAAATCATCTGTGGGAAATCCACGGTGTTTCACAGTGACAGCAAAAAGCATGGGATCTTGAGTTAATATGAGTGTTTGCCATTACAAGTGACCGGCAGACAGTGATGGAACGATAGCTGTTGCAGGGATCGCAGCTGTGACCGGGCCCGAGGGTGCAGGGGACCCCCCAGTCTCAGCCCCTGCTTCAGCTGAATGTGCATCTGAGGCCACACATCCAGCTGAAATGCATCGCGGTGCAGAGACCCGTCAAGTCCCTGCACTGTGATACACACTGCCGGCCAAACAGTGGTTGGTTGCCAGCTAACATCGCTGTCTCCGTGACTGAGGCGACACATGACAATGACTTCATGCATTGCCATAGCACGGACGCCATTGAAAGCTGCCGCCACTGCGGGCTGGCTATAGAGGTGGGTGCTGTGCAACATGGTAGCCTGGGAGGTTGAGTATAGTCTATACCAAGAGGGGGACAGTATAAACCAGAATGGGCCCAGGAGGTGGACAATATAGACCAGGATGGGGGACATGTATACCAGGATGGGGCAGTATAGACGAGGATGGGGGACAAATATACCAGGATGGGAGACATATATACCAGGAATGCGCCCAGGATGGTGCTTGTTACAGAAGGATGGGGGACATTACTACATAATGGGGGGGAGGTCAACTCGAATGTCTTTTTATAGGATTTAGAACACTAAATGTATACATGCATACAACTGACCAATATACAGGGATGATGGGGGAACCCATTGAACTCTAGTTACGTCACTGCCGGCAGATGCCTCTGTAACTAAGGCTTGTGCCGACGACACATGCACCAGTTCACCCCACTGGTCAGGGGAAATGGGATCTGAAAGTGCCAAAGACTATGAGGTTTTTTTTTTAATGAAGGCTATCTTTATGTAGGTAATGGCGTCTTTCCAATACTCCACAGTGAATATCTTTGGTTGTCACCGGCTGCAATAAATTTGCACAGTCCATCTCTATATGAAGCAATAGTTGGGCTGCAGCAGAGGCATCGCCGGCTAATGGCAGCACTAAATGCAGAACGTGTGGCTGGGACGGAGGAGGACTCGGTGGAGTGTTGATTACTGCTAAGCCCCGAGAAGCTGCTAATGTACATTCCTGACTGATAGTCCACAGATAGGCTGCTCCCAGCAATATTTTTAACCTGTTGAAGATAGGGAAGCTTAGGCTAGTTAAGCTCGCCACCTTCATTCAGTTACTTTTGGTGCGATAGTAAATTCCTGTTGACATGACTAAAACACAATCCCCTTAGTGGTCAACAAACACGTGCGCGAAAAGAATTCTGGAGATTTGGGGAAGTTTTGTGCATAAAGAAGGAGCTTAGGCATAAAAGACACAAACATTCATCAGAGAAGATCTTCAGCTTACAAGGAAAGCCATCTCCAGCGATGGAGAAGAAGCCTTTAGTGCGCTCAGGTTTATGGCGCTCGCAGTCTTGTTTTTATAAATGTATACGTAGAAGATGCACCTATGTGACATGGCCGTAGCGAAAAGCTTCTCGGTGTATTGCACAGATGTGGGGAGGATAAATCTGCACAACCTTTGTAGTGATCTGATTCTGCATCTGTTAATTTTCTGCCTTCTGCAAACCTTTCAGGTGTGGTCTCTTTCATCCAACGCAGACGGGCGATGGCTGCACACCATTCAGACAGAAGACAGAGTTTGGTCGGTTGCCATAAACCCTATTTTAAGGTAACAGAAGTTTTTACTGCTTAAGGTTATGTGCACACTCTGCAGATTTGGCGCGGAAATTTTCTGCATGAAATCTGCACCTTCTGGCAGAAAAACGCATTGAAAAACGCATGGGTTTTCGATGCGTTTTTGGTGCATTTTTTTGCCATTCATTTTTTTTAACAAAATAATGAGGTGGAAGGGCTAAAAAAAAAAATAAGGAAATAACACCCGACAATTGACATGCTGCAGATTATTTCTGCGACGAAACCTGCAACAAAATCTGAAAGGAAAAAAAGCAATGTGGGCACAAAACATCAGAAATCTCATAAACATTTCTGACTTCAGGATTGGCACACAGATTTAGGTACAGATTTACTAAAAACTGCATCAATTAACGCGCCGTGTGCACATAGCCTTAGTATTTCATGAATCTCCACCTTTATTATGTGAGCTATCTTTTGTTATAACACTACCTGCGGGTTTGTTTACACATTTAATTTTTGTAGCTTTTTTTTTCCCGCACAATTTTATACCAAAAAATGTTACAGTACCAGCAAAATGAATGAGACTTCTGAAATCTCATGCACATGCTTAGTTTTTTTTTCTTTGTCGCTCCATTGGGAGACCCAGACAATTGGGTGTATAGGCTATGCCTCCGGAGGCCGCACAAAGTATTACACTAAAAGTGTAAAGCCCCTCCCCTTCTGCCTATACACCCCCCGTGCTCCCACGGGCTCCTCAGTTTTTTGCTTTGTGCGAAGGAGGCAGACATGCACGCACAGCTCCACAGATTGGTCAGCAGCAGCTGCTGACTATATCGGATGGAAGAAAAGTGGGCCCATATAGGGCCCCCAGCATGCTCCCTTCTCACCCCACTCTTGTCGGCGGTGTGGTTAAGGTTGAGGTATCCATTGCGGGTACGGAGGCTGGAGCCCACATGCTGTTTTCCTTCCCCATCCCCCTTAGGGCTCTGGGTGAAGTGGGATCCTATCGGTCTCCAGGCACTGAGACCGTGCTTCATCCACAACTCCTGTGGAGCCTGCTGGATAGGAGCCGGGTATCGTTCAGGGACATGGCCCTGCTACTTGGAGGTACTCTGTATCCCTGTGGGGACAGCGCACAGCAACACTCCAGCTTTGCTGGGTGTGCTAGTGCACCGGGGACCGCGGCGCTGACCGGGTTAATATGTGCCATTACACACTCAGCGTTGCTGAGTGTGTTTATGTATAGGGACTGCCGCACTGACCGCCGCTGCCATGGAAACACCGCGGCGCGGCTGGGACTTGTAGTGCGCCGGGGACTTCCACGCCGGCCGCGCTTTTACGGCGGCCGCGTTTATTACTAGAGTCCCCGGCTTTTTGCGGCCTAGTTTCCTTTCTTCCCACCCCCAGCCCTGACAGGCAGGGGAAGGGCGGGACGCTGCACAGAACGAGCAGCACTGAGGGCTGGAGCATGCTTTGCATACTCCACCCCCCTCACTGTGCACAGTGCGGGCACCAGTTCCCGCACTTTCTGGGTCACGCCCACGGCTCCCTCCTCTCCTCAGGACGCCGGCAGCCATTCCTGTCAGCTCCTCGGACGCTGCAGAGGGGGACAAAGTCTGGGAGACCCAGGCAGGGACTCTGGTGGCCTCACAACCACTTTAAGCGGGTGGTAAGCAGCACCTGTGGTGCTAGCCCCATTGTGCAGTAGTGTAACATTATATGTTTATGGTATATATATTTTACACTGTATGGTGCACAGTTGATTTCTGGCTATATACCCTATTGTGTTGCTCAGGGAAGATAATAGCATGGCGCCCACGAAAGGCAGGGGTGCCAAAACACAGGCTTTTTATGCTGCCTGCGCCGCATGTACGACCCCGCTACCGGCAGGTTCCACTGACCCTCATTGTGTGCACTGTTCGGCCCCTGTGGCACTTACTCAGCCAGAGCCTCTGCTAAGAGGGGCCCAGGGGGAGCCACCTGCTGACACTGTCCAGGTGACGGGGACGGAGTTTGCAAAACTCTCTGAGACTATGGCTAAGATACTAGAAGCCTTGCAGTCCAGGCCGGTATCTCAGCACAGGGACTCTGTTGAATCTTTGTTCCCTGGCCCACCTCAGTTGGACCAACAATGTCCTCCCGGGGTATCTCATGGGTCCCAGGCTGAGGGTTCTGACACAGACCCCAGCCCCAGACCGACTAAGCGAGCTCGCTTAGAATTTCCCTCGACATCATCATATTGTGCAGGGTCTCAGAGGGGGAATCTCTGGTTGATGAAGCGGAGACAGTTGATCAGGATTCTGATCCTGAGGCCGCTCTCAATCTTGATACTCCTGACGGGGACGCCATAGTGAACGATCTTATTGCGTCCATCAATCTAATGCTGGATATTTCTCCCTCAGCTCCTCCGGCGGAGGAGTCGGCTTCTCAGCAGGAGAAATTCCGTTTCAGGTTTCCCAAGCGTACACCGAGTATGTTTCTGGACCACTCTGATTTCAGAGAGGCAGTCCAGAATCACCATGCTTGTAAAGATAAGCGTTTTTCTAAGCGCCTTAAGGATACACGTTATCCCTTTCCCCCTGACGTGGTCAAAAGTTGGGCTCAGTGTCCCAAAGTGGATCCTCCAATCTCCAGACTGGCAGCTAGATCCATACTTGCAGTGGAAGATGGGGCTTCACTCAAAGATGCCACTGACAGGCAGATGGAGCTCTGGTTGAAATCCATCTATGAAGCTATCGGCGCTTCTTTTGCCCCAGCATTCGCAGCCGTATGGGCGCTACAAGCTATCTCAGCAGGTCAAGCGCAAATTGACGCAGCCACACGCACGTCCGCGCCACAGGTGGCGTCCATAACCGCTCAGACGTCGGCATTTGTGTCCTACGCTATTAATGCTGTCCTGGACTCTGCGAGCCGTACGGCGGTTGCAGCCGCCAATTCGGTGGTACTACGCAGGGCCTTGTGGCTACGGGAATGGAAGGCAGATTCTGCTTCCAAAAAGCGCTTAACCAGTTTGCCAATTTCTGGCGACCGATTGTTTGGCGAGCGTTTGGATGAAATCATCAAACAATCCAAGGGAAAGGATACATCCTTACCCCAGCCCAAACCGAACATACCCCAACAGAGGAGGG
This sequence comes from Anomaloglossus baeobatrachus, assembly GCF_048569485.1. Lineage (NCBI taxonomy): Eukaryota > Metazoa > Chordata > Amphibia > Anura > Aromobatidae > Anomaloglossus > Anomaloglossus baeobatrachus. Next base: position 71,136,757 of record NC_134357.1, read on the forward strand.
GGCAGTCGAGGTTTCGGTCCTTTCGGGGCGCGGGCAGGTCCCAATTCTCCTCGTCCAAAAGGCCTCAGAAAGATCAAAGGAACTCTGATGCATGGCGGTCTAAGTCACGTCCTAAAAAGACCACCGGAGGTGCCGCTACCAAAGCGGCTTCCTCATGACTTTCGGCCTCCACACTCCGCATCCTCGGTCGGTGGCAGGCTCTCCCGCTTTTGCGACACCTGGCTGCCACGGGTAAAAGACCGTTGGGTGAGAGACATTCTGTCTCACGGTTACAAGATAGAGTTCACCTCTCGTCCCCCGACTCGATTCTTCAGGTCATCCCCGCCTCCCGAGCGAGCCGAGGCTCTTCTGCAGGCGCTGGGCACTCTGAAGGCAGAAGGAGTGGTGGTCCCTGTTCCTCTTCAGCAACAGGGCCACGGTTTTTACTCCAACTTGTTTGTGGTCCCAAAGAAGGACGGGTCTTTCCGTCCTGTCCTGGACCTGAAACTTCTCAACAAACACGTAAAGACCAGGCGGTTCCGGATGGAATCCCTCCGCTCCGTCATCGCCTCAATGTCCCAAGGAGATTTCCTTGCATCGATCGATATCAAAGATGCTTATCTCCACGTACCGATTGCTCCAGAGCACCAGCGCTTCTTGCGCTTCGCCATAGAAAACGAACACCTGCAGTTCGTGGCACTGCCGTTCGGCCTGGCAACAGCCCCACGGGTTTTCACCAAGGTTATGGCTACTGTAGTAGCGGTCCTCCACTCTCAGGGTCACTCGGTGATCCCGTACTTGGATGATCTGTTGATCAAGGCACCCTCTCAAGAGGCATGCCAACACAGCCTCGACGCTACCCTGGAGACTCTCCAGAGTTTCGGGTGGATCATCAATTTTCCAAAGTCAAATCTGACACCGGCCCAATCGCTGACATACCTTGGCATGGAGTTTCATACCCTCTCAGCGATAGTGAAGCTTCCGCTGATCAAGCAGCGGTCACTACAGAAAGGGGTACAATCTCTCCTTCAAGGCCAGTCACACCCCTTGAGGCGCCTCATGCACTTCCTGGGGAAGATGGTGGCAGCAATGGAGGCAGTCCCTTTCGCGCAGTTTCACCTGCGTCCTCTTCAATGGGACATCCTACGCAAATGGGACAGGAAGCCGACGTCCCTCGACAGGAACGTCTCCCTCTCTCAGGCGACCAAAGCTTCCCTTCGGTGGTGGCTTCTTCCCACTTCATTATCGAAGGGGAAATCCTTCCTACCCCCATCCTGGGAGGTGGTCACGACGGACGCGAGTCTGTCAGGGTGGGGAGCGGTTTTTCTCCACCACAGGGCTCAGGGTACGTGGACCCAGCAAGAGTCCTCGCTTCAGATCAATGTTCTGGAAATACGGGCAGTGTATCTTGCCCTGAAAGCGTTCCAGCAGTGGCTGGAAGGCAAGCAGATCCGAATTCAGTCGGACAATTCCACAGCGGTGGCATACATCAACCACCAAGGCGGCACACGCAGTCGGCAAGGCCTCCAGGAAGTCCGACGGATTTTGATGTGGGTGGAAGCCACGGCCTCCACCATCTCTGCAGTTCACATCCCAGGCGTGGAAAACTGGGAAGCAGATTATCTCAGTCGCCAGGGCATGGACGCAGGGGAATGGTCCCTTCACCCGGACGTGTTTCAGGAGATCTGTTGCCGCTGGGGGGTGCCGGACGTCGACCTCATGGCGTCCCGGCACAACAACAAGGTACCGACGTTCATGGCACGGTCTCAAGATCCCAGAGCTCTGGCGGCAGACGCCTTAGTTCAGGATTGGTCGCAGTTTCAGCTCCCTTATGTGTTTCCTCCGTTGGCACTGTTGCCCAGAGTGTTACGCAAGATCAGGGCCGACTGCCGCCGCGTCATCCTCGTCGCTCCAGACTGGCCGAGGCGGTCGTGGTACCCGGATCTGTGGCATCTCACGGTCGGCCAACCGTGGGCACTACCAGACCGACCAGACTTGCTATCTCAAGGGCCGTTTTTCCATCTGAATTCTGCGGCCCTCAACCTGACTGTGTGGCCATTGAGTCCTGGATCCTAGCGTCTTCAGGGTTATCTCAAGACGTCATTGCCACTATGAGACAGGCTAGGAAACCAACGTCCGCCAAGATCTACCACAGGACGTGGAAAATTTTCCTGTCGTGGTGCTCTGCTCAGGGTTTTTCTCCCTGGCCTTTTGCCTTGCCCACTTTTCTGTCCTTCCTTCAATCTGGACTGGAAAAGGGTTTGTCGCTCGGCTCCCTTAAGGGACAAGTCTCAGCGCTCTCTGTGTTTTTCCAGAAGCGCCTAGCCAGACTTCCACAGGTACGCACGTTCCTGCAGGGGGTTTGTCACATCGTTCCTCCTTACAAGCGGCCGTTAGAACCCTGGGATCTGAACAGGGTGCTGATGGTTCTTCAGAAACCACCATTCGAGCCAATGAGAGATATTTCTCTTTCACGCCTTTCGCAGAAAGTGGTTTTTCTAGTAGCAGTCACTTCACTTCGGAGAGTGTCTGAGCTAGCAGCGCTGTCATGCAAAGCCCCTTTCCTGGTGTTTCACCAGGACAAGGTGGTTCTGCGTCCGGTTCCGGAATTTCTCCCTAAAGTGGTATCCCCCTTTCATCTCAATCAGGATATCTCCTTACCTTCTATTTGTCCTCATCCGGTTCACCAATGTGAAAAGGATTTGCACTTGTTAGATCTGGTGAGAGCACTCAGGCTCTACATTTCTCGGACGGCGCCCCTGCGCCGCTCGGATGCACTCTTTGTCCTTGTCGCTGGCCAGCGTAAAGGGTCACAGGCTTCCAAATCAACCCTGGCTCGGTGGATCAAGGAACCAATTCTCGAAGTTTACCGTTCTGCTGGGCTTCCGGTTCCCTCAGGGCTGAAGGCCCATTCTACCAGAGCCGTGGGCGCGTCCTGGGCTTTGAGGCACCAGGCTACGGCTCAGCAGGTGTGTCAGGCAGCTACCTGGTCGAGCCTGCACACTTTCACGAACCACTATCAGGTGCATACCTATGCTTCGGCGGATGCCAGCCTAGGTAGACGAGTCCTTCAGGCGGCGGTTGCCCACCTGTAGGAAGGGGCCGTTTTACGGCTCTATCACGAGGTATTATTTTACCCACCCAGGGACTGCTTTTGGACGTCCCAATTGTCTGGGTCTCCCAATGGAGCGACAAAGAAGAAGGGAATTTTGTTTACTTACCGTAAATTCCTTTTCTTCTAGCTCCAATTGGGAGACCCAGCACCCGCCCCTGTTTTTTTGTGTGTACACATGTTGTTCTTGTGGAATGGTTTCAGTTCTCCGATAATCCTTCGGATTGAATTTACTTTAAACCAGTTTATAATTCTTTTCCTCCTTCTTGCTTTTGCACCAAAACTGAGGAGCCCGTGGGAGCACGGGGGGTGTATAGGCAGAAGGGGAGGGGCTTTACACTTTTAGTGTAAGGGTATGTGCACACGTTGCTTTTTTTTCCGCGCGGAAAAAAACGCACCCTCTGGCAGAGGGGAGAATTGTAAACAATGCTTTTTGAGAAACAACGCATCGAAAACGCATGCGTTTTTCATGCGTTTTTCATGCGTTTTTCATGCGTTTTTCATGCGTTTTTCATGCGTTTTTTTAGGTGCGTTTTTTAAGACTTGTCAGTGATAATAAAGTTGGTTGAACACAGACCTTTGGAAAAAAAAACCTGTGATGTCATTTCCTTCTCCACATTCTGTTTGGATAAATGGGAGGGCTTGGAATGGAAGGAGCACCATTTGAATTTTGGAAAAGTTGAAATAAACTTCGCGCACCAAGCCCCTTAGGTACCTATACGTCAGAAAACCCCCACAAGTGACCCCATTTTGGAATCTGCACCCATCAAGGATTTTATTCAGGAGTATATTAAGCATTTTGAATCCACAGCTACTTCACCCAAAATGTTGCTGTAGCAACAATATTCTCACTTTTAGGCCCGCTTCACATGTCAGTGAAAAACACTGACGTTTTTCACTGGCGTGTAAAACACGCACATGTCCCTCCGTGTGCCGTGAATCACGGCACACGTGGGTTGTCTAAGTGCAATCCGGGCTCCGTTCTCCGTGGCCCGTGATTGCACTTAGAGATTAACTCACCTGCACCCGCTCCCGCTCTCCATGGTGCTGATCGCTCCCGCGGTGCAGCATCCGGCCGGCGCTGACCCCCGCAGCAGCTGCTTCCGTGTTGGCTGTGTCGTGCATCATGAATATGCGCGACAATAATGAGCCGGCACAGAAGGAACAGGGAGGACGGGCTGCAGAGGACATCGCTGGAGCCGGGTGAGTTAAAATGTTTTTTATTTTAAAAGCACGTTTTTTTCTGGCACGTGTTTCACGGATCACACCACTGCGTGGTCCGTGGGACATCAGTGATGCCAGAAAAAAAATGGACATGTCTCCGTGCGGCAATCACGCACACGCGGGTACGCCGCATGGAGACACGTGCAGTGAAAAATCACTGACGTGTGAGCAGACCCATTCATTATAATGGGTCTGCGTATGTCAGTGATCCTGGTACGTTTAAAAAAAAGCACAAACGTCCCAGAATCACTGACGTGTGAAAGGGGCCTAAGGCTATGTGGCCATGATCCAGCGACACGGCGTCTAGTACACAGTGCCAGCCTTCCTGCAGCTGCCCATGCCCACGATTTGGGTTCAGGCTGCTGTGGAGCTCTATACTACCTGCAGAGAACACTCGTCTCCGCAGCATAAATTGACATGCTGAGGCTCGGGAAGCCACGCTACCGGTCAGTTTATGCTGCGGAGAAAAGAAGCACAGTGGGCATGGGATCTCCAAAAATCCTTCCACTGTGCTTCTACTGCACAACGCAGCGTTATGGACGCAGGGAAAACACTCAGCGCCCATAACGCTGCAAACCCTGATTGTGGACACACAGCCTAAAAAGCGTCAATGGATGAAGGGATGTCAAATATATAGAACGTCCTACCCCCGCCTGCATATTCTAAGCTGGCACCTTTAGTACCTTTCATGTGGCACTAAAGGGTGCCTAGCTTAGTATTTATCCAATAAAAAAAAAATAAAAAAATGAAAAAAATGGCGTGGGGTCCCCCCTATTTTTGATAGCCAGTCAGGGTAAAGCAGACAGCTGTAGCCTGCAAACCACAGCTGGCAGCTTCATCTTGGCTGGTGATCAATTTGGAGGGCTCCCCATGTTTTTTTTTTTTTTATATATATAAATAAAGAATAAAAAAAAAAATAACGTGGGGTCCCCCCAAATTAGATCACCAGCCAAGGTGAAGCTGACAGCTGGGGTCTGGTATTCTCAGGGTGGGAAGAGCCATGGTTATTGGACTCTTCCCAGCCTAAAAATAGCAGGCCGCAGCCGCCCCAGAAGTGGCGCATCCATTAGATGCGCCAATCCTGGCGCTTCGCCCCAACTCATCCCGCGCCCTGGTGCGTTGGCTAACGGGGTAATAAATGGGGTTGATACCAGATGTGTAATGTCACCTGGCATCAAGCCCAGCAATTAGTGATGTCACGGCGTCTATCAGACACCCGACATAACTAATTGACAGTAAACAAAAGCAAAAAAAGACAACAAAAAATGTTTTATTAGAAAAAACACTCCCCAAATCATTCCCTTGTTCTCCAATTTAATAAAAAAAAATGGGTCCGCAGAAATCCATATGGATGTCCCACGTCGCCTCTGGACCTTCTAGAATATGGGGGCACGTTCAGGAAACGTATCCCCCATTTTCTAGGAGGGCAGACCCTCCATTTGAGGAGAGTGGGTGCAAAAATCTGCACCCACTCTCCCCGGGTCACAGCTGCAGAGTGCGAGCAGCCAGCACAGCTCTCTGAACACAGTGCTGGCTGTCAGCTGCTCTGCTCATGTGACCGGCCAGCGTGCACTGTGAAGGAGGAGGGAGCCGCGGGGGATCAGCGCTGCGACCGGACAGGTATGTATGACACCGGGGGGGGAATTGGGGTGAACGGGCAGGGCCTGGGGAACAGTTTTCTGTCGCATGTGTTATTGCACATGCGACAGAAATCATAGGAGCAGGGCGGCCGGTGCGCTACTGTGCGCGCGGCCATGTTGGATTTTCGGGAGGGGGGTCGGGGGTCGGGGCGGGCACTTTGGCGACACCGGGGGCTTTGCCAGGAAGTGAGGTCAACAGGAAGCCTCTTGACCTCACTTCCAGGTAAATGCCTGCGTTCTGGCGTGCCGACAAAGCCCGCGGACCGCAACAAAAAAGCAGGTCCATGCGTTGTGGCTGCGTTCTGTCCCCACATCATTGATTTCAATGGGGGAGAGAACGCAGCCACAACGCACAAAAGAAGTGACATGCTGCTTTTCTTTCCGCACCGATTTTTGGCATCCAAAACGCTGCGGAAAGAAACGCAGCGTGTGCACTGATTTTTCAGCTTTCCCATACACTTTGCTGGGAAAGCTGAACGCATGCAATTTGCCACTGAAACGCTGCGGTTCAAAACGCAGCGTTTCCGCGGTAAAAAACGCATCGTGTGCACACAGCCTAATACTTTGTGCGGCCTCCGGAGGCATAGCCTATACACCCAATTGTCTGGGTCTCCCAATTGGAGCTAGAAGAAAAGGAATTTACGGTAAGTAAACAAAATTCCCTTCTTTTGAGATTTGAACCTTTATAACTTTTTTCCAGTCTGCAACATATCAAATCTTTCCGTGTTTTTTGCAGCATTTTCACAAATTCAAACAAATAAATAAAGCTCATATTTTATGTAGCACTTTTTCCTGCCAATCCCGTTTTTTGCAGCAGAAAAATCTTCTGCAAATACCAAATGCGTGCATATACCCTGAGGTGACAAAGATTTCCTGAAAATACACAGAAGTATCTCCTGTAGTTAAACCCTGCCATCAATACTACATAAAAAGTCTCTAGTTGATCCACATTTAGCTCTGTATCAACGTTTCTGAATGTTTTTTTAATGTCTGGAGATTTGCATTTGAGCTACAGACGAGGGATGGACTCCTCATAGGCAAGGTAGAGGCGGTTGTTGCCATACCTGCTTTGTTGGTCACTGTATACACAGCGTTACAATTTTGTAAGTAGTCACGACTCCTCCTGCTAATGTTCCAGTGATGACCTGATCGCCGGGTGCAGGGAACCTGCATGAGACAGATCAGCCATACAGTGTATGCCCGGAGGTTGTATAATGTTCCACTTTTTGGGAAAATCTACAATGAAGAAAAAATGTGAACAAGTTCCCCCAAAAGGTTTTATGGGAGTCTCAAAGTGCAAAAAAACCAAAACAATAAAAAATAATGCAACGCACCATTACTACACAAACCACAACTTCCAACTCCTCCCTTGATGGCACAAAACTATACAACGTTTAGGGAGCATCACTCCATAGCTGTGCTTCAAAGGACTCGTGCGCACGTTGCGTACTTGCATGCATTTACGCTGCGTTTAGCACTGCAGTGTAAATGCATGCGTCCTGCATCCCCAGCACAATCTATGTAGATTGTGCATGATACGTGCGCACGATGCTTTTTTGAACGCAGCGATCTGGGTGCTAAAATTTTGACCCAAATCCGTGCGCTCATAAAAGCAGCATGTCAATTAATTTGTGCACTTTGGATGCAGCTCCCGCTCTGTCTATGTGGGGGCAACAGTCATAGCGCATGAAATTGGCTGTTTTTTTTTTTTTTTTTTGTTTTTTTTTTACACTTTTTTAGAAAAAAAAAAAAGTTACTTGTTCTGTGAAAATATCACAAAAAATGAATAAATAATCACTCCAAGGGGTGTGAGTGAGGGTGTTAAGTGAAGTAAATTTGCACGAAAATTTGGCAACTTTTAAAAAAGGCAATTGATCAATCAGTAGAGATGAGCGGACACAAACTTTAAAGTTCGGTGTTCGCACCAAACACAGACTTTACAAAAAAAAATCAGTGTTCAAGTTTGGGTGCTTTACAAATGATGACCACGAGAGCGAGCATCGTTGAGCTCGGGTATGCTCGGTGCTCAGCCCTGTGCCAGCCTCTGGCAGTGTTTGAGTGGCTCTCACTGGGGGTAACAGCAGTGTTATTGGATGTAGTGTGCACCTCAAAAAATAAAAAAAAAAAAACCAACTCCTTCCCTCCCCTGGAAGTGCTCTGTTTATGTCTGTCTATATGTGGGTGGAGACCCGAACTGCCCAATCAGTGACCTCCAATGAAGTTCGGGTCCAGAACCGAACATTATCTAAAGTCCGGCTGAACCTGTAGAACCCTAAACTGCCACAGGTCCGCTCATCTCTATCAATCAGCCAAAAATATTTGGAAACCTCCACTTCCACCCCCAGTGATAAATATTAAAAAAAAAGCATATCAACAAAAAAAATATAAAATAAATTTACAAAAACAGAAAAGATGAATTTGGTGAAAAATCAAATCAGGCTAACAACACCAAAAATTAGACAAATGGTATAATGAATTGGGCCAATTATTCGTTTTATTTTCCTTTCGTTAATAAATTTACCCAGTAACACCTCCATAAAGTAAAAAAAAACTATATATATATAATATATATATATATATTATATATGTAAAATATATATATATATCTCTATATCTATGTGTGTGTATGTGAGTGTGTGTGTGTGTGTGTGTGTGTGTGTATACAGTACAGACCAAAAGTTTGGACACACCTTCTCATTCAAAGAGTTTTCTTTATTTTCATGACTCTAAAAATTGTAGATTCACATTGAAGGCATCAAAACAATGAATTAAAACATGTGGAATGAAATACTTAAAGTGTGAAACAACTGAAAATGTGTCTTATATTGTAGGTTCTTCAAAATAGCCACATTTTGCTTTGATTACTGCTTTTTGCACACTCTTGGCATTCTCTTGATGAGCTTCAAGAGGTAGTCACTGGAAATGGTTTTCCAACAGTCTTGAAGGAGTTCCCAGAGATGCTTAGCACTTGTTGGCCCTTATGCCTTCACTCTGCGGTCCAGCTCACCCCAAACCATCTCGATTGGGTTCAGGTCTGGTGACTGTGGAGACCAGGTCATCTGGCGTAGCACCCCATCACTCTCCTTCTTAGTCAAATAGCCCTTACACAGCCTGGAGTTGTGTTTGGGGTCATTGTCCTGTTGAAAAATAAATGATGGTCCAACTAAACGCAAAGCGGATGGAATAGCACGCCGCTGCAAGATGCTGTGGTAGCCATGCTGGTTCAATATGCCTTCAATTTTGAATAAATCCCCAACAGTGTCACCAGCAAAGCACCCCCACACCATCACACCTCCTCCTCCATGCTTCACGGTGGGAACCAGCCATGTAGAGTCCATCAGTTCACCTTTTCTACAAAGACACGGTGGTTGGATCCAAAGATCTCAAATTTAGACTCATCAGACCAAAGCGCAGGTTTCCACTGGTCTAATGTCCATTCCTTGTGTTCTTTAGCCCAAACAAGTCTCTTCTGCTTGTTGCCTGTCCTTAGCAGTGGTTTCCTGGCAGCTATTTTACCATGAACGCCTGCTGCACAAAGTCTCCTCTTAACAGTTGTTCTGGAGGGGAGAAGGTGTGTCCAAACTTTTGGTCTGTACTGTGTGTGTATGTATGTATATGTGTATATATGTATATATGTATATATATACATATATATATATATATATATATATATATATATATATAATATATATATATACACACACACACACACACACATTTTATATATTGTATAAGTATACACATTTTATATATATATATATATATATATATATATATTTTACAATGCGTATATGTATACAATATTTAAAATGTGTATGTGTGTGTATATGTGTATATATATATATATATATATATATATATATATATATATATATATATATATATATATGTATATGTATATATATATATATATATATATATATATATATATATATGTATATATATATATAATAAATAAAAACAAAAAAATATATATGTGTGTGTATAGTGAGAAGAAGAGAGATACAATACAATATTATTGGATTGACTACACATAAAAAATAAAAATTATAGCATTCGAATTCGAGGGTGTACTAAAAGAATACTAATATTTGTAATATTTGTCTAATGAAAAGGAAAACCAGCTTGGTGTTTAAGAGGTTAAAATAAACCCTATGGTGCCAAACAAGAGGTCTTGCAAAAAGCAAGACCTCATGCGGACATGTGAGAAGAAATTGAAAAACGAGGAAAAAATTTCCAAAATATAGTGCTTGGCGCCAGTTCTGCTCGGCTTTCCTTGGGTAGATGGATTGGGGGGTACTAGCCCTTTGAACTCTGATAACCCGGATCCCTTGAGAAGAGATGATCAGATGATGTATGCATACGTTTTATTGTACATTTTAATGGATCGTAACGGTGACGTTTTCCCTCTTCCGCTTATTGGTGCAGAACATAAATGAAAGACAATATGTGCTGTTCTGTATATTTTTAACATAGGAGGGAAACCCCAAGGGTCCTCCTCCAGCTACACATTAAACGCTGCCGCATTGTTATATAGTAACGTGGCGCGGTAATGTGACAGATTGGCGCCGAGCTGCACCGAGTCCTGCGTTTTGTCAGGTTTTCAAATGATAGATCAAGTTTTAATCTGTAATAGAAGTTGGATAGACTACGGGTCTTCAGCTCGCTTTTTATGTCGCCTCGTTTAGCCCAGATTACTCAGATGCTGTTATTTTACGGAATTTACGATTTATTTCTTCTCCAGACTAATGGGATTGAAAAGTTCATGGAAAAGCAATTTTCTATCCTCTCACACCAACTTTTCCAAAACTCATTTTTTTTTTTCTAGTATTCCCCAAACAATGTCACAAAAGAAATAATGTAATATATTTTCGGCATGTGAATCTTCTTTGAAATCACAATTGGAGCACGGGGAAAGGATCATGTAATGATGTGGACAGACTTCTATAGAGAGCTCTTGTTGATCAGTGCAAAAGTGCAGACAATGTTTTTTTTTTTTCTGGGATTCTTAGCATTGTCTTTGATGGGGTGGGGGGGGGGTCCCAAAATATTTTTGTTTCAAACACAATAAACACTCCTGATTGTTGGGCTGCCCAATATCCCCTGTATGGATCATACATGTACTCGTCCACTGCACAACTTCAGCCACACTGAACATGTAAAAAAAAAACCCCCGCGAGCATTAGGAATACTTTAGAAATGGATTTGCTGGGCTATGGTTCTACGGCCAGGACAGATCTGCAAGCCGCTAACTACCGAAAGCTCTCCTGATTAGGAGGCCTGACAAAACGTTGTGTGTGCTTTGTTATTGCCATGAAGTAACACTGACCAAGAGCACAATGAGTTCCTATGTATGGGGTGATTGGAGCTATTAAACAGTCATGAGTCTTCTTGGGAATTGTGTGACCAGAATACATTCTAAGCTTCTCCGAAAAGCCAACAACGGTACAGTAGAGACTATGTCACGAGGTACGTAATGACAGAACAGCGGCTCCTAGGCTAGCCCTCAATCTCGAGACCCTGCTTTGTCCCGTATCTCGGAGGTAGGCTTGATGGTAGCCAAGTCCGAACCCCCAGTGTGACCCTGACATCTGTCCGATCTCTGATTTTACTCCCCCTCTCTCACACCCTTTGAGTGGGCCGGAAACACAATAACCAAAACCCCACAGAAACGACTCAGACAAGGGAGAACGAAAACTCATACACACTGCACTCAACCACAAAGGAGAGCCAGTATGTGTACAGGGGAATAAAGAAGAGGGAAGGAATTAGACATGCTACAGGGGAATGTCCAACACCATGTAAAATCGTATTACAGATCACCATAAACAGGAGCTAAGCTGAAGCGATTATCGGCGCTGAGTAGGAAGGTCCAGAATCTTTTATAGGAAGGAGATGGCGGTGATTGGTAATTAGCAACCTGCGCTCCCAGCAGAGTTCAGAATTTAGTGTGAACAGAGCCAGACGCCGCCGAGACACCTAATGAGTCTGGGCCTGAAACCACATGATTCTATGGCCTCGATTTATCAAGATTGACGGCTTTAGCGCCAGCTTTGAGGGGGTGGGATGCAGTCAGATGCTCCTGATTAATTAACAGGCGCTCACCTATTAATGAATCAAGAGCATCTAAAAAATCGTGCAGGCCTTCGTGTGCGCCTTATCACAAATCTTAATACAGTCATGGACTGGAGTAAGACTGATGGTTTGGCATACACTGTTGCTCGTCATGAATTTGATGAGCGGTGGATACTACGACTCTGTCCTATCCAATTTGTCAGAGGTAAGTGAAACGGCCAAAAGCTGCAATTTTGTAGCTTAGCCTTGCGTTCTGCAAAATCTTTGGACTTTTCAAAGCTTTTCATAATTCTGGCATAAAAGTGTTTGACTTATTTGCCCTCTTTACTTAGAATCCTGACCCTTGTGAGCTTCTCCCTTGTTAGGCCATGCGTCACCTTCCCCCCCCCCCCCCCCTCCCGGCTCCATTATGAAGCTGATCACCATTGATGTGCACACTCTTACTGTCACAATATTTACTGAAGGTGTTTTCTTTATAGGGCCGAATGATAGATGTGTCCTTAGCGGAGGGGCTACAGCCCCTTCTTTGACTGAGGTTTAAATCGGTCACCCATTTTATGTGCGACCATGAAGTTCTCCCTCCGCCCCAATTATCTATCCACTCTCCAGTCCATGCAAATTCTTCTTGAATTAAGAGACCATTATCCACGTCATTAATTCTTCAATTTGATGGCTGGTATAGCAGGGCCCGCAACACACTACTGACTTCAGATAATGGAAACCACTCTTTAACATATTGATGATGAGAGAAGTTAATTAAAATTCCTGGGAGTAAAGGTGTCAGCCAGCCCATAAACCTGTCATTGAGCACCGGGCACGGAGTGATCTACAATAGGAGAAGAGGAGAGAGACAAAATCGGTGCTCAGAAGAGTGGAGAGAGATCAGAAGAAGATACTCTTCCTAAAATAATAACCAGGTCTCTTTTTAGCATGGACGAGGAGTTCCAGAGATCACACTGCTGGTAGCAAAGCCAAGAAGATATTCAACTGAAGAACCCTTGACCCAAACTCCACGTTCAGTGTGTGTTCTCCATACGACTCCAGAGTGCTCCGCAGATAATGTTATTTGTCCAAGCTTCTCTATAATGCGGCACAACACATTGCATTTAGGAAATATGCCCCAAAGGGCAATTTTTAGACTGAATAAAAGAACATCCCAAGGATAAGCCAAGATTCTTAACTTAACAGTTTTTTGTTAACTAAATAAAATGACGTATTAAGAAAATTGAAATAAGAGTCGTTTGTTCAGTAACCGGCAAATTTTGTCACCTGATGTCTACAGTGTTAAGATTCTCTCGAAACTGCGCCTGGTAATGAGGTATCGGAATTCTCTTTATATAGTGTAATTTAGAGTCTATTGACACAGGATTGGTTATAATGTCATGAAATGGTGCTAGAGAAGGATGTTATCAATACCATGGATGGCAAAAAGAACAAACAAATCAATGTTGGAACAAATCAAGCTAGACACGTCACTCGACGCAAAGATCACCAAGCTACGACTTGTCTATTTTGGACACCTCATAAAAAGAGAGCAATCACTGGAGAAGGATATCCTGGTCAGAAGAATAGAAAGAACAAGGCAAAGAGAGAGACCAGCGACCTAATGGCTTCATACTTTGATAGTAATGGCAGAGAAGAGCCTGGTGGACCTATCTAGGCTGCACAAGATCGATCTAGTATTGCAACCTCCTGCTCTGTGGCCCCCCTTCTAACAGTCTCGCACCCTTACAATCTATTCTAAACTATGCTAGCCGGCTAATCCACCTGTCCCCCCGCTACTCCCCGACCTCTCCTCTCTGCCAATCCCTTCACTGGCTTCCCATTGCCCAACGACTCCAGTTCAAAACCCTAACCATAACCTACAAAGCCATCCACAACCTGTCTCCTCCCTACATCTCTGACCTAGTCTCCTGATACTTACCTGCACATAACCTTCGATCCTCACAAGATCTCCTTCTCTACTCCCCTCTCATCTCCTCTTCCCACCATCGCATCCAAGATTTCACCCGTGCCTCCCCCATACTCTGGAATGCTCTGCCACAACACATCAGACTCTCGCCTACCTTGTCAAGCTTCAAAAGGAACCTGAAGACCCACCTCTTCCGACAAGCCTATAACCTGCCGTAACCCTCAGTCTGATACAGCGCCGCACGACCAGCTCTACCCTCACCTACTGTATCCTCACCTATCCCTTGTAGACTGTGAGCCCTCGGGGGCAGGCACCTCTATCCTCCTGTACCTGTCTGTGCCTTGTATTGTTTATGATTATTGTACTTGTCCCTATTATGTATACCCCTTTCACATGTAAAGCGCCATGGAATTGATGGCGCTATAATAATAAATAATAATCTTCCTACAGAGCGTTCATTAATCAATCCGCCAAGGCTCAAGATCGAGCTGAAGGCTATTAGAAGAAAAGAAGAAAACAACAATTTGCCTGCACCATGTGAATAATAATAATATAATTTTTATTTATATAGCGCCAACATATTCCGCAGCGCTTTATAATTCAGAGGGGACATGTACAGACAACATGAGACAATACAAAATAACAAAATTCAGATACCAAGAGGAGCGAGGGCCCTGCTCGTAAACTTACAATCTATGAGGAAATAGGGGAGGCACAAAAGGTGAATTGGGGGGGGGGGGGGCCTTGTCATATATGGTTCAGCCATCGATTTAATAGGAGATTCAAAACCAGCTGCATGAACCGGTCGCCTGCCAGAATGTGAATGCGCTCAAAGGGGCCGATTCATCAGTTTGTTCCAGAATTCTGGCACAAAACGGTTGTGGGAAAATGTTGTGACTTTTGTTGTATTTTTACACCAACCACTTCCGGAAAGCTCCACCATATTTTTTTCTGGAAAGTGGGGGGAAGCTTAGCGTGGAGGGGTATAGCCATGTCCAGCCAAAAAAATGTATCTTAAAGGAGTGGTTCACTACTCTGCAATAGTGGCCACATCCCTTTAAAACGTATTGGGAAGACTTTTGTCAAATACCTTGTTTAGCCAATTCTACCTCTGAGTGGCGCTGTTGTGGTCCGCTCATCCCCATGAAGTGACCCCCGGGCTCTGTGACTTCTGTGATCCAGTGATGTCATGTCAACTTCCAGTTGACCCAACATCACTGAGGCCAGCCCCAGACTCCGTGAGTGACTGGGCTGTGGGTGGAGTTTCACTGCTCATCACAGCCCAGCATGTCGCACGCTCTCTCCGCTGCAGAGCACCGCAAGCAGGAGCGATGCTGGGCTTTGATGAACGGTAAAACACCGCCCACAGCCCAGTCTCTTAAGAAGACTGGGGCCGGTCTCTGTGGTGTTGGGTCAACTGGATGTTGATGTGACATCATCGGATCTCAGAAGTTGAGGAGCCCAGGGGTCACTTCATGGGGATGAGTGGACTGCGATAGTGCCGCTCAGAGGCAGAATTGGCCGAACAAGGTATTTCACAAAAGCCTTCCCTATCACTTTTAAAAGGATGTGGCCACTATTGCAGAGCAGTGAACCACCTCTTAAATTTACCCCATAAAAGGGGCATGAATCATCAACATTAATTTACTCCAATCCCCTGAATGTAAGACATTTCTTAGACTGCACACAGCAGCTGAAAGATGTGCATTAGAAAGTACATACCTCTGAAAGGGGTTGCCTACTGTTCGGACAATCCCTTCTCAAATGCTATATTCCCTCATAATAAAAAAAAATTAAAAAAATAAGCCTAAACCGACCTCTGGCGCCTCTCTAGTGATGACCGCATTGTCTTTCCGGGGATCAGGTGATGATTGGGCGGGGGTGGTATTGGGGAGTTAAGAATACGTTGTCTGAGTGAGTAGTGGACAACCCCTTTTAACGAATTAGGCACATCTTACTCTGACCGTCTTCATCAAGGCAAATGTTCAAAATTCTAGGCTTGAGAAAATGGGACCATGACTCCTAATTATTATATTTTATTATTATTATTATTATTATTACTATTATTATTATTTAATAAATTGCACATAGTTTTGTTTATATCGGTTTCAACTTTTTTGTATTCTAAGTTTCCTATGTCATTATGTGTTCTTTGTTGTTATGTGGTAAAAAAAGGACATTTCTTCCTTTTTTATCTTTTTCCTTCATATTTTTTTGTTCTTATCTATTTCTGTTTGCTTTTTTTTTTTCTTCACTGTTTTTATTTCATTTTTTCATTTTTGTTTTTTCTCTCATTTTTTTCCTTTTTTTTCATTTTTTTCTTTCTTCGCTCTATAGTTTTTTCTTATTTTTTTTCTTCATTCCTTTCTCCCAACCACTCTTTTCTTTCTCTCCCTCTTTACAGATCTGTATTATATACATACACACACAGTCATACAGTGCCCCTATAGCCACTCGTGTGGAGGTGTGCTCGTTTGTGTCCGTCTGATGAGTGATACTGTTTGGCTTGCTGGTGCTGGGCAGCGTGCCTTTGTTTTTTCAGCTTTGATCAGTGCCCTGCCAACAGATAATTTAGCAATCGCATCACCGGGTGGAAGTGTGTAGTTAATGTTAAAATTACTTTCTTTTCCCCCTTTTTTCTGTTGGGTGGTGAAGCAGAGCGAGCGAGCGGACAGGGGCTATAAATCCTGCCCTTATAGGAGGCTATCTTTCTACATCTCTCCAGTTTCACCGACCGATAAATGTTTGTTCACAAATCAGTAAAGTTTGTTTTCTTATGCGGATAATAATTTACTATAGAATCCCAGACTTTGTTTTACTATTATCCCATTGTCTATGGTCCTGCTGGACACACCAGTCCTTTCATCAAATGGCCTATCTTAAGTGTTAGAATACACTAGTATGGATTTCTGTGGTGTCTCCTTTCAGGATCCTCATCATCCTGAAATTGAAGGATCAATTTATTTTATTTATTATACACCCTAACAGTAATCCTCAACACTGTCCTCATTGGGGCTCACATTCTAAATTCCCTATCTGTCTTTTGGAGTGTGAGATGAAACCGACTGTGCACGGGTGACAGTCATGTGGTTTCTGGCAATAGAAGGTCACAGCTTTTGGCTGTTCAAAATACTCCCTGACTTTTTATTGTTCCTGCTGTCAGTATTCATTGTATTAGGTAGCTTTCTCTTCCCCCTTTTAAGACCCAGCAGAGCCCTCCTTCCATCCAGCTGCTGATTATCAGTATTCTCCATGTGCTTAAATACTCCCATCTTCCCTGGACTGGTGCTGGTGATATTATTTAGTTCATTCAAGCTTTGGTTGCAAGCAGGAGGCTTGTACTCAGCTGTGGTGTGGTTGCTGTTACTTTGCTGAACTTCTACCTGAGCATCTGTGTATAAGTAGTTCATTTATTTCCCCTGTCCTCCTTGTGTCTTCTATAGTTGTGTAGTGGGGTTGACAAAGAGCTCATCCCATCTGTTCCCTATTTAGGGCCCCGCACTAGGGATACCTAGGTTCCACACCTAGCTGTATACCTGACCCTATCTAGGGTGGTGAGGGACCCCAGGGACCAGCGGTAGGTTTGGCCAGGGGTCATCATCTCCCCCTTACCAAGACCCTTTATAAGGTTTTTATATTTTACTGTGGGACTACGGTGTTTATAAAAGGGTTGACCCAAGTAGTGGACAACTGCTTTTATCAGATGTCATCAAAAGTGTTTTTCAAGGGAGATACTTTTTAGATTGTTGTCAACTGCTTATCAAGAAAGCAATGAACCCACCAGATTTATTTATTTTTATTTATTGGGGTTTTTTTTTTTTTTTTTTTTAAAGAAGCTAATTTTTTTTATTGTATAATTTTTGTTTTAATTCTGTTGGTATTTGTGCATATAGCTGTTAAAATAATATATATAATTGTTTTTTTTGTTTGTTTTTTTGTTTTACCTCGCATTGATAATTGTTGTAGTCTTTTACATTGTACCTTATAGTTTGCACACAAAAATAACACTAGCCCTGAAGTGCACTGGTAGTCTAAATCCCCCCCTTTCAAATTTGATAGCTTTCAAATGAATGAATGATGATTCAGCCCGCAGCTCAGGAGTGCTATCTCGTCTGTCCACTTCTGTGGTCTCTATGGCCTCTTTCACATGTCCGTGAAAACCACGTACGTTTTGCACAGATGTGTAAAAGGTGCGTCTGGCCCTCCGTGTGCCGTGATTTCGTCACACTAATATTCTCCGTGTGCTATCCGTGATAACACACGGAGAACAGGAATTTTATGCTCACCCGTCCCTGGCGTTGCTGTGTGTGGTGCTGTTGTCTCCCACGCTGCTGATTCCGGTCTTCAGCCGGTGCAACTAATATGCGATGAGCATAATGAGTGGGGGTCGGAAGCAAGTGACAGCAGCGGCAGAGACAGCAGCGCTCGAGAAGGTGAGTGTAGAATTTCATTTTATTTCACAGAAATGTGCTTTTCTCCGGTACGTCTAACACGGAGCACATCCGAGCGATCCGTGTGACACCCGTGCTGTCGGAGAAAAACGGACATGTCAACATGTGGATCACACGGACACATGTATGCTCCACACTGACACACTGTCCATGTGAAAACATGCACATGTGTGCAGATGGGTCTACGTGTGCCTGTGTCTCCGGTATGTGTGAAAACCGACCTCACACGTACCGGAGACACAGATGTGTGAAGGGGGCCTATGAGAAAGCCGCTGTCAGATGTCTCTCGGCGGCTTATCAGTTTGAGAACAAAAGGATTGGCAGCCCGGAATCAGACATGCTTAATCCTTAAAGGGGAAGCCCTATCTAAAACGACAACTCTACAGTGACTGCATGTGACTGCAAACTTGTGAATCCTCACATCGTGCATACTGCGCACTGTGAAGATTCTCCGGTGCCAGAAACTGGAGCGGCGGTCCGGTGGCCATGATTATGCTATATCCATACTCCCGGTCAGAATTCGACTAGACTGTTTCCGCATCACTCAGTGCAAGTGTATTGCCCTACACTGGTGTCTTGTTAGATGTGGTACATTTATTTCTGACATGAGGAATTGGGAGTAACCCGCTCAGCTCTACTATCCTGGCATAACATTGATTTATTTCTGTATTTTAGGGCTTTAAACGTAAGCCGAATAAAAGCCAGTGGGAGTCATCTCCAGCAATTAATTTCTCTTATTTGAAATGCGTGTAATGATTTTCTGCATTTTATAAAGGTTCGCCCTCCATTTACTACTTATATCTGTAATAAATGTTATTATTTCAGCTTCCAATCCTTAATAGCAGAATAAATTCTGGTAATCGGATACGTAAGCGTGTCTTCCCTACACAGCTGCCTGGATAGTTATACAGATAAAAGGATGTTTTATAATTCCTTGTGTCATCCTATTGAGGTACAAGTGTTTATGAGAATTACTAGAAGGTGGCCCGATTCTACGCATCGGGTATTCTAGAATTTACGTATTGTGTAGTTCATGTATGATTTTTGTTATATATATAGAGATGTTGTTGTGTGTAGTTACCAAGTGTTTGTGTAGGCGCTGTACATGTTCTGGGTGTTGTCTGGGTGTGACGGGGGGTGAGAGCGGTGTTGTATGTGTGTTGCGTGTGTTGCGTTGTTTGTGGAGCGCTGTGTGTGTGTAGCGTTGTGTGTGTGTTGCGCGGTTTGTGTGTGTGTGGTGTGTTTTGGGGGGAGGTATGTTTTGTGCAATGTGTGTGTTGTGCGGTATGTGCGTATATTTGTGTGTGCCGCGGTGTTTGTGTGTTGGGTGTTGTGTGTGTGTCCAGCGTTGTCTGTGTGTGTGGGTGTCTGTGTAGGGCAGTTGTTTGTGGTTCCCAGTGTGTGTGTGTGTGTGTGTGTGGTGTGTTGTGCAGTGCGCGCGCGTGTGTGTGTGTGTGTGTGCATCAGCCTCTCTTCTCTCAGCCTACCTCTCCCAGCCTCCCTCCTCCCAGCCTCCCTCAGCATCAGCCTCCCTCTCCCAGCCTCCCCAAGCATCAGCCTCCACCAGCATCAGCCTCTCTCCTTCCAGCCTCCCCCAGCATCAGCCTCCGCCAGCATCAGCCTCTCTCCTTCCAGCCTCCTCCAGCATCAGCCTCCCTCTCCCAGCCTTCCCCAGGATCAGCCTCTCTCCTCCCAGCCTTCCCCAGCATCAGCTTTCCCCTCCCAGCCTCCCTCAGCATCAGCCTTCCCCAGCATCAGCCTCTCTCCTCCCAGCCTCAGCCTCTCTCCTTCCAGCCTCCCCCAGCATCAGCCTCTCTCCTTCCAGCCTCCCTCAGGATCAGCCTCCTCTTCCCAGCCTTCCCCAGGATCAGCCTCTCTCCTCCCAGCCTCCTTCCTCCCAGCCTCCCCCTCCCAGCCTCCCTCAGCATCAGCCTTCCGCTCCCAGTCTCCCCCAGCATCAGCCTCCCTAAGCATCAGCCTCCACCAGCATCAGCCTCTCTCCTTCCAGCCTCCCCCCAGCATCAGCCTCTCTCCTTCCAGCCTCCCTCAGCATCAGCCTCCCGTTCCCAGCCTTCCCCAGGATCAGCCTCTCTCCTCCCAGCCTCCTTCCTCCCAGCCTCCCTCAGCATCAGCCTTCCCCTCCCAGTCTCCCCCAGCATCAGCCTCCCCAAGCATCAGCCTCCACCAGCATCAGCCTCCCTCGTCCCAGCCTCCCCCAGCATCAGCCTCCCCCAGCATCAGCCTCTCTCCTCCCAGCCTTCCCCATGATCAGTCTCTCTGCTCCCAGCCTCCTCCAGCACGCCGTGCTCCTCTGCCGACACTCACACACCCGATCGCATCCACTCACACACACCCGATCGCATCCACTCACACACACCCGATCGCATCCACTCGCGCACACCCGATCGCATCTACTCACACACACCCGATCGCATCTACTCACACACACCCGATCGCATCCACTCACACACACCCGATCGCATCCACTCACACACACCCGATCGCATCCACTCACACACACCCGATCGCATCCACTCACACACACCCGATCGCATCCACTCACACACACCCGATCGCATCCACTCACACACACAGACACTGACGATATCGCACTTAGTCGCTCATACTCACAACATCAGGAGATATCACATGCCTCTGGCCATGTGATCCTCCGTCAGGTCCTGGAAGGTCACAACAGCACAGTATCGAGGCCGAGAAGCAAGCGATATCCCAGGATGTTGTGAGTATGTGGATGCGATGTGAGGTGTGTGTGAGGTGTGTGTGAGGTGTGTGTGAGGTGTGTGTGAGGTGTGTGTGAGGTGTGTGTGAGAGTGAGTGTGATCTGATGTGTGTGTATGTTTGTGTGTGTGCGTGTGGATCTTCCGCCGCAGCAGGCAGCAGGACCTTGATGCGCTTGTAACCATGCGAGCATGGTTACCAACGTATCCACACCACTCCCGTGCGAGCGGGGGCCGGGGGGGGGGGGAGTACAGTACTCACCTCCGTGACAGCGCTTGTAACCATAAGAGCATGGTTACCAACGTATCCACACCACTCCCGTGCGAGCGGGGGCCGGGGGGGGAGGGAGTACCGTACTCACCTCCGTGACAGCCGTGTCAGTTCGGGAAATGCGCGGGGAAGGGAGGGGGCGGGGCCAGAGCTAGCGTGCATTGCGTGAGGGGGGTGGGGCGTGGCGTGGCCGAATTGCCAATGCCTGCAGGGTGCCGGGGCGAGAGGCCAATCTGTGGGGGGGGCGGAGCCTGGGCGAGCGGCTGGCCAATCCGTGTGGGGGCGCAGCCTGGGCAAGCGGCCAATCCGTGTGGGGGGGCGGGGCCATGGCGAGCCCAGCGGCCAATCAGCTTTGTGTCACCGTAAGGACACAATTTCGGAGCATGACAGACAGACAGACAGACAGACAGAATAAGGCAATTATATATATAGATAGTCAGAAAACTTAGACTTCTCTATCCAGATCAGAGCACTTTCTATATTATTTAATTAGTTTTAAAGCACGAAAAACTCAAAACATTGATGAATCCTTCCGCTACTTGGTCCTACGCGTGTGAAAACTTTTTGGAATTGGTCTTTGGTTGCGTAACAGTGTGCAATCTTGTATAAAGCCTCTTGGCTTGAACACGACTGCTGGGATTTTTGGGTCCATAGTCAATGAGATGATGTAGCCCTGATGTTGGGTGATTGTATCACACTCAGTACTGCAGCTTATCCCAATAGATGTACTTTCTAGAGTTGGGGAATGTTTTTTGCTTGGGGCTTAGGATCGATTCTCTGTAGCAGTAGGATTTTCCTTTGCTGCATGAACGAACATACCATAGATTCAAGAATAATTTTATGTCCGTTAACAATTGATCAGCCAATAAGAACTCATTGCATGCAACTCTTCAGGCCCATTTACACACAATGATATCGCTAACGATATGTTGTCGGAGTCACGGAATTCGTGACGCACATCCAGCGTCGTTAGCGACGTCGTTGCGTGTAACAGCTCCGAGCGAGTGTTAACGATCAAAAATACTCACCCAATCGTTGATTGTTGACACGTCGTTCATTTTCAAAATCTCGTTGTTCGTTGTGGACGTAGGTTGTTCGTCGTTCCTGAGGCAGCACACATCGCTATGTGTGACACCCCGGGAACGACGAACAACAGCTTTACCTGCGTCCTCCGGCAACGAGGTGGGCGTGTCGTTAATGCAGCTGGTCTCCGCCACTCCGCTTCTATTGGACGGCCACTGTGTGATGTCGCTGTGACGGCGCACGAACCTCCCCCTTAACACAGAGGTGGTTCACCGCCCACAGCGACGTCGTTAGGAAGGTAAGTATGTGTGATGGGTATTAGCAATATTGTGCTACAAACGAAGGGGGAGGGTACGCTCGCTAGTGACATTGTAGCGTGTAAATGGGCCTTTAGGGTGCGTGCCCACGATCAGTGTTTGCTGCGTTTTGGACGCCACATGCTTCAGCTGCGTCCAAAACGCTGTGTTGTACAGTGCGCGCATAGTAGTGGACAGGATTTCTAGGCATCCCGTGCCCACTGTGCTTGTTTTTTCCACAGCAAACACTAACTTGCAGAGCATCTTTCCAGACCGCAGCATGTCAATTATTTGCTGTGGATTCGCATGCTAATTCCTGATACAGACGCTGACACACACAACATGGAAGCGACCGCGTCACACCATGCCCTCTGTAGGGAGAACACAAGCGAGAGACCGTAGCGCACTGAACCCTGATCGTGCGTACAAACAGCTGTGGTCTCCTGCGTTCTCCTGTGGAGGAGACGTGCGGCCCCGCAGGTCAGGACCTGATCGTGGGCACGTACCCTTAAAAGGAATCTTTAGGTAGGATCAACCCTTTTACATTATATGGGCATATAAGTAAAAGAATGTTTAAAACAAATAAAACTTTATCTGTCATCCAATATCTTATTCCAGAGTAATCCACCTTTTTCTTAATATGTAAATGAGCTGTTAAGATCTGTGGGCCGAACATAGATCTCCCTGAAAATTTTCCTCCCGAGCTTATTTTAAATTAAATGGGGTGTTACCAGTGTGAGACATGTAATGACTGTCAGTCTGCTCTCCTGATCTACATGTCTCACGTTGATAATGCCCACCTTTCATTTAAAATAACCAAATTCTCAGGGATATCCATGTTCAGCCCATAGATCTTAACAGCTCATTTACATGTTAAGAAAAAAGTAGATTTCTCTGGAATAAGATATTAAGGTATCATTTTCTTCAGCTTCCTATGACCTGCATGCCCACATAGCCAACATTGGGTTGGCTGAGCCTACTGACAGATTCCCTTTAAAGAACAGATTGTGCCTACATGACTTACATTCTGAGTACTCTTTTAATGAACGTCACCCAGCTGTCCCATCATATAAAGGTGTTGCCAACAATTTCACCATTGAGCTACTTTAAAAAGGGATAGTACCACCTTGTAAAATATCACTAGGATATGTCAGTTCCTGTGTGATTGCAGGGAGGAGGAGTTTGAAGAGAGCACAGTCTGCCATGCACCCTGACTTTTTAATTAATGACTATGGGGCTATGGGACTGATGGAAAGAGCCAAATGCTGTACTTTTCTGGTCTCCATCAGTCAAGTAGACTTTGACTTGAGTGGAATTCGAGCATGTGCAGGTAACTTAAGGCCCTGTCACACACAGAGATAAATCTGTGGCAGATCTGTGGTAGATCTGTGGTTGCAGTGAAATTGTGGACAATCAGTGCCAGGTTTGTGGCTGTGTACAAATAGAACAATATGTCCATGATTACACTGCAACCACAGATCTGCCAAAGATTTATCTCTGTGTGTGACGGGCCTTTAGTCTTACTCACCTCGGTCAGGCAGTGACGTTCACACAAGGAAACCACCCTAAGCATGGAAAGCAAAAAGATGAGAAGAGAACTGTCTAGTGACTCGAGAACCAAAATTGTTAAAAAAAAAATAAAAATATATATCTATCAACAATCTCAAGATTACAAGTCCATCTCCAGAGATCTTTATGTTCCTTTGTCCATGGTGCGCAACAAAATCAAGAAGTTAACAACCATGGCACCGTAGCTAATCTTCCTGGACGAGGACGGAAGACAAAAATTGATGAAACGTTGCAATGCAGGATAGTCCGGATGGTGGATAAGCAGCCCCAATCGAGTTCCAAAGACTTTTAAGCTTTCCTGCAGGAAATAATAATAATAATACATATGTTATGTCATACACATTTTTAATTGCAATAATTTTCTGGGTGAAATTCTTTTTATGGAATAATTTCAAGGGTGCCAACACTTTCGGCCATAACTGTATCATTGTTCAACTACTTTATGCCTGCCAACATTCATTTAAGTTTTTGCTTCTCTTAGGCCGCGCTCACATCAGCGGTATTTTGCCGCAAAACCGGATCAGTCACAAGTGCGTTTCAGCTCCATTCATTTCCTATGGATTCCCGACAAGATGCGGTCGCATGTAACCGCATCTTGATGCGATTCCCTAGGAAATGAATGGAGCTGAAACGCATTTATGATGGATCCGGTTTTGCGGCAAAATATCGTTGATGTGAGCGCGGCCTTATTTACTCAAGGTTAGTCCTTTATTTTTAACTAGGTGTGTACACTTCGTAAGGAAAACCTCCCTAAAATACAATGGATGATCTTCTGGGAAGAAAGCAATTCCCATTCTCTTCTACCTTCTTGTAGAATACCATTAACCCCTTAACGACCGCGGGCAGTAATATTACGTCCTAGCAGTCATAGTGTTAAGCAATCGGCGCACATCTCAGCTGATTTTTGCAGCTGAGATGTGTGCCTACTAGGCACGAGCAGAATCGTTATCTGCCCGTGCCGTGTAACCCCTTAAATGGTGCTGTCAATATGTGACAGCGCCATTATAATGGCATCGGCGGTAAACATTTACTCACCGGCCAATATTTGAAGTCACGTGACGTGATCACGTGACTTCCGGTGGTTCTGATGATAGCACAGGGTGATGTGATGACTCCTGTAGGTCATATGACTCACTTTCTGTTTCATCCGGCTGGATGAGAGCTGGATGAGACATGAAATGAGCATATCTGCTATTCACAGTTGTATAGCTGTGATGAGCAGATATGGCAGAGTGATTTTGATCTATCAAAATATAAAATCAATTAATCTGATCGGTAAACGCCGTTGCGGCAAAAGATCCAAACGCTAAAATTAAGTTTTTTTGGTCGCCACAAATTTTGCGCTAAATGCAATAATATGCGATCAAAACGTAGCATCTGCCCAAAATTTGTATCATTAAAAACGTCAGCCTGAGACGCAACAAATAAGCTGTCACTGAGCCATAGATCCCGAAAACTGTGAGTGCTACGGGTCACGGAATATGGCGTAAAACGTGTGCCACTTTTTTCGGACAAACTTCTGATTTTTTTGAATCTCTTAGATAAAAGTAAACCTATACATGTTTGACGTCTACGAACTCACACTTACCTCAGGCATCACACCCACACATCAGTTTTACCATATAGGGAACACAGTGAGTAAAATATCTCAAAATCAATAGTGCTATTGTACTTTTTTTTTTTTTTTTTTTTTTTTTTTTTCCGCATTTGGAATTTTTTTGCCATTTTCCAGTACACTCTATGGTAAAACTTGTGATTTTCATTTAAAAGTACAGTTCGTTCCGCAAAAAATGAGCACTCACATGACCATATTGACTGAAAAATAAAAAAGTTGCGTGTCTTGCAAGAAGAATGGCGGAAAAAAAACCCGGAAAGCGAAAAATCGGCCGGTCGTGAAGGGGTTAAAGTAATTGCCAGTGTAGCGTTCCGTCTTAGGATATTTTTTTGCACTTTGTTTTCTCTTCTTCTGAAGCTAACGAATTGCAACTTTATTTTTATAGATTTTATTCTCTCCCTCTCTCTCTACATCTATATAGATAAAAAAAAATAATTGTGTGTGTGTGTATATATATGTATATATGTGTGTATATATATATATATATATATATATATATATATATATATATGATACATACACACACACACACACACACATATATGTATATATATGCACACACACTATGTATGTATGTATGTATATATATATATATATGTATGTATATATATATATATATATATATATATATATATATATATATATATATATATATATATATATATGTATGTATATATATATATACACACCTATACATACATATATATATGTGTGTGTGTGTATATGTGTATATATATATATATATATATATATATATATATATATATATATATGTATATACAGTGTATATATTATATATATATATGTTTGTGTGTATATATATACATACAGTTAGGTCCAGAAATACTTGGACAGTGACACAATTTTCGCGAGTTGGGCTCTGCATGCCACCACATTGGATTTGAAATGAAACCTCTACAACAGAATTCAAGTGCAGATTATAATGTTTAATTTGAAGGTTTGAACAAAAATATCTGATAGAAATTGTAGGAATTGTACACATTTCTTTACAAACACTCCACATTTTAGGAGGTCAAAAGTAATTGGACGAATAAACCAAACCCAAACAAAATATTTTTATTTTCAATATTTTGTTGCGAATCCTTTGGAGGCAATCACTGCCTTAAGTCTGGAACCCATGGACATCACCAAACGCTGGGTTTCCTCCTTCTTAATGCTTTGCCAGGCCTTTACAGCCGCAGCCTTCAGGTCTTGCTTGTTTGTGGGTCTTTCCGTCTTAAGTCTGGATTTGAGCAAGTGAAATGCATGCTCAATTGGGTTAAGATCTGGTGTTGACTTGGCCATTGCAGAATGTTCCACCTTTTTGCACTCATGAACTCCTGGGTAGCTTTGGCTGTATGCTTGGGGTCATTGTCCATCTGTACTATGAAGCGCCGTCCGATCAACTTTGCGGCATTTGGCTGAATCTGGGCTGAAAGTATATCCCGGTACACTTCAGAATTCATCCGGCTACTCTTGTCTGCTGTTATGTCATCAATAAACACAAGTGACCCAGTGCCATTGAAAGCCATGCATGCCCATGCCATCACGTTGCCTCCACCATGTTTTGCAGAGGATGTGGTGTGCCTTGGATCATGTGCCGTTCCCTTTCTTCTCCAAATTTTTTTCTTCCCATCATTCTGGTACAGGTTGATCTTTGTCTCATCTGTCCATAGAATACTTTTCCAGAACTGAGCTGGCTTCATGAGGTGTTTTTCAGCAAATTTAACTCTGGCCTGTCTATTTTTGGAATTGATGAATGGTTTGCATCTAGATGTGAACCCTTTGTATTTACTTTCATGGAGTCTTCTCTTTACTGTTGACTTAGAGACAGATACACCTACTTCACTGAGAGTGTTCTGGACTTCAGTTGATGTTGTGAACGGGTTCTTCTTCACCAAAGAAAGTATGCGGCGATCATCCACCACTGTTGTCATCCGTGGACGCACAGGCCTTTTTGAGTTCCCAAGCTCACCAGTCAATTCCTTTTTTCTCAGAATGTACCCGACTGTTGATTTTGCTACTCCAAGCATGTCTGCTATCTCTCTGATGGATTTTTTCTTTTTTTTCAGCCTCAGGATGTTCTGCTTCACCTCAATTGAGAGTTCCTTAGACCGCATGTTGTCTGGTCACAGCAACAGCTTCCAAATGCAAAACCACACACCTGTAATCAACCCCAGACCTTTTAACTACTTCATTGATTACAGGTTAACGAGGGAGACGCCTTCAGAGTTAATTGCAGCCCTTAGAGTCCCTTGTCCAATTACTTTTGGTCCCTTGAAAAAGACGAGGCTATGCATTACAGAGCTATGATTCCTAAACCCTTTCTTTGATTTGGATGTGAAAACTCTCATATTGCAGCTGGGAGTGTGCACTTTCAGCCCATATTATATATATAATTGTATTTCTGAACATGTTTTTGTAAACAGCTAAAATAACAAAACTTGTGTCACTGTCCAAATATTTCTGGACCTAACTATATATATATATATGGGTGTGTGTATATATATATATATATATATATATATATATATATATATATATATATACATATATACATACATACATACATACATACATACATACATACATACATAGAGGGATATATACATATATATCTATCCATATATATGGACTGACTAGCACATCCACTAGGTGTGAACAGGTGCACGCTGAAAATTCATCAGATACAAAAATATGTAATCATGAAATATAGAAAACCTACAAGTAATGGGTAGGTAGGATCTAGATAAATGAAACACATAGATGCACACTGAAAATATAACCGTTACAAAAATATGTACAGCAGCACTCTGAAAAGCTAAAATAGACTTTTGCTGGAAACATCAAAACTTAAACACAAATAAATATATATATTTGTGTTTATTATTTTCTTTCCCCTCAACAAATGTCTATTTGCTCAAACTTCCAAGTTTACTGCAAAAATATTAATTCTTGTTGTCAAGGGAATAAAGAAAAAAAAATAAATCAATTGAGCACAATACAAATATATTAATATGATTAGCCTTACACACCGATATAGTGAACTGTAGCTATACGTGATAAAGGAGGACACATGGGGGAATGATTTGGGACTGGAGACCTTTTTATATATAATATTTTTTATTTATTTTTCCCAAACCAATGTCTATTTCCTTAAACGTCCATCTTTACTGACAAAATATTAATTCAGCTTGTAGTCGAGAAAATAAAGAAAAAAAAAACAATTGAATCTTACAAATATTTGTAGTTTTAGCCTTACGCACCGATACAATGGACTGTAGATATCCATGATAAAGGAGGACAAATGAGGGACTGATTTGGGACTGGAGAGCTTTTTCTTCCCAAGCTGGATACACTTGTAAATAAAGCGATGTATTAGAGAACAAATACCTAATAATATGTTCTCTCCGGCATAGTGCATCTTTGATTAGGTGTAGGTCAAAAGAATTTCCACATTGTGCCCTCTCCTCACTTGGAGTGATTGGCAGGCTGTCGTTGGAGGGAGCGCGGCCTCTCCCTTTCATCTCACTTAGTAGTGCACAGGGACAATAGGAAGCAGATTTTCCTTGTTGATTCTCATTTGAAAAGGTCTGGTATCTCTACTAGGTACCTGTAACATGGGGGTCTTGATTGGGGTCTCATAAAGGGCTCTGTCAGTATGTCCAAAGGCCAAGAACACAAAAGCTATCAGTGGGTGGGGGTCTCAGCTGACCACTGAAGAAGGGAGGGGAGGATCTGAGAGGCAGTGGAGGGAGAAGTAACCCCCGATGAGAGCCTTAAAGAGAGAGCCATTTTTGTCTAAAACCCATCAAGCACATCTGCAGAATTGTCCCAGTTGCTGCCTCCCAGTTTCAAAAGAAAATGATCGTTTGATAAACCGTCCTGATTCACCACTTTCTCACAAGAGCGAGAGCCTCACCTTTGACCTTCGTATGATTTCACATTAGGCCGGCTTTTCTTTCTGCCTCAAATTGCTATAGAAACTTTGAAATGCATCTCTTGCTTTTCTATATTCCCGCACCCCTCCTTCTCTCTCTCCCTCGCTCCCTCTCTCTCTTCTTTCCCTCTGTTACTCTATGCACATTTCTGGGTTTTTTTTTTTCCCCCTTATTATTTTCCCCTCACTTGGGCTTTGTAAAGCCAACACATTTTTTTTTTTCCCTCTTTTTCTAGAGTTGGGTAAGTAATTAGTGTTACAAAAAAATGCAACGGCCAGTCTTCATATTCCCACAACTTACTCACAGGGGCGATTTGAGAAAAAAAACAACAAACAGGTGGTGGATGACAAGCACGGACAATTTATTAGCTGATGGCAGATTCGTAAGTTACAGGCTGAGCACATATGTATCATCTTGGAAGAAAATGTGATTATTCGACTGATGCAAAGTAAAGTTTTGGATACGCTTGTCGGATTGTAAAAATGCACATTTTCATATTGCAACAATTGATAGATAAAAAGACCCAAGTTTCCCACCTACCATTGTAAATGTCACTAATTTGGCATTTTATTCCATTTGCAATTTATTTTTTATTACAGACTGATCACATGATTTTAGCGGCTGTGATCAAAATTCTGCCAGTCCCGGCTGGTGATCTTTTTGAGATGATAACTAGGAGGATTTTTGATCGTTATGGTTTTTTTACACATATGTAGACTAGCTGAGAAATGACTGGAAGACAGAAAAGCACAAAATAGGGTATTGAAGTGAACCCCTGAGGTGCAATATTTCCACAGAACCACGAGCAGTTCTGAGTGTATATTTCTAATCCCTGCCTAATCGTCCCTGTATCTAGTAGCATATATAAAGAGATCTTTAGAAGATCTTTTATCTTATGCTAATGAGCGCAGGGACTAGTCGCAAGGGGCTTTAGTTCCTGAGCTCATTCCGCCCTCTTAGCATGGCAGCACGCCCACAGGGGTGTACCTACATGCTAGTCATTGCAGCATGACCAGTGGTGACGCGCGTACCTGTCACCGCTGATCAGAAGTCCTGGCACTTTCAGTCATTTGCACAAAACCTCTCTGAAGCCGGGACGCGTGTACCTGGCTTCATACTGCTCATTACTGGAAGTGACAAGCATTCAGATCAGCGGACACAGGTACGCGCGTCACTACTGGTGATGCTATATTGACTTGCATGTTGATACACCCCTGTGGGAGTACTACCATGCTAAGAGGGTGAAATGAACGCAGGAACTAATACCCTTGCGACTAGTCCCTGCGCTCATTAGCATATCATAAAAGATCTTTAAAAATGCCAGTGTATACATTGACGGTTAGGCAGGGATTAAAAATATGCACCCAGAACTGCTTGTGGTTCGGGTGTATATTGCACTTGACAGGTTCACTTTAACCGAGTGGGAAAACAAGGGTGATATGATGCGGAGGCTCACCTTGTCACAGCCACTTAGAAGCTTATATATCCAAGAGCTGCTGCAGTCCAATGAGGTGTAGAACATAATGCGGAAAGAAAGGGGTTAATGCCGCTCTGCCATGTAAGGAGAGACGTCTGATGTGTCTTAAAGGTGATTTATTGGACAACGTGTTTCGGAGAAACCATCTCCTTCATCAGGTCACAAACACATGACCTGATGAAGGAGATTGTTTCTCCGAAACGCGTTGTCTAAAAATCACCTTTAAGACACATCTGACTTAACTCTCCTTCCACGGCAGCGCAGCACTTCAGGCATAACGTATCTCTGGTGTAACGAGGGATCTCAACTAGAACATAAAACTTTTTTGTTTTCCCAAATGTGTCATTGAGGAACATCCAGCATGCCCCTATTTAGATTAGAAGGTCTGACAATTCTTTTAGAATCCACAAGTTTGGACACCTTTGATCTGGTTTATAAGACCAAGCAAAGACACAGTTCACGCTTTGTAGTATTTTCAGAGGGGTTTTTTTTTTTCAAATTTTTGTTGTACATTTTATTTTTTTTTTGTCACTTGCAAGACTGCTGAGTTTTCTAGTGATGGAGGCAGCATGGCAATAGTTTGCAGCATACTAAAAGGGATACAGCACTAAAACAACTCATTCTTAAAAGCAGTGAGGATTTCAGAGCTCCGACTAAAATAAAATGAATGGCATTTCATAGCGAAGGGTCTATTTATATTGTATTACTCTGTAAACTATTATTATGGAGAATCTGACTGCCAGATACATTGCAGACAACGACTAAGGTTAACCTTCAGTTAGAGGCACCAAAATGAGTCTTGTGGGGTCACTCTGCCATGTGTAGTCGACACTGCGTCTTGCAATGTACAGAGGCGTAAGGGGCGCCCGAGCTAGGAAGCAACGGAAACAGACGGTTACCTACCTTCCATACTTGTGGAAATATGCCAAAAACAAACCTGCTTGAGGTCCAGTAGACCCTATACTGCTAATTAAAGGGGTTTTTCTCCCCATACACTTGTATTAGCCTGCTAATAGGAAACAGTATATGGCTACAAAATGGGTATAACTGTCACACAGAGTTTTGTCGTGGCGGCATTGGACTCTGTTCAGATTGTAGATTCTGACACTCTGCCCGTTTCTCGGGTGTCTGGGATAAACACAGGCAGACTCTGGCATTGACCTGTGTGCTGATAGGCAGGCAAGAGTTAATCACTGCTAGTCTGCTTGCTGCTTTAATCACATGTTGTGGGGACCTATCACATCTGCTCCCCTCCTATTTATGCTGCTAGGAATCCTTCTACCCATGCCAGCTATAGTTTATTCTATGTTGGTCTGAGAGATGAGGTGTCCCAGACTCTCTGGTTAAAGTTGTGTTTTTTTTAGTTGTGCCTATTGCTTGGAGCAGTTATGTAGTATACCGCTGTTTTGTAGCTTCCTTCCTGCTCTTGTTTTCCTTCCTGAATCGTTTATTGTTTTTACCTTCTGTGTGCGTACTGTGTGAAAGGGTTTTGATTTTTCCATTGTCTTTTATCTGTGGTTTCAACACACACCTGTTCTGTTCCTCCCTGGGGGGAGGGGGAATTCGATCAGGACTGATAAGGAGCAGGACCAGGCAGGTAATTCAGGCCTCTCCACCATCAGGATTATCCCTGAGATTAGGGATAGCGTTAGTTCTGCTAGCTTGAGGGACAGCTTAGGACCCCCAATTCCCAGCTATCCCAAAGTTATCATGACCATAACAATATGTATTTACATATTCAAGCCAATAAAAGTTTAAAAACAAAACACACAAACCTGTCACACTAGGTACGGGGGAAGTACCTGCGAAAGGGATGGGAGACACTGTGTCTAGGGAAGGGGGAGATGGTGACCCCTGACCAAGCCTACTACTGGGCCATGGCTTCCCTTACTGCTTTAGATAGGTTCCACTCCTATGCGCCGCGCAGGATACCTGGCCCTAGGTCGTCCCTGATCTGGGCCCTAGGTGGGAAACTGATGGGATGAGCTATTCGTAAACCCCACTGGGCGCGAAAGGACACACAGGGAAAACAAATAAGGGAAAATAACAAACAACTCATCTCCAAGAGGATTCACTGAGAGGGACTGCAACATGCAACCAACTTACTGCAGATGATTGCAAATTGACTGCTTGCACTCAGGATCTGTAGATAGTTAGAGCTATCACTAGCACAGACCAGAAGGGAATGAGGGTATTTAAGGACACAAATGGACGTTTTGCTGAAAACAGCTGAAAGGGTGAGGAATTCCGTAGAGCTTAAAGGAAAAAGGATAAACCCTAAGCAGAAGAGATACATAAGATACCGTATACACTAAGGAGGAACAATAGAAGGTCAGGGATCAGTTTGCGCAGCCAAACGCTGCGACCTTGTATTGCTGGACACCACAGAACTGTCTGTCACTCGTGACAAAACCACAATGCATGGAGGATAAAGTGGAATTAAAAAAAAAAGTATAATTTGTTAATGAGCACGGCTAGAATGAAAGGTTATTTGTCCATGGGAGAAAGTACCTGCAGACTTTTCTGCAGGTATTTCCGCAGGTTCATTCAGCAGCTCCCCGGAATCCGCAGCTATCCATTGATGCGGTATTTCTGCGGAATTGTTGCGGTAAACCCACAGCCGCAAAAACCGCAGCATTGATACAGCACTCCCCAAATCCCATAGGATAACATGGGGGAGTGTCTGTACTTGCGCAAACCTGCGGATTTACCTGGAAAATCTAGAAAATCCGTGGGTTTTCCGCAGTAAAATCCGCAGGTACTTTCTCCCGTGGGCACATGGCCTTACTCCTTTCACTATGTAAGTATAGCTTTAGGGATCAATGAAGATTTCAACTTTTAAAGTGGATTTTCCTGTGGCTTATTATTGTGCTGTGGATTTGACAGTAACATGCACATTTTCAGGTGGATTCAGTGTGGTCAAATTCATAGCAGAAAGATTCACCTTGTGTGAAGTCACCGTTTTGTGAATTTATTTTTTTTTTTTTTAAAGTAATTATTTTAATAAAATGCCTACTTTTAGGCAGTGCAATTCCATCTCCAGGCACATTATTAAAAGGGATAGTGCATGATTGGTTGGTAATCACAAGACACCTTTACGTTTTGCTCACATAACACTGTCACACACATAAGATAGGAGTGTTTGCCTACACAAGCAGATCATTTCCATCTGTGTGGTGGCTGCATGCATGTGTTTCCCTTGTCCCTGGAATCCAAAACTAAATAGAAACATATTAGAGAAGATCCATCATTCGAGGCTTTGAGAGAAACATTTTTTTGACATGAGCGCTCATAAAATCTTCAATAATGAGAACACCCATGTGATGTGTTTATTAGCTGTAGGTCCCTCCATAAAAGTGCGTGCTGTAGGTGATTTAGCAAACAGCAATCTGAAAACGTTCTGTACTTTATTCTATGTTCTTGTTAGTCCTGGGGCATCGGTATGTACTGTACTGCTTATTATTATACCATTGTCAGATGTTTAATTTGTGTAAAATTATACTCTATCACATAAATGCAGTAAAAGAAAAAAATAAAACAATAGTGAAATTAAAAAAATTAATAAAGATTTCTGCTGTATACTGTAATATCGAATATATAAAGCTGAGTGTATGTATGTGTGTGTATGTATGTCTGCTAAAGGAATTTGCACCGTCTCATTATCACAAAATTTTGCACAGACACCCCATGTAACTCAGGGAACGTCATAGACTATGTTTTGACGGGAAAATTTAACCCCACGCTTTACAGTTACTCTCCAAAAAACCTGCCTCCATTAATGTCAATGGAGCTGCAAGCTATTAGGTGATTAATAGGAGCTGTAATTGGTTGCTATAGGAACAAAATAACTTGTTAATATAAGAAGTTTATGTGTGAGGTAATAAAATGTCGTGGGGAGACGGATAGAGAGAGACAGAAAGAGACAGACATAGGCACAGACAGAGTAAGAGGCAGACAGGGAAAGAGACAGACAGTCAAAGACACAGACAGAAACAGACAGGCAAACAGGGAAAGAGACAGGCAAGGAAAGAGACAGGGGAAGAGACAGACTGGGAGCGAGACAGACGGGGAACGAGACTGACAGACACAGAGATAGAGAGACAGACATGGAGCGGGAGAGAGAGAGCGACTGATACAGACATCAGAGATAGACATACAGAGACTGGAAGAGAGACAAAGAGACAGTTACTATCCCGGGCAACGCCAGGTACTACAGCTAATGGATGCATAAACCACAAGTAACCGCAAAGAAAAAAATATTGTATTTGTTTAATTGTGATGGAAAAAAACATGTCCTGAATTCCTTATTTTTGCACCGAGGTTTTTGACGTGGATTTTGGAGTGGATGCTGCTTTAAAATCTAAATCAAATCCACTTCAGATACACTTTGAATAACGTCCTATTGTCTCAGAATACCACATTACTCCTCTTTAATTCAAGTTTTTCTAACTAGGCTTAAAAATCAACAATTGGAGTAAAAAAGAAGTGACATCGAGTCATGAAATCCACGTGAAACTGGACATTAAAAACTTTTCAAAAATCACGTCAAAATGTATTTCTGAAATGGATTTTTCTTCCTCTTGTTCGAAAAAGTTCAGCATGAACCTACTCTTGAGGGGATAAAACACAAGTCTTTGAAGGATTGCAGAACCAGTTCTCAAGTTCTGAGATACCTCAGCAAGAACCGTTTTTTTGGACACATTAATTGAAGACGTTAACCAGAAGTAGTTTACTTACTGAAATTACATAACATGTGCATCACCAACTATCCATCCCAGAAGAGCTTGCAAAGAAATCTAATTAAGGGCTATCTAAGAAACAAATATGTCACGCACGGCGTAGGAAAAGTCCGTATGTACCACGTGACTTCATATGAAGTTTTTTACTGAATGTGAACACAGCTCCACCCCTTTCGGCCATGTTTTTTCGATCTCCTATATAAGCTAGTCCTTGGTTACCCCTCTCCACACACAGCAGTTTTTAATTGCAATGAGATGACCCCAATATAGAGATATACCTGGGCGAGGTATTGGGGCTTGGTTACATTGATCAATGCGATTGATAAATATCTCTTTTTTCCGAATAGTCTTGGCAGGTATGCATATCATTATTCACATGTTCACTTTCCAGTTAGCAAATTGCATTTTTCATTATAATTGTCAGCATGCTTGTAGCATTATACCATTACCAAATTATTGGATGTGCAGCCTTCATCTTAATTGCTTATTGAAAAAATGACCAAGTGTGGAATGGACAAGGCAACTGTTAGATTGGTTCGTAACTGGCTTAGTGATCGGAGTCAAAGTGGTCATAAATGGCTGCACATCCAGTTGGAAGACTGTCTCAAATGGGGTACCATAGGGCTCTGTCCTGGGCCCCATGTTGTTCAACATCTTTATCAATGATTTAGATGAAGGAATTAAGGGTAAACTGATTAAATTTGCTGATGACACAAAGCTAGGAGGAATAGCTAATACTAGAGAAGAGAGAGAGAGGATTCAACAAGATCTAAACAAGCTGGAACAATGGGCAGCAACTAATAGAATGGTTTTTAACGGAGAAATGCAAAGTCATACAAGAATAATGAAAAGAGCATATACAGCATGGAAGGAATAGAGCTATCCAACAGCATGTGTGAAAAAGACTTAAGCGAGCTTTACACGCTACGATATATCTAACGAGATGTCGGCGGGGTCACGTAAATGACGCACATCTGGCATTGTTAGTGATATCGTAGCGTGTGACAGCTATGAACGAGCAGAAATACTCACCTTCTCGTTCATCGTTGACACGTCGCTCATTTTCTAAAAATCGAACGTCCTGTTGTTAAACGTACCCAGGGCAGCACACATCGCTCCGTGTGACACCCCATGAACGATGAACACATCTCACCTGCGGCC
Source organism: Anomaloglossus baeobatrachus (assembly GCF_048569485.1). Classification (NCBI taxonomy): domain Eukaryota; kingdom Metazoa; phylum Chordata; class Amphibia; order Anura; family Aromobatidae; genus Anomaloglossus; species Anomaloglossus baeobatrachus. The sequence continues at coordinate 71,173,980 of NC_134357.1, forward strand.
GCCGGCAATGCTGAAGGAAGGAGGTGGGCAGGATGTTTACGTCCCGCTCATCTCCGCCCCTCCGCTTCGATTGGCCGGCTGCTGTGTGACGTCGCTATGACGCCGAATGTCCCTCCCCCTTCAGGAAGAGGATGTTCGCCGCCCACAGCGAGGTCATTTGGAAGGTAAGTACGTGTGACGGGGGGGTTACAGCATTGTGCGATACGGTTTGTTGCCCGTGCCGCATAAACGATGGGGACGGGTGCGATCGCACGACATATTGAAACGTGTGAAGCAGGCTTACGATATACTAATAGATCACAGACTGAACATGAGTCAACAGTGTGACGCAGCAGCAAAAAAAGCCAAACACCATTCTAGGATGTATTAACAGAAGCCTATATTCTAGATCACGTGAAGTCCTTATCCCACTTTACTCCTCTTTGGTCAGACCTCATCTGGAATATTGTGTCCAGTTCTGGGCAACACATTTTAAAAAAGACATAAACAACCTGGAGCAAGTTCAGAGAAGAGTGACCAGAATGGTGACTGGTCTGCAAACCATGTCTTATGAGGGACAGTTACAGGATTTAGGATTGTTTAGCTTGCAAAAGAGAAGACTGAGAGGAGACCTAATAGCTGTCTACAAATATCTTAAAGGCTGTCACACTGTAGAGGGATCAGTTTTATTCTCACTTTCACAATGAAAGACTAGAAGCAATGGGATGAAACTGATGGGGGGGGGAGACACAGATTAGATATTAAAAAAAACTTTTTGGCAGTGAGGGTGATCAATGAGTGGAACAGGCTGCCGCGAGAGGTTGGGAGTTCTCCTTCAATGGAAGTCTTTAGAAAGAGGTTGGACGGACATCTGTCTGGGATGATTTAGTGAATCCTGCTTTGAGCAGGGGGTTGGACTAGATGACCCAGGAGGTCCATTCGAACTCTACCATTCTATGATTCAACATATTTTGGCCTAATGACCTATGGACTAATCTGACAACACAGGTACTGTTATGTTTTTCATGAATAACTAAATAATTATGTAGCAAGATAATGATCCATGAAAAGCAAGTCTACGTCACTGTGACTAAAGGCCAGGGTGGATAAAAATCAATGTTTTTTTTAAAAAAATCAAAAAAATCGGATTTTTTTGATTTAAATCGGATTTTTTTCAATAAACTGCTTTTTGAGGAAAATATTTTACCATCCAAAGGTTCTTCCATCATGAGATAAAGCCGAGTTGTTTAATTCAGTAGAATAAAGGCTGTATATGTGTAACATTCACAATGTCATGCTCTTCCAGAGGTTTCTGTAGGATTAGTGGGCAGTTTCTCTCCTATACTATCACAGACGCTCGCTTTACTTCCGCAGTTCTCAAAACTGAATTTGACTCCGCAGAGGTCCCAGCCTCTTCTTCACGGCAAAAATATTACAACATGAACAGAGTTGAGAAAAAGACCTTAATCCTATTGTTCTACAAACCTATGAATACAGAATCAACCCCTTCAGTGCCAAGTCCAAGAAGTTAGACAATATGTAGAACACTGTAGAACACTGGGTAAAACAGACACAGAAAAAGACTTGGGTGTATGGGTGGATGGTAAACTTCACTTTAGTGGACAGTGTCAGGCAACTGCTGCCAGGGCTAATAAAATAATGGGATGTATTAAAAGAGGTATAAGTGTTCATGAAAAAAATATACTTCTACCTCTGTACAAGTCACTAGTGCGCCCGCACTTAGAATACTGTGTACAATTCTGGTCACCGATATATAAGAAGGACATAGCTGAACTGGAGAGGGTGCAGAGAAGAGCCACCAAGATTATTAGAGGAATGGGTGGGCTGCAATACCAAGACAGGTTATTAAACTTGGGGTTATTTAGTTTGGAAAAACGAAGGCTTAGGGGGGATCTAATCACAATGTATAAATATATGAGGGGACAGTACAGAGACCTTTCCAAAGATCTTTTTACACCTAGGCCTGCGACTGGAACACGGGGGCATCCGCTACGTCTTGAGGAAAGAAGATTTAATCATAATCACAGACGAGGATTCTTTACTGTACGAGCAGTGAGACTATGGAACTCTCTGCCGCATGATGTTGTAATGAGTGATTCACTACTAACATTTAAGCAGAGCCTGGATGCCTTTCTTGAAAAATTTAATATTACCAGTTATGTATATTAGATTTTATGACAGGGTATTGATCCAGGGAACTAGTCTGATTGCCGGATGTGGAGTCAGGAAGGAAATTTTTTCCCCATTGGAACTTGTTTGCCACATTGGGGGGTTTTTTGCCTTCCTCTGGATCAACATGTTAGGCTACGGGTTGAACTAGATGGACTTAGAGTCTCCCTTCAACCTTAAAAACTATGATACTATGATACTATGTTTCTGATTGTTTGGAGTGGAATAGATCTGCACAACACAAGAAGAATGTGAATCTAAGTGTGAGGAGGAGGAAGGACAAGCAGACAAGAAAATGAAAGTGAAACTTTGAGCACAATACTGCAGCATAGCCACAGACAGACAAGTCTGGATCTGTTTGTGTGTACGATCTGAGGTTTATTACATTCTTTCCTTATAATGGCAGCAGGCCGTAAAAGAGACCCAGTTTGGGAATATTTTAATGAAGCTCCTTCGCCTATCGGTAAGGCAGGCATGCATGCAAAATGCAAACGATGCAACAAAGAGATGCAAGGCCTGGTGGCGCGAATGAGTACAACAGAACAGTGGTGTCCAAATATGAATGATTAACCCATTAAACTGGGGAGAAAAAAGTAATATAAAAAGTGATTCTAAAAATCTTCATCTACTTGCATGTTAAAGTAGCAAGAACTAGTTTAGGTAGAAACTTTGATTTAAATCACTGATTTAAATCAAGCCTTACTGACTAGTGATTTAAATCGTGATTTAAATCAGTTAGATTTAAATCAAATCCACCCTGCTAAAGGCCCTGTCACACACAGAGATAAATCTTTGGCAGATCTGTGGTTGCAGTGAAATCATGGACATATTGTTCCATTTGTACACAGCCACAAACCTGGCACTGATTGTCCACAATTTCACTGCAGCCACAGATCTGCCGCAGATTTATCTCTGTGTGTGACAGGGCCTTAAGGAAAATACCATATGAGAAGTTATGATACCTTTAGTCAAAGACTTTAGACCTGGAACAAACCGATAGTCGATAAAACATACCACTACAGACTGGAGCCTCCAGCTGTGCATTTATCTTGGTTGTGTATCAAAATAAGAAGAACCATATGCGGCTTTGTATTTTAAAATGATTTAAATAAATAATTAAAAGTAACTGGAGTGCAGTCCCATCCCCCCACCAATTTTGATACCCAGCCATGATAAAGCTGGCAACTGGGAGCTAGTATTCTCAGTCTGGGGGGACCCATACTTATTGGTTCTACCTGCCTAAAAATTGCAGCCTGCAGCCACCCAGGATTGTCAACATTCCCTGAACTACAGTTAGGTCCAGAAATATTTGGACAGTGACACAATTTTCGTGAGTTGGGCTCTGCATGCCACCACATTGGATTTGAAATGAAACCTCTACAACAGAATTCAAGTGCAGATTGTAACGTTTAATTTGAAGGTTTGAACAAAAATATCTGATAGAAATTGTAGGAATTGTACACATTTCTTTACAAACACTCCACATTTTAGGAGGTCAAAAGTAATTGGACAAATAAACCAAACCCAAACAAAATATTTTTATTTTCAATATTTTGTTGCGAATCCTTTGGAGGCAATCACTGCCTTAAGTCTGGAACCCATGGACATCCCCAAACGCTGGGTTTCCTCCTTCTTAATGCTTTTCCAGGCCTTTACAGCCACAGCCTTCAGGTCTTGCTTGTTTGTGGGTCTTTCCGTCTTAAGTCTGGATTTGAGCAAGTGAAATGCATGCTCAATTGGGTTAAGATCTGGTGATTGACTTGGCCATTGCAGAATGTTCCACTTTTTTGCACTCATGAACTCCTGGGTAGCTTTGGCTGTATGCTTGGGGTCATTGTCCATCTGTACTATGAAGCGCCGTTCGATCAACTTTGCGGCATTTGGCTGAATCTGGGCTGAAAGTATATCCAGGTACACTTCAGAATTCATCCGGCTACTCTTGTCTGATGTTATGTCATCAATAAACACAAGTGACCCAGTGCCATTGAGAGCCATGCATGCCCATGCCATCACGTTGCCTCCACCATGTTTTACAGAGGATGTGGTGTGCCTTGGATCATGTGCCGTTCCCTTTCTTCTCCAAACTTTTTTCTTCCCATCATTCTGGTACAGGTTGATCTTTGTCTCATCTGTCCATAGAATACTTTTCCAGAACTGAGCTGGCTTCATGAGGTGTTTTTCAGCAAATTTAACTCTGGCCTGTCTATTTTTGGAATTGATGAATGCTTTGCATCTAGATGTGAACCCTTTGTATTTACTTTCATGGAGTCTTCTCTTTACTGTTGACTTAGAGACAGATACACCTACTTCACTGAGAGTGTTCTGGACTTCAGTTGATGTTGTGAACGGGTTCTTCTTCACCAAAGAAAGTATGCGGCGATCATCCACCACTGTTGTCATCCGTGGACGCCCAGGCCTTTTTGAGTTCCCAAGCTCACCAGTCAATTCCTTTTTTCTCAGAATGTACCCGACTGTTGATTTTGCTACTCCAAGCATGTCTGCTATCTCTCTGATGGATTTTTTCTTTTTTTTCAGCCTCAGGATGTTCTGCTTCACCTCAATTGAGAGTTCCTTAGACCGCATGTTGTCTGGTCACAGCAACAGCTTCCAAATGCAAAACCACACACCTGTAATCAACCCCAGACCTTTTAACTACTTCATTGATTACAGGTTAACGAGGGAGACGCCTTCAGAGTTAATTGCAGCCCTTAGAGTCCCTTGTCCAATTACTTTTGGTCCCTTGAAAAAGAGGAGGCTATGCATTACAGAGCTATGATTCCTAAACCCTTTCTCCGATTTGGATGTGAAAACTCTCATATTGCAGCTGGGAGTGTGCACTTTCAGCCCATATTATATATATAATTGTATTTCTGAACATGTTTTTGTAAACAGCTAAAATAACAAAACTTGTGTCACTGTCCAAATATTTCTGGACCTAACTGTATACCCGACTCATCCCGATTACCCTGGTGTGATGGCAATCAGGGGTAATAAGTGGTTAATAACAGCTCACAGCTGCCACTAAGCCCTAGATCGGACTTTTACAAACTCAGCAATACCCAAAACGGGGATTATTTGAACTTTTTAGTTTTATATTTTTTATATATATATATATATTTTTTTTTTTTTTTTCGTGTATCTATTAGTCTTCTTAAGTGACTTGAAGCTGCGATCATCTGGTCACAATCTCCTATGAACGTCAGCTTTCACAGAAGTATCTTAATGAGAGGCACAGGGTTCATCTGTCATGGCAACCCATCGGCACCCAGCCATCAGGGCACGTGTAATAGCACGCCCCCTGCTGATGAATGTTAAATGCTGCTGTCTGAGATTGACAGCTGCATTTACCAGATTAACAGTTGCCGATGAAGCTCCACTCCACCTGCGCCTGTTAAAGGTACTTGATGGTTGGTTAAATCAGCCGTCATCTGTTGGGAAAAATGCAGGCTTGGCTTGCGAGCCCTCATAGAAGGCAGGGAGATGACCTTTCATATGCATGTATGAAGGGGTTTTAGGGAACTTTCATGGAAAAAAATGCTATTAGGCTATGTTAACACATTGCGTTTTTGCAGCATTGTTTTTCCATCTTTTTCTATGCACAGTAAAATCTGCTTTTTACAGTACCAGCCAAAGCTATGAGATTTCAGAAATCTCATGCACACTATTATTTTTTTTCCTAACTGAATTGGTAAATTGCAGCGTTTTAAAAATTTGTAGCATGTAAATTTTTCAGTGTTTCCGCAGCATTTTTAGTTTTTCACTATAGAAAGCAATGAAGACCTTGAAAAAAAAAAAAAAAACTCTGCAAAAACGCAATCATGCATTTTTGCCATGATCTTCATGAATACACTAAATAAACTAATGTTTTATTTAACATGTACTGTAGAGAAATGACACATATAATCAGTATCAAACGTACCAAAACCTGTTTGTAAAGCAGCTTCAAAAATATTTGCAAAAATAGCAACATGTGAAAATAGCCTTAACCTGCAGATATGGGGTTAAACTGCAGGTTAAGTGCATTCTGAAACTGCTGGGCCGCTGCACTGACAGCTCCAGCTACTGGGAGGAAATTACCTTTATTCCTCTTGGTGCATCAGTGCTGAGCCAGCTGTCAGTCAGCGCCGTTTACAGCCGCCACCGTGATGGGAACTGCTTCGGGCGCACCTCTGTAACTGAAAGCTGGAGGGTGCTGTGAAGAATAAAGTTAATTTCTTCCCTGCATTGGGGCTTTCAGTGTGGCAGCAGAGCAGTTTTAGAATAATATTAACCTGCCAATTAACCTCATACATGCAGGTTAATAGTGTTTTTTCACGACACGTTCTCTTTAATGCAAATTGCCACTACAAACACTGGAACAATCAACGTGAAAAACAAACTTAGGGTGGCTTTACACGCTGCAACATCGCTAGCCGATGCTAGCGATGGCGAGCGTGATAGCACCCACCCCTATCGTTATGCGGATATGTGAAGATCGCTGCCGTAGCGAACATTATCGTTACGGCAGCGTCACGCGTACTTACCTCCTTTCTAAGGGGGCGGTTCGCTTGGCGTCACAGCGACGTCACTAAGCGGCCGCCCAATTAAAGCGGAGGGGTGGAGATGAGCGGGACGAACATCCTGCCCACCTCCTTCGTTCCTCATTGCTGGCGTGTGGCAGGTAAGGAGAGGTTCCTTGTTCCTACGGCATCACACATAGCGATGTGTGCTGCCGCAGGGACGAGGATCAACTTCGCCTAAGCGACTGCAGCGGTAATTGGGAGAGGACTCCCATGTCAACGAGGAGCGATTTTTGGACGTTTTTGCAACGATCCAAAATCGCTCCTAGGAGTCACACACAACTAGATCGCTACAGCGGCCGGATGTGCGTCACAAAATCCGTGACCCCAACGAGATCGCTGTAGCGATCTCGTAGCGTGTAAAGCCCACTTTAGTGTCAGTCTCGAAACCTTTGGCTATGACAGTATGTATGGATTATAAATATAGATTTGTATTCAGTACATATATTTTCTAAATGTTTGTGGTGAGAAATGCATTCACATCATCCAGCAGGTGCTCATCCATTTACCAGCTTGAAGGGGGGGTTCACTAGTTATTTTTCAAAGACTATAACATCCAGAAACAAGGCTTCTCTCAATTACCTTGTGTTGTCAATTGTGCCTCTGAGCGGCGCTATTGCGGACTGCTCATCCATTGCGTCCATTGGCTCCGTAACGTCTGATGTCCGGTGATGTCACATCAACTGAGCCCGGCCCAAGTCTTCCTGAGTGACTGGGCTGTGGGCGGTGTTTCACTGCTCATCACAGCCCAGCGTCGCTGCTGCTTGCTTTGCTCTTCAGTGAAGGAGGGAGCAGGGAGATGCTGGGCTGTGACGAGCGGTGAACCACAGCTCAGTCACTCAGGAAGACTGAGGCCAGGCCGGCTGCAGTGATGTCAGGTCAACTGGAAGTTGACCTGACGTCACCGGACATCAGAGGTCACGGAGCCCGGGGGTCACGAGAAGGGGATGAGCGGACCACATTGATGCCGCTCACAGGCACTATTGCCAATACAAGGTATTTGAGAGAAATCTTGTTATTATCGATGTGCTTTGGAAAAATAACTAGTAAACCACCCCTTTTAAATCTTGTCTCTAAGGAATAGTAAGCCAATCTTCCAGTGTCAATTAACCTACCATATAGTTGTATATATACATGATTCCTTTTATATTCCCATAAAGGAAAATTTTAGTGGTGAAAACATGTCACACATGTTGACACTAGTAAAAATGCCTCTTTACCCCCTAAATGAAGGGGGGAAAAAATCACTGTAAAACAAAGAAATAAGTAATGATCTATATTAAAGTTTTGTCCAGGATTTGCATTATTTCCCTGAAGCAGCTCCACAATTGCCTATATATTGTGTCTAGCGGTCCGAGCCTTTTCACCTGAATAGCAATGTGTTGCAATGCCAGACACGACCGGAGTGTTGCTGTTTCTGTTCCTTTTTTTTTAAAGAAAATAAAAAATAAACAATAGTGATTATACAGATCTGCAAACGACTGGTCGTGTGCTTGAGATTACCGCGTTAAAGTGGATTAATGGAAAGTCTCACTCAGTGGGGTCAAGTAGGCAAACATTCTGTGGGTGCTAACCATCTGCAATTTCGAGAATATACTTCATGGAAGATAGCACTTTCTTTAGAGCTCTATAAAGCCTTGATAATTTGCTTGACCATTCTAGAAATGGAAAGTGTTGTGGAGAAATCTGGAGTAGTGCTGAAAGTTGCAGCGATAAAATACCCTATGAAATGGAGTAACCTACGATTTAATATATTAGGTTAATTTATACCTCCATTTTTCATCTTTTTGTTTATTTTTACTTAAAGAGAATTTCTATACTTATGAACATACAAAACCATACAGAACTTAAACTGTTTCGTAACTTAAAGGGGATGTCCACTATTTGAACAACCACTAGTCATTGCCCTTGTTCACCCCCGTAAAAATAAATAAGCCTATACTCCCCTCTGGTGCTGCCGTGGTTCCAGCAATGTCTGAGGCCTCATTCCCGGGGCCCATGTGACATTATGACACATCAGCCCTGAGACCAATCAGTGCCCGACTTCTGTTTCCCCACCTTCAGACGTTTGAGCAGGATGTGATCACTGCGCTGACTTTCTGCTCAAACGGCCAAAGGCGGGGAGAAGGGAACCGGCATTGATTGGTTATGGGGCTCTCGTGTCATAACACTGTCCCGTGGGTCCTGGGAACATGTCTTCAGACATTACTGGAATTGCAGCTGCATCGGAGGTGAGAATAGACTTATTAATTTTTACGGGGTCAAACAAGGGGAATGAGTAGGGATTCTCCAAGTAGTGGAAATCCCCTTTAAAGGGGTTGTCTGCCACTGAATAATTTTATTCTACGTGTGAAGTTTTAAAACAATAAACAGTCATTTTCACCTTTTCGTAGCCCCCATGAATTCATTGCCTGTATTCTGCTGCAACAGTCAGGTGACTAGTAGAGCGCATCATCCGATGTTTCTCTAATGAAGCGCTCTTCTAATCACATATTTGCTGCATCCAATCGCAGCTTTGCGAACAGAAGCAACGTCGCTTCTGGGACCTCAGGAGCCATCTGTGCTTAACAGGTAGTATGCCTCCATTTAATGTTTGAAATATTTTTCAGGGTAGGCATGTCTATCTTTAAGAATTTGACAGTCCCTTTAAGGCTGGGGCCACACGGGGACTGATGCGATCCTCGCATAACACTCGGCTCACGCTGGCAGCACAGCGGGAGCCGAGTGTCATGCGAGGGTCACTGCGACTGAGGTCCGATCATGCTATTGGACCTCAGCTGCAGGGGGTGGGCCGGCGCTGAGGAGAGGGGCGGGCTGGCGCTGAGGAGGGGCAGGCCGGCACAGAGGAGGAGAGGGAGGGATTTATCTCCCTCTCTCCTCTGTAGACAGCTGTTGCCATTCTCGTCCTGCACTTGCAGTACACCGGTCTACCACGAGTGCAGTGCGATCTTTCTCTCGCCCCATAGACTTGAATGGGTGCGAGAGAAAGAGTCTCGAATTACAATCTGAGCATGCTGCGATTATTTTCACGGTCCGATTAGGGCTGAGAAAATAATCGCTCATGGGTGCTGACACATAGGGTAATATTGGTCCGAGTGGAATGAGCTGTTTTATCGCATGACACTCAGTCCTATTTTCATGCCGTGTGGCTTAGGCCTAAAGCTCTCACACACATTAGATAAAAGGTTGTCCAATTCTGCCAAATTTCATACTATTTTTAAGGATTGGTTGGATAACCTTCGAGAGTCTATTAGACAACAAGGAGTTCGATGAAAGGAATTTTTCCAGGAAACTTCATTTTAAGGGGTATCTGGAAATTTGTTTTCCTCTTCTATGGGGCTAAGCACTTATCGACAGGTAATTGCTAACTACCTACTTGTGCTGCCCTGTGACTATTTTTCCCATCTCACAATGTTCACGGACTGCTCCTGCTGCCGATTCTTTTGCTTCGACAGAGAAAAGTCTTCTCTTCCGCTCTGCTCTGTCAACAAGACATTCATGGCCGACGTCTTTGACTTACAGCTTTCTCCCCTTAAGTTAGACAACCAGCTGTCCATTAACATGACATCAGACCGACAGAGTAGAAGAGAAACAACTGCTCTGCCGAAGGAGAGTCTGAAGCTGTCCATAACCGCACTGAGCCAGGAGAGAGTCGCAGCACAGACAGATATCTAGCAACTACCTGCCCTAAAAAGTAAAAAAAAAGTCCCAGATATCTCCTTTTAGTATAGAAGGATGAGCTGCAATACCAGAAACCGCTCAATAATAATCTTTATGTATATAGCGCCAACATATTCCGCAGCGCTTTACAATTCAGAGGTTCAAATACAGTCAAGGATAACAGTGATTCTAGAAGGAGGCAACTAAGTTTTTCAAATCTTGTACAATCTAAAGGGATCGAACTCTCAATCTGTCGGCTCAGTCCCGTTGAAAGGACATCATTATGATCCACAGTAAGCGTGTGGGGCTAGTTCACACATTTTTCTTAGTTTTTTGGGTTTACAAAGAGGGGACTGATGCAACCAAATGTTTAGTGAAAAGTTTATGGTAAAATCTGGAAGTGACTGCTGAATAGCGTTGTGGCTTCAGTTGTTCTGGTAAGAAATTTGGAGTGATTTAATTTTATAACCATAAAAAACAAAAACATGCTGGTGTTTTTTAGTCTTCTTTTTTTTTTCTTCCAAAGGCTTGCCTAGTAGCATTTTAAAAAGATGTCTGGATAAGAATTTTCATAATGACAGTTAATTTATTCATTATGCATTGCTAATATAGCTCTATAATATTACACAGCACTTTACAGACACCATCACTGTCTCCATTGGGGCTCACAATCTAAATCTTTATCAATATGTCTTTGGAGTGTGGGAGGAAACATGAAAACACTGAGAGAACACACAAACTCCTGCAGATGTTGTCCTTGGTGGGATGTGAACCTAGAACACTAGCTCTGCAAAGTAACCATGCTAACGACTGAGCCCCCGTGTGCTAACCACTGAGCCTCCATGTGCTGACCATTGAACCACCATGTGCTAACCCCTGAGGCTCCATGCGCTAACCCCTGAGGCTCCGTGTGCTAACCCCTGGGGCTCTGTGCGCTAACCCCTGGGGCTCCGTGTGCTAACCCCTGGGGCTGTGAGCGCTAACCCCTGGGGCTCTGAGCGCTAACCCCTGGGGCTCTGTGCGCTAACCCCTGGGGCTCTGTGCGCTAACCCCTGGGGCTCTGTGCCCTAACCCCTGGGGCGCCGTGCGCTAACCCCTGTGGCACCGTGCGCTAACCCCTGAGGCGCCGTGTGCTAACCCCTGAGGCACCGGGTTCTAACCACTGAGCCACTGTGCTGTCCAATATAAAAAAGCCACTAAAATAAAAGAAAACAACAAAAAAGACAGTGAAAGAATCCTTATAATAATCTCATCCAATCAAACGCTTTTTTTTTGATATATACATAGCCTGCCTGAAAATAACAATTATCAATTTTTCTTTTTAGCAACATTTTGGGCTAAAGGCCGCTTTACACGCTGCGGCATCGCTAGCAATGTCGCTCGTGAAAGCACCCTCCCCCGTCAGTTGTGCGTCACGGGCAAATCGCTGCCCGTGGCGCACAACATCGCTAGGACCAGTCACACTATACTTACCTTCCTAGTGACGGCGCTGTGGCCGGCGAACCGCCTCCTTTCTAAGGGGGCAGTTCGTGCGGGGTCGCAGCGACGTCACACGGCAGCCGTCCAGTCGAAGCGGAGGGGTGGAGAGCAGCCGAAAGAAAGTGACGCCCACCTCGTTGCCGGAGGACGCAGGTACGGTGTTGTTCCTCGTTCCTGGGGTGTCACACGTAGCGATGTGTGCTACCTCAGGAACGACGAACAACCTGCGTCCTTCAACAGCAACGATATTTGGGATTAGAACGACGTGTCAACAATCAATGATTGGGTGAGTAATTTTGATCGTTAGCGGTCGTTCGCACGTTTCACACGCAACCACGTCGCTAACGAGGCCAGATGTGTGTCACGAATGCCGTGACTCCAACGACATCTCGTTAGCGATGTCGTTGCTTGTAAAGCCCCCTTTAGTCGTGTATTTTTGGCAATATCCTACATAGGAAAGTGTGAACGTTATTTTTTAAAATTAGTTTCATTACATTTATTGCATTTTTGCCTGATTTTTCTTTACAAAGTGTAAAAAGATTGTATTTTTTTTTTTGTTTTCTGTATCATTTAAAAAATGGCAAAATTTATAGAAAACGCCAAACCCAATATTAATTTTAAATTAATATTTCGGCTGGGAATGATGGAGACCTTTGTCCCAAAAGGGGGTTAAGAAAAAATGAGAAAAGAAACAAATGTAATTTTGTTGTTATATTCTGCGTTTTCTTGTCCTTTTACCTGTTTGGATCCCCCGAGTGAATGAAATCTCCGCACTTATCCTACGTTTGGGGGGGCCACGTTGCACTTTGATCTTCCAGCAATTCTATTGTGCACCCGAAAATGAAGAAATCATAGTGTAATAAAAGCCTACAGATGTAATAATGGCCTTCTCCTGGAGGAATGGATTAGTTGTACTTTTCTTCCTGAGACTCCATTTTTAGGTGAGTTTGGTATTTGGTAACATTAAATAAAAAGCAGATTGTGTTTCACGTAAGGGAAAAAAACAAAAGAAATCACAAAAGGAATTACCTTTTGTACCGAAGAGATGTGCAGCGTCACCTACTATAAATCCAACGCTATGTTTTGGCTGTAAGGGGCATTTACAGATGGAGTTTCTTATGAATGGGCGGCTTTATAAGCATTTGGGAAACTCAGCCTAAACCGCAAGAAAAGAAAAATATATCCTTAAAGGGCTTGTCTGTATTTTGTGTCACAATGTCAAGAAAGCGATGTTCTTAAGAAGAGATTTCTTTAGTAACTTGTGTAAAGCCCCGGAGTGAATGGAGATTTATTTTTGGTTATTAAAAACCAGGCACTCACCTGGTGGGTAATGACACCCTGTCGTAAAGTTAGTTATTTGTCCGGCCATTCCTTACCTTCATCTCATAGTACCTCGTTGACAAAAGTTACTAGCTCATTTGTTTTTTCCTGCTGTGATCGGGTCCACAGTTATACGACGATGTTTGGCACGCACAGCTTGCCGACGAAAGAGCCTCCGCTAATTGCATTGTCTTAAAATTACAACTTGCCATCAAGTCGCCCTTTTATTTTATTTCTCTCGCTCTTCTTTTTCTTTTTGCCCCGCTGGGAAACATTTTGAGTTTTCATTGTATTGGAACAAACAAAGCCCCCCTATAGGTACAAGCCCCTCATGCAAAGCTACAGGTTCATACGGCGAAAGAAAAGAAAAAGGTAATTACTAGTTTGTCCAGGTGAAAGCAGTGTTAAACGTCCAGAAACAAATTAGGCTAAATTGGAAGAGTAATAGAAACCGGTATCCCCCAGGCATCAGATTAGACCAATAAAAAAAAAAACAAAAAAAAAAAATAAATTATTTTTTAAAATAAATACTTACCTTCATAAGTTGATGTGACATTCAACAGAAAATATTTATTATATATTATTATTTTTTTTCTTTCTTCTGTCTCCTCTTCTTGTTGGGGGTTTTTGAGATTTTTGGAAGTGAAATCTTTCTACCCACCGTAATCCTCTCAAATCCCCGCACAGAATTCATGTTCTAGCAATTAGGAGCTTATGTAAAATTCAGAGGCTGCATCTTCTTTACACGTTTCTTGTGCCAGACTCTATATATCACCTTCACGAATGAAGATGACTACTTTCTTAAAGAAGCCAATGTGCACTCTGTGTGAGTCGCATTAATAGGAACTGTTCAAGGGAAATTAAAATTAACAAACTTATTGGGATAGAATTGAATTTTAATATTCCAAAACTAATACCTAAAAGTAAATAAATTGTCTTGAATGTGTAAAAAATGAGGGAAAAAAAAGGCACAAATTAAGTGAAATATTAGGTGCTTTTAGTGCATCAATGTGCTAAACAAGAATAAAAAAACATGTAGAAGTGTAAGTGCCTATGATAAGACATTCAACCGCACATGTACATAGCAGTAATTTTGGTATACTGAAATATCTAAACAAACGTTCACATAATTTCGTAGAAAAAGTGATCACAATATATGGAGAAATCATATCCATGCAAAACACATATAATATTCCTTAATAATATTAAGCCATTGTCAAGGTGTACAACCCACAAAGTGCAAACTCCCCCATACCATGCCCTGAGCAGTAGAAATGTTCCATATCCAGCTTTAAATAAAATATTATCCTTTATTAAAGGGAACCTGTCACCAGTTTGTTCGGTATTGAACCAAAAGTATCACCTTCTACAGCTCCTGGGCTGCATTCTTTGAAGGTGCAGACCACAGGAATAACTATAAAATCTGACCACCACATATACAAATGACCTGTTCGGGTTAGATGGGTCGTGCTCTTTTTTGGCTCTTGCCCCCCCTCCAGCTGATGTTTGCCATTCTCCTTTGATGGTTGGCGTTTCTGACGCCTCCAACATCATCCACGTAACTGGACAAAAATCTCATGCCTGTGCAGTCATTCCTGGCTCATGAAGGCCCACTTGGCTCTGCCCCATTGCTGGCAGAGCCGAAAACATAGGTGCGCTTGCACAAGCCCATGAGCTCTTTCACAATCTCACGGCTCTCGAGAGCTCACGGGCTCGTGCAAGCGCAGCCATGTTTTTGGCTTTGCCCGCAATAATAGTCTTACAATAAATTTGCTATTAATTAGAACAAGGAGTGTGGAAAAATAGAGACGTTAGACCCTTTTCTTACAACTCTATAACCCGGCTCCTTGGAGGATCT
This sequence comes from Anomaloglossus baeobatrachus, assembly GCF_048569485.1. Classification (NCBI taxonomy): domain Eukaryota; kingdom Metazoa; phylum Chordata; class Amphibia; order Anura; family Aromobatidae; genus Anomaloglossus; species Anomaloglossus baeobatrachus. The sequence goes on from NC_134357.1 coordinate 71,189,025, forward strand.
TTCAGTGTCATGGCAAGAAAACCTATAGCATCATGGCTTTAATGGCCAGGAACAAAAATTTTCTTTTTCAATGATGTCTTCTTTCTGAGACATGCACGTATCTCAAGAACACTGTGCATGACTTGCTCTCTACATTAATTTGTATGAGAACTACCAAAAAATGCCCATCACACTTACATGCATACCACCTACTTTCTCAGACAAGAGACAGACTTTACATCCTTCCAGATATGCCATAAATTTACAAAACTGGAATAATCTCTTTTACATGTGAAGATATTCTCCTTTTTAATAGTAGAAGTCCTAAAAGTGACAACCTGTGACGATGGACCACCACTGATTTCTTGATGTCCTCCTTTGTCTCATTGGAAATTTTACAGCATTCTAACCAAACATGCATTGATGGAATTACTAAGAAAGTTGTGCCAAATCTCCATCCAGAAATGGAAAATACATAACATACCTGTATTTCTTCACTTCGTTTTACCAAAAGCTTAATTTCCTGACATTTCCAAAACATGCACTTTTGGCTTTAGAGGAGTATGTATGTGCATTTTGATGCTGAGAGAGAAATAAAACAAGAAATCCAACTGAACCCTTTGATTTGGTTAAAATCCAACATGTATATTTGTGGGTATTTTAATCATTAACGACTTGTCCACTACTTTTACATTGATGGTCCATCCTTAGGATAAGGTCATCAATGTCAGATTGGCCGGAGTTGAACACCCCACACCCCCGCTGATCAACTGCTCCCGATACCGGCGGCGTCAGCAGGTAGCCAAAAAATGCTCTGTTACGGCGCTGCTCTGTCTTCTGATAGTGGATACGGCCGGGTACTGCACATCCGCCTCCTATTTTCCCTCGGTTGTCACATCTAGGTAAAAGTAGGGGACAACCTCTCTTTAAGTTAAGCAACAAAACAAGCCATGAGTCAGAAACAGAGTGTTTGAAATGCGTTGGCCTCAATGTACATATGGCATATTCCCCACCATACTCATTTGTTTGAATTGTATTGTGGAAAAATAACAAAAGCGTTTTTTTTTTTTTTTTTTAAATAAGACAGGTGCAGGAATGTGTATACACGATTGAACCAAGGTGGTGAAGAGGCTGTTTTGAAAATTTTGACTCAGATTGGACTTGATGAGATTTTTTGCTCTCTCCTTAAATTCCTACATGCCTGATCTTTGTCTCATCTACTGGCAGAGAACAGAGGCAGAGGCCACCTGTACGCTGTTTATTAAGTAAAAATGCCACTATTTCCTGTACATCCCTTTTTAAATTAAAAAATGTTAAAATTCAATTATTGAAGAGATGTGGAGGAGCGGATATTCTGCTGTTTCTTCATCAGGAGAACCATAAGTTACCTGTGGATCACCAGATGAAAAAACACCAGCAGCACAGCATTTCCACTTCTTCACGTCTTCATTTCTAAGTTGGATCTGTGACACCCTGGACTAGCCAGGTAGTCACATACATAACAACATGCACACACACCCCCACCCTAGACAGTAACAGTCAGACAAAAACCCTTGTTGCCTCCCTCCAGGGCCTGATGTCCACACCAGGTGGGGCAGAGCCAGGCGGTTGGCCCCACCCACCGAGGAGTTCACAGGCCTGGAGGCGGGAAAATGAGTCAGATGAGTTTAGGAGTTAAAAGTGAGAGGAGTGAAACGTCTGCGTGTGCCTGGGTAGGAGCCCAGGCACTGACAGCAAGGTTGGCAGACGGTGGTGGCCGTCTGCAGGAGTTGGTGGAACTCTGCAAAGCTGTAAGGACCGGGGCTGGGCGGTGGCCCACCGGTACCGAACCGGGGAGCGGAGTGAAGCTAAGCACACACAAGCAGGGCCATCGGACCCCGACCAGGCTTGGAGCCGTCGTCAATAGTCAAATCCGAGTATGACAGGAACCCCAGGTGTTTCCCAACAACCAAGTCCCGACAGAAGGCAACCCCTCAAACCGTGAGGATATACAGCCACCGCCATAGGCTAGAGATCCAAGGGCCAGCGCCTGCGGGCAAAACGGGCTCCTACGGCACCTATACGCCGGGGAGCGGACTACCGGTGGGCAACCACAGGAGTCAGAACATTCTAAAAGGTGCAGGGAAAGACAGCCACCATCAACCGTCCGGGGAGAGCACAACAACACTGCAGCCGGCTGCGGGACCCGTCCATCCGACCGTTTTGGTTTACCAGAGACTCCGTCAGTGATTGTCTGAGTGAGTACACCAGTGCCGTCCGGCACCGCGCCGCGCTGTCCCTGCAGTCCCTACACCTCAGCCATCCAGTCTCTCCGTTACACCACCGGGCCCCGGGATCACCAACCCCCTACCCACGAAGGGGACAACATCCTAGCTGCTCCCTACCATCTCTCCCGGGATCCCCGTCACCAGCAGCGGTGGTGCCATCATCACCACGTCCCGTGGGTGGCGTCACGAACAATCTCCCTAACCAAACCATCCCTTTCCACTCACGGGTGAGGAGCGCTGCTCGAGTCCCCGGGTCCGGCCCACCGCTTGAGCCACCGAGCAGCAGCGCCGGACCCGAGCGTGAGCGAGCGCAGCGCCCCGCTGCCCGCGACTGATCCACCATCCCATGGAGCAGCACAAGCTGTACCCTCAATATCTGAGCCCTTCTAAATGTTGTACTTTCGTACAGCACCACCAGGTGAGCAACTTCTGCATAATTACAGGCCTGTTGTCTGGATAACGCCCAATTTTGCGCTTCCAGTTTTTATTCAAAATAAAATTATTAAAATTGTATTCAATGTCAGTACCACAAGCGATAATCCACCATGCCCCTCAAACAAAAATCTGTTTCATTCAGTAGTTTCACATTAAGACCCTGTATTACAATCGCCAAATCTTTGCCACGTTCCAGGACTCTTGTAGACGCCACTGCAAGTTTAATGACACCATAAGTGCCTCCACGGACGCACCAAGTATAGAAATCAAGCAATGATCTCTCTTTCTTCTTATGCATCGGCGACTGCCAGAGCTCATAAATGGATTTCACTGACACGAGGAGGCTTTTAAGATTTCCAAGACCGTGAGATAAGGCATCCTGAAGTGTCATGGCAGCTTATAGAATAACATTCTCCCTGTTCCACGTATCTTACCTTCTGAATTATCTGAACCGCTGTAAATTACGTACACTGCTCAATTTTGATGGGTGAATCTTATTTATATGACCATGTGGCAATAACGAGAACAAACATTCCTATATATTATCAAAGCTCTCTTATGGGAAAAATGAATTCTTTACAATAATTTATGGCTTTCTTTGTCTCCCTGTCTGTAATGTCTTCCGAAAATAATGGAGATCATGATGTGGGCTTATAACTTGGTCTATGTGTGTGTGTGTATAAATACAAATTGTGAAAACCTTTAAAGGAGTGGTTCACTACTCAGGATAGTGGTCACACATTGATGTAAACCTCATAGAGAAGGCTTTTTTCATATACTTTTTTAGTGAATTGTGCATCTGAGTGGCGCTATTGTAATTCACTCAACCCCATCACATCCCCCCTCTCCCCGGACTCCATGACCTTCAAGATCCAGTGATGTAACGTCAACTTCTAGTTGACCTGACATCACTGGGGCGGGTCTCAGTGTCCTGAGATTCACCACTCGTCACAGTTTAACATCTCGTGTGCTCTAACCTTAGCTGCAGAGCGCCCCAAGCAGGAGTGATGCTGGGCTGTGATGCTATGCTGTGACGAGTGGTGAAACTCCACCAACAGCCCAGTCACTGAGGGACACTGGGGCCCGCCACGGTGATGCCGGGTCAACTGGAAGTTGACGTGACATCACTGGATCTCAGAGGTCACGGAACCCGGGGGTCACGTGATGGGTATGAGCGGACCGCAATAGCACCACTCACAGGCACAATTCACTAAACAAGGTATTTGAAAAAAGCCATCTCTATGAGGTTTACATCGACGTGGCCACTATGCTGTGTAGTGAACCACCTCTTTAAAAGTCATGTACCATCTTGGCCATTTCCGGCATAGCCACAGGATACAACATAAATGTGTAATAACTACTAGTCTCTCCCATGGAAACTGCATTTATCTCAAGAACATGGCTCCATCCTGTGCTGGCGGTGGGACTTGCATTTATTGGATATTCTATAAATGTATGAGATGGAACTATGCAAAAATATATGCAAAGCCAGTAGGACTTTAGATGACTGCTTGGACATGACATAGTGACAAACTTTAGCCTGTTTGCTGTTATTATTATTATTACAAAGACCATCAACAGTGTTTCTAATGCCACCTTTTGAGAATAATTACCCTATGTCATGGGTGTGACTGATGGGTAAGTAGTCAGAAATGATCTGCAAATAGGTGGGTAACTAATATACCTGGTCATATTTCAAGACTCATTAAAGGGGATATGTCTGCAGGTTTTTGCTATGTAATCCGAGGAGAGCTTGATGTAGGGGTTAGAAACCAAAAATCAACTATGCCTCTCTTATCAGGCTGTGTGTTGTTGTTGTTTACTTAAAACTAGAGGCTTTATCACGTAGCGATTATCATTACTAGACTACAAAGTCTCACACTCGGCAGTCCGGTACGGCCCCTTCTCTGCTTCACATTTAACTGTCAATGTACAATCTCTATTGAGAGCTTGGTGTGGGTGGGACAGCTCTCAGCTCTGCTGCATTGCTACATCTAAAAATTCTGATTGTGTCAGAATTAGATATGAATGAACTTGAAGTTAGGTATGAACGCAGACTTTTCCTAGAAAACTTCAAGTTCAGAGTTTGGATGCTTTGCGAATGCAAACCACTCATGCGAGCATCGCTGCACTTGGGTACGCTCAGTGCTAAGCCCTGTGCGAGCCGCTTGCAGTGTCTGATCGGATTGCACTAGTGGTAACAACAGCGTGATCAGATGTAGTGTGCACCAAACAAAAAAAAATTGGAAAAACCCACTCGCCCTCTCTTGTAAGTGTTCTGCTTATCGCTAGCTGCATGTGACTTCAGATGACTTTCAGGTCAAGTTCGGGTCCCTAACAGAACTTTAAAAAAGTTCACCTGGACCAGCAGAACCCGAACTTTCACGAGTCCACTCATCTCTAGAGAGAACGGCTGCAGCCAGTAATCTAAGTGATACATAGTTGCATTCAGCATCTCTTTACCTACATCATGCTGCTGTCAGATGAGGTAGCAAAAACTTGCTGATAGATTCCCTTTAATAGGTTGGACATTAAGCTATATGGTATAATGCACCTATAATAGGTGAAACTATTCTCATTTTCTTCCCCGTGGGCGGGAGTACTTTTGCATGCTTTTTATTTCTCCCATGGATCATTGGAAAAAAAAATGAAAACAAAACTCTACTCAACTGGTCTCTTAAACAAAAGGAATTCTTCCCTCCCTGTCACCCGCACAAGGGATGGGGTTTTTTTGAGGTCGAAAAATCCGACATGGTTTTTCATGAGAAATCCACATCTGAAATCCGTGCCTCTTTTTGACGAAGCTTTCAGATGTGACGTGGGTTTTTTTAAACAATTTTGAAGAGGTTTCGAAGCGTCTCCACCCCAACACTCTGCTTTCCAGTCTTTCGATTTGGTAGTGGCAAGTTTGGAGCGGATTCTGAAAGAAATCCACATCAAATAAGAAACTTTTTCTTTTTTTTTTTTTAGCTGTGAAGTTTCAAAACCTCTTTGGAATAAGATGCAGTAGACTCTCGGCAATGTGGAAGAGTACTCAACAGTATTTGAAGCCGTTTTGCATGTGGATTTTGAAGCAAATCCGATTTAGACAAAGAAAAGAAAAAACCTCTTGTGTGAAAATCCTCTAACAGAAAAGATGCCAATAGCAATTTCTACCAAACAAGCACTCCATTTGTACTAGTCCTTTTTTTTACTTAGTCATGAAAGCTGGTTCAATTTTTTTTTTTTTTAGACTTTTTCTATCTTGTCTATGTGGATCTTCATAAACGCTTGGTCAGCGGCAGCCCTGGCACTACGTCCGTGCCGCTTGGTACCCTTTCAAGACTAATGACGGCTGATTAGGTCACCACTTGCAGTTGGAATGTCGAATGCTCTAATGACTCATTGTTGCAGCTTGCGAAGTAATGAACGAAATGGGTGAATCCAGGTGCTGACAAAGGCTGTGACCTTTGGTGCTATAATATCACTGTTTCACAGGCTGGTTGGTTCTCTAACCAACTTTCAGCCCATCAAAAATTGATTTAATTGCAATTCTAAGCCCACCCCCCTCATTTGAAGCATCGGAGTATGACTAATTGTAGTAATAGAGAGTAATAAGGCTCAGATAAAAAGCCTTCCTTAGCCTCTTTTGTATCTTGTGTCACTGTCTGTCAGAGGTCAGAGAGCTTGCATATTCTATTAGTTGCCTTCATTTGGACAAATTAGTTTACCCAACAGTAATTAAAATGCCAGTACGGGTCGGGAATAGCTGAAAGCACTTGATGGGCACAATGATGAAGGACTTGACAGCTATGGTGGCCTTCCTTGCCAAAGCGTGTCACTGCTGAATTAGAAGATACACAAACCACAAACTTATATGCTTGGTAGCATTGGGGTCATGTCATTCTTTTTTTTCCGCCTATCTACTTTTATCTTCTTCGTCACCTGCCATATGTCTTCACTTGGTTGTTATTTTTAGCCATTGTTCCAAGAACAACTAAATGGGGGAAAAAAAGAGAAATCCAAACTGGTGTAAGTCATGCCTACTTGTGTCCTTATTATCGATAAGATGTGTAATACACAATAAAAAAAAGACTCTGGACAAAACCAAGAAATGAATGTGGGATACAACATGGTGCTGATCGCTACTGAAGTAAATTCTGGAAGTAAATGTATGAGCTCTCGGCTAACGCACTTGACCTTGTGGCCCATTTGTGCTGCGAGGATCTGTAATAGACAACCATAGATTACTGTGCAACCATACAAGGCTGCCTCCACCTGTGAAAAATACATATAAATGTCATCTGTAGTTATTTTGGCAGCACAGTCCGACTGTCCCCCAAGTTCATCCAGAAAAGGATTGGGTATATAGTGTTTTAATGCGCTGTCCCTTTGTTTTTCATGGAGGTAAGCCAGAGACTCTGTGGCTCACACTGAATCTGAGTATGCATGTGTACTGGCGAGGTCAGGAGGAATAGTTATTATTATTATTTTAGCGCCATTTATTCCATGGCGCTTTACATGTGAAAGGGGTATACATAGTAGAGACAAGTACAATAATCATAAACAAAACAAGGCACAGACTGGTACAGGAGGACAGAGGTCCCTGCCCGTGAGGGCTCACAGCCTACAAGGTGAGGATACAGTAGGTTAGAGATGGTCGTGCGGTGCTATAGCGGACTGAGGGTTACTGAAGGTTGTAGGCTTGTCGGAAGAGGTGGGTCTTTAGGTTCCTTTTGAAACTTGTCAAGCTAGATGAGAGTCTGATGTGCTGTGGCAGAGCATTCCAGAGTATGGGGGAGGCACGGGAGAAATCTTGGATGCGGTGGTGGGAAGAGGAGATGAGAGGGGAGTAAAGAAGGAGATCTTGTGAGGATCGAAGGTTACGTGCGGGTAAGGTCACAGATGTAAGGAGGAGACAGGTTGTGGATGGCTTTGTATGTCATGGTTAGTGTTTTGAAGTGGGGTCTTTGTGCAATGGGAAGCCAGTGAAGGGATTGGCAGAAAAGAGAGGTCGGGGAGTAGCGAGGGACAGGTGGATTAGTTGGGCGGCATAGTTTAGAATAGATTGGGGGGATGCAAGACTGTTTTTGGTCTGATCAAAAGTATGTTCCCATGCGCCATATACAGTTGAAGTCAGAAATTTAAATACACATATGCATGTTTTTCTCACCAAAATTTGTCTCAAGCCTTCCCGATGGAGCATCCATGGAATAACTACCCACAGCTTATCACCGTATATACGGTCATGAGGAATGAAGAGATGCATGTTTCAGCTTATTGACTGTTTCACCATGTGTGATACGCACTTGAAAAATAATGTCTGTTTTTAAGCACTTTTTATGCTGAGCCATTGGGATGTAGTATGAAAGATCCTTTTTTTTTCCAGGAACGTATGTGCAATATAGCACTGCGGCGCATGGACTTATGTTAAATACCCCTGTAGTACAATCTTTGGTGGATGTCATATCTATTGAGACTACAAGTAGCAGAATCTACTAAGCGTAGTGCTAGCACCGGTGAGGCCAGGCCATTGGGAAGTGGTATAAAGTAGAAAATGATGGTACTATATAACTATATATAGTTATATATGTACTATATAACTTTAACTGAGAGAGGGTATTCTACTTCTTTGCCCTTCTCATTGTATATTTGCCCAGGGTGGGGAATTATTTATTTTACTTGTATAGTACCATTATATTACACAGGGCTTTACAAAGATTAAAAGTACTTGTTCAGCTCACCACTCCATGTGTTGCTCAGCAGCTCCTAGTCCAGTGCTCGGATGCAATGGTTTGGCATCCACAGGTGCAACTTCAATCCAAGGGAGGGAGGGGAGGAAAAAATCCAGCACCAAAATAAAAAATTCCTCTTAATTCCAACAATTTAAAACATGGAAATATGTGTAGTTACGCCTTATGCGTTTCGGAGAGACAAGAAAACTCCTTATTCATAGGCATAGGGTGTCTATGAATAAGGATGGGGGTTTTTTGTCTCTCCGAAACTCGTAAGGCGTAACTACACATATTTCCATGTTTTAAATTGTTGGAATAAGAGGAATTTTTTTTACTTCGGTGCTGTATTTTTTCTTCCCCAAACCCCCGCCTTGGATTGAACTTTACAAAGATTATCATCACTGTCCTCATTGGGGCTCACTCTAAATTCCCTATCAGTATGTCTTTGAACCTTCTAGGTGAGTATTACAAAGGGATTTTTATGTTCTACACAGCGGCCTGGGCTCTTATATACAGCATGTTAGAATAAGTGACACATCCCTGTAATCAGGATGTTAGCCCCTATATAATGCTGCTCTGAGATTTAATATGAAAAGCCTGCTGACAGATATCCTCTAATGGGCTTCTCCTAAGAAAAGGGAATGGTATAAAACAAAGAGATAAATATAATGAATTCCTGGAATTCTCCACTACAAAAGGTCTACACTGGACACCCAATCACCTCCTCTCCATCAGTCACCTGACCGTTGCAGCCAGTGTCTTCCTTTAGTAGTCACATGCCTAAAGCAATCATAAAAATTCCCTTTTAAGGAAAAAAAAAAGCTAAAATATATCCCAGAAGTCCAACCAGTAGTTTAGTCGCTCACTACTCAATGTAATAAAAAAACCCGTGGTACGTACGTCTAAAAATGATGTCCAAATTACTGCCAAAAGTTAAATGTATGTTAGGCTGGGTGGGCATTTTTACCTTTTTTTTTTTTTTTTTTTTTATTATTATTTTTTGGATTTGCTATTGAACATTTTCCTGTTCAATTTAATTAAAAAAAAAAAAAAAAAAAGCTGCAAAAGCTAATGACGTAATAAGATTTTATATTACCTTTTGAGACTTCCATGAGAATTAAGGCCTTTGGCTTTTTCTGTCCCCTTTTTTTTTTCTCCGTGTCACACATACTCATGTAAGGCCAATCTTATCGAAAGAATAAAGAAGCAATTCTGTTGTATTAAAGAAGAGGAGCGCTGGAGTGGAAAGATCAAGGTGGTGGGAAAACCACAGGTATCTTGGTGGGACAGAACGCCTTCACTAAACCAGCGTCTCAGTGTGCACCTGGAGAAATGTGCTAAGACAATGCGGGGAGGGAAACTCGTTTGGTTTTAGTCTGCTTACTGCAGACTGGATCAAGTAAGAGAGGCAAAAAAAGGGGGGCGCCGGGGTGAAGGGCCAGTGGGGTAGAGATATTAATCCCTACCGCAGGCCTACTGGGAGGTCAGATTTGCCAGAGTGGCAGGGATTAGAATTGGTTTCCTCCCCTCTCTCTTCACTATTGACTTACCTTGATGCTAATTTAGACCCGTGGCAACAATCAAAGAGTGTTATCGCATACCTTCTAGAGGGGCGAATAGCCCTGCTCCTCTCTTCTTTGTTTACGTTTTTTTTTTCTTCCTTTTTTTTTTAAGCATCTTAAGAAGCAAATTGCTCCCAAGAATGATTTGTGAGAGGCTGGCATGTTACTCACTGCAGTAATTGGCTTTGGTATTTATTAATGGATTACGAGGAAGAAAAAGAAAATAATGTATTAGTTTGTAGTTGTCTGCTCCATTGGCAAAATAGTTTTCTCTCATTTTTGAACATCCAGTTGCTTCGGAAGAACAAATTTTGGGAGTGTAAGGGATAAACATTATGAATTAAAAAAAATATATATATATTTTTCCCCTATTTTATCTAATTTATTACAGTTTTTAAATAGTAAACATTTAAGATAATGATCATCTTATTTATAAAGAAATAAAAGGAATTTCTGGTTGAATAATCAGGTTTTTTCACTATTTTTATTTATTTATTTTAAGTATAAGCCCATTGAACAAACACTTGAAAAAGGAAAAAAAAGCTAATTATTATTATTTTTTTTTAATTTATTTACTAGTATTGCCCATTTTTTTGCTGTGCAGGTTGTAGCCTGCAGTGCCTCTGTGCTGTTTCCTTCCATGTGCCAGCCTTTGATGTAATACTAAAGTTACACCACTGACTTAACAGAGCAGGGGAAGTCGACAAATGCGCACCCCCTTGCAACAGCCTCCCTCTTGAGACACCATGATCTTCGGTCAGTGGCTGGAGGCTAGAAAAGTAAACCATTGCTGGAACGTATCCACTAAGGACAACATCTGTATGAATTTGTGTGTTCTCGTTTTCGCGTTTTCTTCTGAGTTTTCCGGATTCCTCTCATATTCCAAAGATGATAGGAAAATTTAGATTGTGAGCACCAATGGCGACACTGATTATCACATCTATAAAGCGCTATAAGTGAGTAGAATAAATAAATAAACATCCCAGGAAACTGCTAAGCGGGATGGGATCACGTGACTGCAACTTCCACAGCGGGAATGGGGCAAGATGGGTAATACAAATATTTGGAAAGTTTTATTTATGGTTTATTTTTTTCAAGTGTTTACTAAAGTATTAGAATGCAACCATTTTAATATATTTTAAGAATTTTAGTTTTGCTTTCTTTTTGTAAGGCACTAGGTTAGTTGGCTCCACAAATTAGTGGACGCTCTCATACAGTATCACAGATTTGGCTTGTGACCAGACTGGGAGGAGAGTTTTATAGGGAACCTGTCAGATCCCCTATGCCGTCCAACCCGGCAGCATTGATTCCTTTTTTCCCCAAATTCCCTACCTAACCCGCCCTTTATAGCGCTATTCACTAATATGAATGTTTGTCCTATGGTAATGGGGGCCTTGACTATTCTGGGGAAACAACATCCCTGCGACTAGTCGTCCCTCTTTCCATGTTATCATGCTCCTGTGGGTATAATAACGTTATTTCCATGAGCCGAAGCTCCTGGAAATTTTGCGCATGCGCGAGACTCATTTTGGCTGTATCAGTGCGCCTTTCAAGCTGGGTGTAAGCTTCCAGGCTTCACAAGGCGCACTGCGCATGCCCGGAGGTTCAGGAGTCGGCTCATGTACACTACTTGTGAACATCTGGTCATGCGCAGTGCACTTTATGAAGCCAAGATGCATACAACCAGCTTCAAAGGCGCACTGATGCAGCCAAAATGAGCCGAGCACATGCACAAGATTTCCAGGAGCTAGAGGTGAAAAAGGGCCTACTAGTCTGGGGAAACAACGCTCCTGTGACTAGTCACAGGCCTAATTGGCAAAGGAACAGCGAGATTTATAAGTCAGGTTTTTTTTAATCATTCATATTAGTGAATAGTGTTATACAGAAAGGGTTAGGGAAAGAATTTGTCTATACAGGATACAATGATGGTGGGTTTTAGGGCTTAGAGGACCTGACAACATTAAGAAATTATCACCTTGCCATCCACTCTGGAGTCATTTTCAGATTTATAGCATTTCTTGCCCAAAGTAGTTCCACATACAGAATCTTTACCGGGATGATCATCGATGAACATAGGGCAGGTGTAAAAGTGGCAACACTAGTAATGTAGTATGGGTGAGAGTAGTCAGTGATCAGGGAGCACAGTCAGATCTACAGCATTGGTTTTGTTTGTTGAGTACTGTTCTGTATATGTAATGGGGTCCTGCCATCTCTGTAAGTGATGACTGGTCATGAGGATATATCATCACATCATGATCTCTGAGGGGCCAACCTCTTGAATCCGCAAAAATGGAGAGGTCACAGTGATGCTTTAGCTTTGCGTCTCCTTCAAACTTTTTCCTCGGCGTATTGCGTTTCTGGATCTCCAATGAAGCATGGATATACAGAAGTGAATGGGGGCCGTCTGTACACAGACAGGTGGAGACCGAAGACTTGAGGAAGCCTGGGAAAATCAAAGTCGGGTTCCAATATATGTTTGTCCATAAACACTTAGTGGGGAAAATGTGAATGATGAAGAAGTTTGAAAATATGAAGATAATGCATGTGTTCTTGGGCTAGAAATAATAAAAAAAAAATCATCACTAGGGTTTTATTAGAAAGGCTGGACTTTCTACAGCCTTTATGTGTTACTATACATAGCAGAATGATCTTATTCTGGCCTGGCTAATAACCCTGATCTCTGTCCTGCTAAATGCTTCTAAGTCGATGTATGGTTAGTTGAGAGTTGAACATAGAAGATTGTTCAGGAGAAGAGAGCTGAGGGTTGTAGATCCAGCCATCAGACACGCTCACTGACAGGTTTAACTGTTAGCTTTTTTTGCAATGTACAACATTACAGTGTGTGAACATGACGAGGTCTGCAAACCATGTCCTATGAAGACCGGCTAAAAGAACTAGGAATGTTTAGTTTGAAAGAGAAGGCTGAGAGGAGACTTAATAGCGGTCTACAAATATCTGAAAGGTGGTCACAGTGCAGAGGGAACTACCCTATTCTCATTAACAAAAGGAGGTACTAGAAGTAATGGGATGAAACTTTCTGACAGCGAGAGCAGTCAGGGAGTGGAACAGGCAACCATGGGAGGTGATGAGCTCTCCATCAATGGAAATCTTCAAGTGGAAACTGGATAAACATATAGCTGAGATGATTTAGGAAAGCCTGCACTCGCAGGGGGTTGGACCCGATGGCTCTTGAGGTCCCTTCCAACTCTACCATTCTATGATTCTATGATTCTAACATAAAAGCAGAACACTGGTAATACTAAGCTATGGATAAGAAAGCGATGTGGACCATAAATGACTGATTCTGATATCCATACAATGGCTGTGCTCTCTGTGGGGCTGATGGCCCCCAGGATTTCTTCTGCTGGGTAATGTTTTTTCCCTCTTTCTGTGTCTTCACAGCTCTTTCGTTACTGGGACAGCCTGCTGCCACCATACATCACCGCTCAGGATTTGGGACCTTCAGAGGTAATAACTGTGTGTAATATCAGACATCTGTTTTCTGCCAACACGCTCATAGCATAAATGATCTTGCAGGACCCTCTTTCTTAATGTACTGTGTAAATTTTCCTAAAGACGTCTAGTGACCGTGAAACCGATATAGCAATCTGGGATACGAGCAGATGAATCTCCTGATTCTGTTCTGGCATCTCATCACTATTTATAAGGTTATCCAGATATAACACAATATAGGAGGAATAGCTGGTATAGAGGTTAAATAAAGCAATTCCTCACACACGGATTGTTTGGGGTTTTTTTTTTTTTTTTTTGTCACACACAGCAGATAATCATTTCTTCGTCCATCCATTTTTCCATCTTAAAGGGAACCTGTCATCACTTTTTTGACGTATAAGCTGCGGCTACCACCACCGGGCTCTTAAATACAACATTCTAACATGCTGTATATAAGAGCCCAGGTCGGGGGTATAACATAAAAAACACTTTATAATACTTACCTAACGGTCGCATGGTTGGCCTTATGGGCGTCTCCGTTGTCCAGTGTCAGCGCCTTCTCTTTCGGCCATCTTCGTCCTCTTTCTGAAGCCTGGGTGCATGACACGTCTACGTCATACACACTTGCCGGTCCTGCGCAGGCGCACTACAATACATTAATCTGCCCTGAGCAGGGCCTGAATGCCGGCGAGTGTGGATGATGTCAGACCCGTCATGCACTGTGGCTAGAGAAGAAGGAAGACAAAGATGGCCGAAAGAGGAGGCACCGGTACCAGAGAACGGAGACACCAATTTGACTCGTTTGCACTGTACTGACCGTTAAGGTAAGTATTATAAAGGGACTTTTATGTTCTACACAGCGGCCTCGGCTCTTATATACATGATGTTAGAATGCTGTATATAAGAGCCCACTGGTGGTGGCCGCAGCTTATAGTCACCAAATCTGGAGACGGGTTCCCTTTAAATCTGCAGCATGTGAATTCTCTGAGTGTTTTTGATACAGATTTCACTCATACTAGAAAAACCTGCATCAAAATTGTGTGTTTTTCCTGCTAAGGTATGGTGAAATGGTATAGACATTTCTACACCATATACTTACGTGTGCACATACCTTACAGCATATCTCATCACCAAGATCATACCCCAATATGTAGTAGGTGTAATAATAATAATAATAATATTAGCAAATACCTCCAATTAGAAATGTAGTATAGATCTCCTGATATAGCCATGTCTCTTACCTCATGTGCAGGGCATTGCAGGTAGGAATCCATGGTTACGACCACGAGCAATAACTAGCTGTCACTATATGAGTGGACATAACCATACCCCCAAACTGTAATGCCCTGCACATGAGGTAAGAGACATGGCTATATCAGGAGAACTATACTACATTTCTAATTGGAGGTATTTGACAATATTATTATACCTACTACAAAGTAGGATATGATTCTGGAGATGGGAATAACCCTTTAATTGCTGCGTATTTTACTCAACAAATACGCTGCATAAAATGCACTGCAAAAATGCCACATGTGAAAATACCCTTAGGTTTTTTATTTGTTCTTTGCTGTGTGTTCAGCTATTAAGAGTTAGTTACCCAGTATTCATCCTCATTTAAAGAGAATCTGTCAGCTGATTTTTGCTCCCTCAACTAAGGTAAGCATTATGTATTATAATTAATTATTTATAGAGCACCATTGATTCCATGGTGCTGTACATGAGAAGGGGGTTACATACAGAATACATATATAAGTTACAATAGACAGACTAGTACAGAGGGAAGAGGGCCCTGCCCTTTTGGGCTTACATTCTATAGGATTTTGGGGAGGAGACAGTAGGTGGGGTGTAGGCTGGGCGGCAAGATCAGAGATCTTGATTCCAGCAATGAGTCTCTTACTGGGCTGCTTGCTCCAGTTTTGATAAAATCACAGTTTTATCTGCTGCAGATCTACCAGTTCTCTGAATGCTGAGCTCTGTATAAACCCTCCCACACAACTTATCCACCTAAAGTCAGTGATTACAACCCCTCCCACATCACTGATTGGCAGCTTTTTGCCTATGGACTCTGTACACAGAAATCTGCCAATCAGTGGTGGGGGCGGGTTTATACAGAGCTCATGAATATAGAGGGCTACCTGAGAGCAAGTTTACTAGTCCTCTACTGATAATCTCCTGCTGATAAAACAGTGATTTTAGCAATACTATAGCAAGCAGCCCAGTAAGTGACACATCGCTGTAATCAGTGTCTCTTTCATGTTATTTATGTGCTGCAAATTTCTGTCTGATCCACTGTGGTATGCATAGCACTTTATATGGGATAGCGTGCAATGATAATATAACCCCTGTATATGTGGTAGTAGTAATTGTATTGCACATGACACTTTATTCCTGTAATTTAATGTGGATCTGTATCAGTTTGCATCAATAATGTGATAGAATTTAATCATGTATTGAATACCTGGATACCCTTTCCTGACCCCTGCTTTCATACGCATTTTATGAGTGTTATAATAGGTATGTATGGCATTTTCCATTTAATAAAGCATTTATTGTTATCCCTTAAACCACAATTTTTCATTTTTTGTTCATTATTGCCTGTGGTGGGTTATTTACTATTTTGCTTTACATTATGATATGCCCTGTTAAAAGTATTTTGGATCATTCCTCTGTCTCTATATTATGCTGCTGTCAGATTAGGTGGCAATAATCTGGTGACAGATTGCCTTTAAGGACGAAAGTCACGATAGTGGTAATATGTAAAACACAAAACCTAGAGACTTAAACCAAAGCTGGATTACTTAGACATAGGGAGGTTTACGAAGTACAACGTACCTATATTCTTTGATAGCTTTGGAAGTGTCAAAAGGAGTCACCATGCTTTAGTGCAAAATATAGCACCTCGATAATGAACTGCAATTCCCAGCAATCAAGTGTAAGGGCGGCTTTGCACGTTGCGACATCGTACGTGCGATGTCGGTGGGGTCAAATCGAAAGTGACGCACATCCGGCGTCACTTTCGACATCGTACTGTGTAAATGCTAGATGATACGATGAACGAGCGCAAAAACGTCGTTATTGTATCATCGTTGCATTCACCGACATTTCCATAATGCCGGTGCAGCGACAGGTACGATGTTGTTCCTCGTTCCTGCGGCAGTACACATCGCTGTGTGTGAAGCCGCAGGAGCGAGGAACATCTCCTTACCTGCCGCCGGCGGCTATAAGGAAGGACGGAGGTGGGCGGGATGTTTACATCCTGCTCATCTCCGCCCCTCTGCCGCTATTGGCCGCCTGCCGTGTGACGTCGCTATGACGCCGCACGACCCGCCCCCTTAGGAAGGAGGCGGGTCGCCGGCCAGAGCGACGGTCGCAGGGCAGGTGAGTGCATGTGAAGCTGGCGTAGCGATAATTTTCACTACGCCAGCTATCACACGATATCATACCTGCGACGGGGGCAGGGACGATCGCGTGCGACATCGCAGCATCGGCTTGCGATGTCGCAACGTGCAAAGCCCGCCTAATTGTCAAGGGCAGCTGCACGTTTCTCCAACAGCGGCCACTGCAGGAGAGATGCAGTATTGCAAGAAACCCTTTTAAATGAACGGAGGAACTGAAGCCTCCAGACACTAAGCTACTGTGACTTTCGAGAATCATAAGCAGGGGGTCTCCTCCTATGATGTATATGCCCTAATGGGGCTTGTGGAGCTTTGAATTTTTTTAGGCTGTATTAAAGGTTTTAATATAAATCTAGGTTAGTTTGGAGCCAAGAAGGGCACGGTTGGCCTGTAACCTCTTACCAGACATACACGAAAATAAAA
Organism: Anomaloglossus baeobatrachus; assembly: GCF_048569485.1. Classification (NCBI taxonomy): domain Eukaryota; kingdom Metazoa; phylum Chordata; class Amphibia; order Anura; family Aromobatidae; genus Anomaloglossus; species Anomaloglossus baeobatrachus. Next base: position 71,206,256 of record NC_134357.1, read on the forward strand.
TATGCAGCCAAGTGTGTGGGCAGCTGTTACTTTAAGTCAAGATGAATTTTACCTAAAGTATGTAGCTGTGTCTGTATTAACTCCTGAGTGACCCAGACAGGTGGGTAAGGGAGGGGGTGGGGGCAATGACCTGGCAAAATCAGCCATAGTATATGGTTTCTACATATATCGGGTAGGAATTCCAGATACATTGTCTTAGAAGCACTTGTCATTTGATCATACATCAATCAAAGAGGCAAAGGTTATAAAGTGTATAGGCAATAATGTAATTGTCTGTATAAAAGATCCAAGGGATAGATTGTATCCGCTTCAATGTGAGCTCAGCGATTTCTTTTCTGAGGGATAGTACCTCTGTGGATTTAGACTATAATGGTTGGAAGCACACAATAGCATAAGTGATATAATGTTCTAAATCAATAATCATATGTTTTTCTCTAGTGTAGGCCATTAACAATTAGTTGAGGGGTGTCAAATCCACAGAGCCCCCCACAATCAATCATTTAAACAGTAGAATTTGCTGTAAGTGTTTGACTCTCTGGAGACCCCCTTAAGTGTATGTCCTGTATACAGTCATGACCAAAAAATTTTGAGGCTGACACACAAATTTTTGTGTTCACGAAGTTTGCTGTTTCAGTATTTATAGTGATACTTTGCATTAAAGGGAATCTGTCACCAGGATTTTCCCTTATGAGCTGCGGCCACCGTCAGTGAGCCCTTATATACAGCATTCTAGAATACTGTATATAAGAGATCAGGCCGCTGTTTAGAATGTAAAAAACACTTTGATAATACTCACCTAGGGGGTGGTCCAGTCCGATGGGTGTCACTGTGCTCCGGTCCGGCGCCTCCTCTCTGCAGAGATCTCCATCCTCCTTCTTCTGAGGCCCGTGTGCATGACGCGTCCCACGTCCTCCACAATAGCCGGGAATTGAGGTCCTGCACAGGGCTGATCGGAGTATTGTAGTGCGCATGCATGGGCGGTCTTTAACCTTTCCTCACGTCTGTGCATTACAGTACTTTAATCTGCCCTCAGCAGGGCAGATCAAAGCGCACCTGCGTAGGACTGCAATGCCGGCCTATACTGGATAGGAGGATGATGGCAATCGCAGCACAGAGGAGGTGCCGGACTGGAAAGCCGCGACATCCATCGGACCGGATCGCCCCCCCTAGGTGAGTATTATAAAAGTGTTTTTTACAGTCTACAGAGCGGCCTGAGCTCTTATGTACAGTATTCTAGACTGCTGTATATAAGAGCTCACTGATGTTGGCCGCAGCTTATAGTCGTTAAATATAGTGACAGGTTCCCTTTAACTGTAGATTTGTTATAAAGAGCAATGAGATGAATTGCAAAAGACTGCAGTCCTTCCTTGCCATGAAAATTTGGCTTAATCACAAAAACATTTCCAGTAAATTTGAACACTGCCACAAAATGACCTTCTTACATTGTTTTAGTGATCTTCTCAAATTATCTGGGGAAAGTGTTAGGGTCCCGTCACACGTAGCGATGCACCAACGATCCCACCAGCAATCTGACCTGGCAGGGATCGTTGGTGCGTCGCTACATGGTCGCTGGTGAGCTGTCAGTCAGGCAGATCTCACCAGCGACCAGCCACCAACGACTCGTGTAACGATACTGCGCTTGGTAACCAGGGTAAATATCGAATAACTAAGCAAAGCACTTTGCTTGGTTACCCGATATTTACCCTGGTTACCAGAGTACACCGCTTACAGGCTGCCAGCGCTGGCTTACTGTATAAGTAGTTAGGGTACACATCGGGTTACTAAGCAAAGCGCTTTGCTTAGTTACCCGATATTTACCCTGGCTACGTGTGCAGGGAGCCAGCGCTGGCAGCCTGTAAGCGGCGTACGCTGGTAACCAGGGTAAATATCGGGTAACCAAGCAAAGTGCTTTGCTTAGTTACCCGATATTTACCCTGGTTACCAGCGTACGCTGCTTACACAGAGTCGATGCTTGTTGGTCTCCCTCCATCAAATACGCCGATGCGTGTTGCACAGCGGGAGACCAACGAGCAAAACAAGGTCCTGATCGTTTTGTAACGATCAGAGACCTCGAAACAGGGGCACACTCGCTGCTACGTGTCACACACAGCGACATCGCTGGCGAGGTCGCTGATACGTCACAAAACCTGTGACGTTTCAGCGATCTCACTAGCAATATCGCTATGTGTGACGGGGGCTTTAATGAGGACAAAGTAGCTGATAACACTCTGTCATGCTGATTAAATTATAAGCGCAGACTGGTAGCTTCAAAATGGGGCAGGTGCTTGCTATCATTGTCTTCTTTGGTTAACCATGGTTACCTCCAAGGAACCACGTGCAGTCATCATTGGTTTGCTTAAAAAGGGGCTTTACAAGCAAGGACATTGCTGCTTGTAAGATTGCCCCTAAATCAACTATTTCTCAGATCAAAAAGAACTTTAAAGAGAGATGTTCAATTGCTGTGGAAAAAACTCTTAAGGGCACCCAAGGAAGTTTAACAAGAGAATTCAGCTATGGGATTGGTGTGAGGATTATTCTGATAAATATTATGAGGATTATGACAGTCAAAGGTCAGTCAGCTGTCACTGTTCATTCACCCACCACCCTGCCCGGCAGCAATGAACCCCCCCCAGATCACTCACCAACTGGCCCAGGTGACAAAATTCCATTAAGTCCAAGGAAGCCAGCAAGTCCCCCTGCGGAGCGGAGTGTCCAGCTCAAGATATAGGAGGGCATTTACAAGTTTACAACTATAGTGCCAAGCGGACCTTACCTACCCCTTGGGGTCGTAGAACGTTGTGTGTTGGCGGAAGTGACTAGGTCACCTTGCGTAGCTTCGACATATTAGAGACGTCAGGGTAGAGCAGCCAGGTGAGGCTTCGTCACAGATTGACAGGTCCACGACCGAGCGGAGGGATCCTGAGGGACCCCCACTTGCCCGGTTTGCGACAATCAGTTCATCAATGAACACAGCTTGCTCAGGTATGGAAGCAGGCAAGTGTTTAAAAAGGTTCAATTGCTGTGAAAAAAATCTTCAGGACACCCAAGAAACTCTATCAAGACTATTTAGTTATGAGATTAATTCCTCAATAGAGCAGAGCTTGCTCAGGAATGGAAGCAAGTGAGTGTTGGTTTATCTGCACACACAGTGAGATGAAGGCTTTTGGGACTGGCTTGGTGTCAAGAAAAGCAAGAAAGAGGCCTCTTTTCTCCAAGTAAGCATCAAGGAGAGACTGACGTTCTTCGTGAAGTACAGCGATTGGACTTCAGAAAACTGGGGCAAAGTTATTTCCTCTGATGAAACCCCCTTCAGACTCCTTGGGACATCTGGAAGAATGATTGTAAAAGGTGAAAGCACTACCTAGAGTCTTGTCATATCAACAGTAAAGCATCTTCAGACCATTAATGTGTGGGGGCTTTTCATCTAGGGGATTGTGCTCATTCATTATTTTGCCTAAGAACAGCATCTGATCACCCCCCCAAGAGAAACGTCTCACAATGATCCAGGAACAATTTGGTAATGAACATTGCTTTTTCCATCATAATGAACAAAGCATCAAAATTTTGGATCCATGGCCAGGAAACTTCCTAGATCTTAATCATGTGGTGATTCCTCAAAACGTGAGGGAACAAACAAAAACAAAGAAATTGTGATAAACCCCAAACTCTGATTAGACGTGAAGAGGTTGTCATCAGTCGGGATTTGGCTCAGCAGGTCACAAGTCTCGAAAAATAACGGCCAACACTGTAAATATGGAGTCTTTTCCTAAACTTTGTGTTTGTCAATAAAAAGTTACTTAAAAAAAGTATCAAATGCTGATAATTTTACTTTAATAACTTTTGACTAAAAATTTTAAAAACACCGAAATAGCAAATTCTGTGAAAACCAAGATTTGTCTCAAAAATGTTGGCCACAACTTTACTATTTTGTACAGTAACTTTTTCAGTGTAAGGCCAGGGCCACACGGGGGACTACTGCGATCCTTGCATGACACTCTGTTCACGCTGGCAGCACAGTGGGAGCCAAGTGTCACTGCAACTGAGGTCCGATCATGCGATCGGACCACAACTGCAGAGGACGGGCCGGCACTGAAGAGGGTAGGACCGCTTCAGGGGAGGGAGGGATTTATCTCCCTCTCTCCTCCGTTTCCAGCTATTGCCATTCTCGCCCTGCACTCGCGGTACACCGGTGTAACGCGAGTGCAGTGCGATTTTTGTCTTGCCCCATAGATTTGAATGGGTTTAAGAAAAACCTGGATCGCATTACACTCGCAGAATGCTGCGATTATTTTCGCGGTCCGATTAGGGCTGAGAAAATAATCGCTCATGTGTGCTGACACATAGGCTAATATTGGTCCGAGTGGAATGCGATGTTTTATCGCATTCCACTCGCTCCGATTTTCGTGCCGTGTGTCTTAGTTCTAAAACTTATAACTGTAGAACGTAAAAAGGAAAGACAACCTCATTTCTTGATGGTCCTGCTGTAACTGGTTAATTCAGCTGCTGCAGAACCTCCTTTTGTCCCCCCAATAAGTTAGCCTTTCATAATGAAGGCATGCAACAACTGAACTCTTTATTAAGAGGTGTGCATAGCTGTATAATCCCACTGCAGCTGCTGAAGAACCTCTTTTTAGAGATGAAAAACAATCTGCGACAGCTTTATGAGTGGCACCTATGTAGCGCAGCTTACCTCTATAACTGTCTGTGTCTGACATCAGAATGCGATGCTTATATTATAAGCAAATTATTTAGACCCTTCAAAGTAAATGTTCTGCCGACGGATATTTTTTACGTATACGTCCACATAGGATAGTGACCCTAATTTCTTACCACGAACTCTAAAGCCAGCAAAATGTAGATGACGTTACATTGGAGCGCTGTGATCTATCAGTTCTATCCATTCTTCAGTTCAGAGATATATCTAAATTTCAGCATATTTCAATAATGTATTTTTTCCCGGACACGCCATATGGTAATACTATTCAGTGCAACATAATCTACAACGTATGCCAGTAGTTGCTTCCCTAGGTAATCCTAGCCTCTGACCTATGACTAACTGCATTTCAATGCACCGTAATCTGTATGTGAATATACAGTATGCTTGTAGGTGAGTGGGTGTTTGTTAAACTACTATACGTACATACTACCATGTCCACTCTGTGTATTTATTGCCGGTCGCTTCATATTTTTAGGTGTAAACAGCTTACAAAAACAAAAACGTCTTAATTACATAACCATATGCAGAGCATTATATACGCGATCACAGTTTATTTTCCTTGATACTGTTGCTGCCTGTTACTTAACATTGTTTTTCTCATTACTAGTGATGGGCGAATAGTAACTATTAATGTTCGGATTGTTCATAACGTATCCCAAAGTGCTATTCCGGTATTCATCACGAATAACAAAACTTATGAAGGTCAATGAGGAACCCGAGTATTTTTCTTCCCGAGATGAATACTGGAATAGTACTCACCAGAGGAAAAAAAACAAAAGTTTAATTCCCACTCACCGAGTTCCATGGAAGGTCCATATATTCGGATGGTGCAAGGATGAAATTGTAGAGGCCACAACACAAGAAGAGCGGGAAAGGGTCCAACAACGACATACAAGATAAAGAGAAATTCAAATTTATTTAATCCATTAAAAACTGTATAAAAAAGACGAGTACGCGTTTCAAAACTAGGTCCTTATTGAAAGACCCTTTCCCGCTCTCCTGAAATAGTGAATAGTACTCAGTATTCGGTAAGCATTATCCAAACACGAATAGTTACTATTCACCCATCTCTATACATTACACAAGACAGCCAGCGTAAATCACTGTATGGAGAGGCAGTGATAAGCCCTTTACTGTTGGTTGGTTGGTTGGTTGGTTGTTCAATTGGGGTGCCTGTACTGTGGGGTGCACTTACAGCTCTGGCAACAATTAAGAGACCACTGCACATTTTTATAAAAATCAGCTTCTCTACATGTCCGACAGCCATTCCATTCCAGTGTCAGTTGAATTCCAACCAGACTCTCCACTGACCATGATGACCATCATCTTATTCGAATGTCACTCAGCAACCTCAGGATGACATCAAGTGACCTACAAAAGGAATGGCAAATGGCAGCTGAGGTGAAGTGCATGGCAAGAACAGTTCGTAACAGGCTCCTAGAGGCAGGGCACAAGTCATGTAAAGCTAGAAAAAAAAGCCTTTCATCAATGAGAAGCAAAGGAGAGCCAGGCTGAAATTTGCCAAAGACCATAAAGATTGGACCATAGAGGACTGGAGTGAGGTGACCTTCTCAGATGAGTCTAATTTTCAGCTTTGCCCAACACCTGGTCGTCTAATGGTTAGACGTAGACCTGGAGAGGCATACAAGCCAAAGTGCCTTGCACTGTGAAATTTGGTGGAGGATCGGTGATGATCTGGGGATGCTTCAGCAAGGCTGGAATTGGGCAGATTAAACTTTGTGAAGGACATATGAATCAAGCCGCATGCAAGGTTATCCTGGAAAAACAGTTGCTTCCTTCTGCTCAGGCAATATTCCCCAACTCTGAGGACTGTTTTTTCCAGCAGGACAATGCGCCATGCAATCATTGTGGGGATTAAGGACCACCACATCAAAACCCTGGCATGGCCAGCCCAATCTCCAGACCTGAACCTCATTGAAAACCTCTGGAATGTAATCAAGAGGAAGATGGATAGTCACAAGCCATCAAACAAAGAACTGCTTATATTTTTGCACCAGGAGTGGCATAAGGTCACCCAACAGCAGTGTGAAAGACTGGTGAAAGCAGCCAAGACTCACGAAAGCTGGGATTACAAACTCATGGTTATTCCACAAAATATTGATTTCTGAACTCTTCCTGAGGTAAAACATTATTATTATGGTTGTTTCTAAATGATTATGAACTTTGTTTTCTTTGCATTATTTGAGGTCTGAAAGCATTGTGCATTTATTTATTATTTTGACCATTTCTCATTTTCAGAAAATAAATACAAAATGTATTGCTTGGAAATTCGGAGACATTGCCAGTAGTTTATAGAATAAAAGAACAATTTACATTTTACTCAAAAATATACCTATAAAGAGAAAAATCAGAAAAACTGACAATTTTGCAGTGGTCTCTTAATTTTTGCCAGAACTGTATATATTGCCAGAACTGTATATAGTGCTGAGCAACCCGCCTGATCTAATAGTATGGGCGTCATCAATGGGCTGTAAGCCGAACACTGTGCACCACACGTACCTGTGTGACCGGCGCCCTATGCAAACCTCATCTGGGTGCATTTGTAATACTAGATTCCACCCCCTCCAGGAATTGGTAGGTTTTTGAGTGGCTGTATCATCAGTATTTTGCACCTGTGCTGCCCCCGCTTTTATCATGGTGCTCCGCTGTGTCCTGTGAGTTCATTGGTAATCTGATTTTGGGTTGATAATGGCTGTTTCTTTTTCTGTAATGTTTTTATCAAATTTTTTTTTACTTTTATTTTCCTTCTTTATTGTTATTATTTACATTCATCGCTTTGACTTCTATTCTGTTTCTTTAACAAAGAAGGTAACAGGTGTGTTATAACAGTTAAAAAAAAAAAATACCTTGCGATCAGCTGTCTGGAGCGGAGCAGACGAGCACAATTAATAAATGGTCGTGTCAGATTCCACATTTTGCATTTTTCAGCTTCCAGTTTGGTTTCAGTTTTTCTTACTTCTGCGGTCAAGAATTCTTGGACGGGAGAAACAATGTTGCAAGCAAACCAAAAGAATTCAAGCAAACTTCAATCTCTGCGCTCAGTCGTCGTTAAGAAAGAGTCGGATACAAAAATGAATTATTTCATCACTTAAGGAAATAGTGAAGATTTTTTTTATTTTTTCCTTTTCTGAAATCCATCATTTCTCGGCAAAATAAGTGTTCATCATCCGTTAAGAAGAGGAAACCTGGAAGCCGCGAGAGTTGTTTATTTAGCAGATTTGTTAAATGTTCTTTTCGTAATGAATGAATGTTCTTTACCTGGAAAAAAAAAAAAACCCTTAGAGAACGTGCCATCCTTAACTGCTTTTCCCAGAGAAGCCGAAACAGATAATAAAGCTGTAGAAAATAGGATTAAGGTATTGAACAGGCAGGATTTAGTCTGATCTTTCAATAATACCAAAGCCTGACTGAAGAGCGAAGCAAGAGCCAGAAAGCACGCAGCCAACACAAGACTCGACTATGTCGGCTAAACGTCCAACCTGTCACAGCTGAAAAGTGCCATTCTATTTTTCTTTTATGTTTTTCTTTCTAATGTAGAAGTCTATGTGTGAAGTTTATCCCTTTTTCATGCCTTTTTTAAAACCAAGAAACAATAAAGGCGGGTGGTTCTTTAGTGAAAGGTATGAACATACTTGTGCGCTTTCATTAGCACATCTGAAGAATTTTTTTTTTTCCTTTTTTTATACTTTGTCTGGTCCTAAAAGGTGTTTTAGATTAATAAATGAATATAGTTTTCTTGCTGTGAATTAAAAGGATGGGATCAGTCAGTTGTAATTCACGGGCAGTAGGCAATGTTTCATATGGAGCTGTCAGTAATTATAATAAATATTAATTTTGTATAGTTTTTATATTTTTATTTTTACCAACATTATATAGCCTTAGTTTGGCATGTTTTGCACAAATCAAGTTCACTTTTAAATATCGTAGAGATGTCTATAGTTGTGTACAGTGATGTTCATTGCTCACTCAAAAATATTTCCAGAATCCGTCCTTTCCTCAATTCTCAATCTACAGAAATGCTAGTGCATGCTCTCATAATCTCCCGCCTTGACTACTGCAACATCCTCCTCTGTGGCCTCCCTGCTTACATGCTCGCCCCTCTCCAGTCCATCCATAATTCTGCTGCCCGAATGATCCACCTCTCTCCTCAATACCACCCCGCTTCTCCTCTCTGCAGATCCCTCCATTGGCTCCCAATCTTCCATCGTATCCAATTCAGACTACTAACACTGACCTACAAAGCCATCCATAATCTGTCTCCTCCATATATCTCTGAACTAATCTCTCGCTACAAGCCAACACGTAATCTCCGGTCCTCCCATGATCTCCTGCTCTCCTCCTCTCTCATTTGCTCCTCACGCAACCGACGCCAAGACTTCTCCCGAGCATCCCCAGTCTCCTGGAACTCGCTGCCTCAACATGTCAGACTATCTGCTACACTTGCAAACTTCAAACGGAACCTAAAAACTCATCTGTTCAGAAATGCATATAGTCTTCAATGACCCCACTGCCCCACCACCGTGCGGAGCTGCCGCCCCACCACCGTGCGGAGCTGCCGCCCCACCACCGTGCGGAGCTGCCGCCCCACCACCGTGAGGAGCTGCCGCCCCACCACCGTGCGGAGCTGCCGCCCAACCTACACCCCACCTACTGTCTCCTCCCCAAAATCCTATAGAATGCAAGCCCGCAAGGGCAGGGCCCTCTTCCCTCTGTACTAGTCTGTCTATTGAAACTTGTATATGTATTCTGTATGTAACCCCCTTCTCATGTACAGCACCATGGAATCAATGGTGCTCTATAAATAAATAATAATAATAATAATTGCGAGAACAAAGAAGTCATTACCCTCCCCTGAGCCACAGTTCCTTCATCCTTATGCGGATTACACTCCCATTGAAGTGAATGGATAAATAATTACCTGAAAAGAGACCAGGAGTGCAAAGAGGGCCTGTGGTAAAAATTTGTGTATATATACTGTACGTATGTACCAGGCTCACCTGTGATAGTTGTATGCAGCCACAACTAACTTATAAAAGCATCATGAAGAACGAGTGCTGCAGCATTCAATGCAGATATAGTAGTCGCAGAGGAATGGGGTTTATGCCGCGTGGAGAGACCAACCGCATTGATTTCCAAGTTAATTATTAGTCAACATATTTCAGCAAGAACCCTCGCCTCTTCAGGGCAAAATTACAATTCTGATTTTGCCCTGAAGAAGGTGAGGGTTGTCGCTGAAACGCGTCGCATAATCACTTGGAAATCCGTCTGATGGGTCACGGCACCACAGCATAATAATAATAATAATAATAATTTATTGATTTATATAGCGCTCTTAATTCCACAGCGCTTTACATATATTGGTCATACTGTCCCCATTGGGGCTCACAATCTAAATTCCCTATCAGTATGTTTTTGGAGTGTGGGAGGAAACTGGAAAACCCAAAGGAAACCCACGCAAACACGGGGAGAACATACAAACTCCTTGTAGATGTTGTCCTTGGTGGTATTTGAACCCAGGACTCCAGCGCTGAAAGACAGCAGTGCTAGCCACTGAGCCACCCCATTCCTCTCCCACTTCTATATTGAAGTGAATGGGACATTTTTGACTACCAACTCTCAGGTGCTGCCTTGAATCTTTTCTTTCTATCAATTTATGGGTTGTCAAAATGCCATCTTCGAACATCTAAGGCTATGTGCGCACACAGCGTTTTTTTGACGCTGCGACTTTGTGCGTTTTTGGCCGCTAAAAACGCATAAAAACGCACCCACGGCAAAAACGTGCATAAAACGCACCGGTAAAAATGCATGCGCTTTTTCCCCGTTTTGGTGCAGTTTTTGGCTGCGTTTTGCTGCGCTTTTGATCTCTGCACTTTTCTGCGTTTTTCCAATGCATTGCATGGGGGGAAAACGCAGAAAGACGCAGGAAAGAATTCCATGTCCATTTTTTTTTTTTAAGCTCAAACACGCAGCTTAAAACAAAAAGTTGTGTGCGGACACCAAAAATGAAAACCCATAGACTTTGCTGGGGAAGCAAAGTCATGCAGTGTTGAGCCCAAAACGCACCTGAAAAACACGCAAAAACGCCGCAACAAAACGCACTGTGCGCACATAACCTTAGGGTATATGCCATACAATCAGTAATAGCAGTGTTTTGGACGTAGTGTGTTACCGCTGCATTCAAAACGCTGCGTTGTACAGTAGAAGCACAGTGGATGGGACTTAAAACAGATCCCATGCCCACTGTGCTTCTTTTCTCAGCAGTGTAAACTGACCTGCGGCACGGCTTTCCGAACCACAACATGTTAATTTATGCTGCGGAGACATGAATGTTCTCCGCAGGGAAAACAGACAGTCAGCAGCACCCGTAACCTTGCTCATGGGCATTGGCCGCTGCAGTCTGCTGGGGAGAGCACTTGCGGCCCTGCCGGAGAGGTCACACAGCGTCCAAGATGCAGCTTATCCTGATTGTGTGCACCCACCCTTAAGGTGGCGTTACACGCTACGATTTATCTGACAATGTGTCGGCGGGGTCACTGTTTCCATGACGCACATCCGGCATCGTTAGCGACGTCTTTGCGTGTGACACCTACGTGCGACTCCGAACGATCACAAATAGGTTGAAAATCGTTGATCGTTAACACGTCGTTCATTTCCATAATCTTGTTCATCGTTTTGGATCGCAGCAGACATATTGGTAAGTTTGACACCCTGCAAACGACGAACAACATCCACACGACCGCCTTGGTCAAACAATATATCGCTGAACGATTTGGCGTCGCTTGTGAGATCGATACGTGTGACCGCTAATAAACGACCTATGAGCGATCTCGGCAAATCGTAACTATGATCTGAGCGTGTCACATCACTCATGAGATGGTCAGATAAATCGTAGCGTGTAAAGCGGCCTTAACATTTTACCCTTCAAGTAATATAAGAGATTTTGGATATAACTATTAATTAAAGGAATTCTTGACAAATTCCAGTTTATTTGAGGGGTATCTTGAATAAATGGGGATCACAAACCTGGCAGTAATTGATCCATTTTGATGCAGCACCATCACAGTGTAAATTAAGCATTTTACAGTGCCCATTCAGATCAATCAGTTAAGGCCCCGTGACGTATCGAACGATATATCGCTGGGGTCACGGATTCCGTGACGCACATCCGGCATCGTTGGCGACGTCGTTGCGTGTGACACCAACGAGCGGCCGTTAACGATGGAAAATACTCACCATATTGTCCATCATTGACACGTCGTTCATTTTCAAAAAATCGTTGATTGCTGAGGTTTCAAGTTGTTCATCGTTCCCGAGGCAGCACACATCGCTACGTGTGACACCTCAGGAATGAGGAACTACAGCTTACCTGCGGCCGCCGGCAATGAGGAAGGGAGGAGGTGGGTGGGATGTTACAGCCGCTCATCTCCGCCCCTCCGCTTCTATTGGACGCCGCTGTGATGCCGCATGAACCACCCCCTTAGAAAGGAGATGGTTCGCTAGCCACAGCGACTTTGCTAGGCAGGTAAGTCCGTGTGACGGCTCCTAACGATATTGTGCGCCACGGGCAGCGATTTGCCCGTGACGCACAACCGACGGGGGGGGGGGTGCTTTCACCAGCGACATCGCTGCGTGTAAAGCCCCCTTTACTGTGTAAAATGGGACTGTTCCGCCAGAGTGGGAGACGTACTTTGTAACTCTTTGTAGCCAATAGATTAGGATCCCAAAAATGCATCTTTCTATTAACTCAGAATTCCCTAATAGAATAATGTCAAATATGTTCTTTTAAACTAGATACTTAAAGGGGTTGTCCAGTCTTTTGCTAAAAGATTCTAATCACGTTGGGTAACTGCAGACTTCTGAATCGTCACAGCAAACGTACCGTAAACCGTCAGGATTCTCTGGTAGGAATTCCGATAATTCTGTCCACATTTCGACTAGACGTGAAGTAAATTGAACTAGTCTGCACATGTCTGATTAGAAATTGTCTGGAAGTGTGCAAATCGCATACTTGGTCACTTGACCACCCACTCTCACTGTAGAAATTGGAGAATCCTGCGTGCACGCTGTGAGGAGTCGGGAGTAGAGATGAGCGGACCCTTGGGAGTTCGATTCGAAGGATTCAGACGGACTTTAAATTAAAATCGGTTTTGGATCCGAACTTGATCTGAACCCCAATGCAAGTCACTAATTGGGCAGTTCGGGTCTCCATCCACATGCAGCCAGTCATAAACAGATCACTTCCGGGGGATGGTGGGCAGACTTTGTCCATTTTTTTTTATTTTATTTTTTTATGTTATTTCTTTTTCTGGGGGTGGGGATTGCACATTACACGCTGTTGTTACCCCCACTGCGAACTATTCTAACACTGCAAGAGGCTCGCACTGGGTTGAGCACCAAGTGTACCCGAGCACAGCGATGCTCACGGGAGTGAAGTGTATACATAAAGCACCCGAACGCTGAACACTGTTTTTTGGGGGGGTTTGTAACGTCTGTGTTTGGTATGAAGACCGAACCTCTGGTTCACTCATCTCAATTCAGGAGTCTGCAGTTACATAGGGCGACTGCAGACTTTTAGTAAAACAAACAAACAATCCTTTTTAAGGCTGTGTGCACACTGTGTGTTTTTATTCCGTTTTTTGATGCGTTTTTTTGTCCCAAAACTGCATGCAAATCCTTATGCCCCAGCAAAGTCATTGAGAATCCTGAAGTTTTGTGCACTTATTGCATTTTTTTTTCCCGTGCATATTTGCTGCAGAAATAAATCAATTCTTTCAGCATTTTTGCAGCATTTTTCCACCCCAGAATGCATAGAAAATTCATGGGATAAAACACTTAGATAACGCTGCACAAATTCTATTTTTGTCTGTCAAAAGATGCACATTTGGTGCATAAATTTCTCACCGTGCGCACATCATATCCTAAGGAGACTTTATTGAGCCATACAAAATATTTCTAAGCAGCAGCAAAATATAAGTGGGCTGTTATTAAATGGTGGACACTGTAGGGGGCAGGGGTTACGTAGTACGGGAAGATGGCAGGTAGGGGTATTTAGGTTCCCCAATACTACTATTAAAATAATAACAATATATACAACCCCCCACCGGATTGTAAGCGGAATATGTTGGTGCTATATAAATAAACTTTATTATTATTATTATTATTATTATTATCTGCAGTAATTTTGACTTTTATATTTTTTTTTTCTTTTTATCTTTGATACAAAACATTTTTATCTTACTGATTGTAACACATTTTGGAAAGAATATAAAGTGTATATTGTCAGCTTTGTGGGCTGTAATTATTTCCAATTGTTGGTTAGATTAGCGCTGATTGTTGCCTATTGAGAAATGGAAGTAACTTTTCCTGAAAAATTCAGAATGAAAATGAAGGCTACAGCCTGCTTATTGGGATAATCAAAACAGATTAAGAAAAATTAGCGCTTGGCAGATTACACACTTGACTCATTTAACAATAATGTAAATCCCCTAATTATGCTGAAGAAGTCATACTTTGCATTTGTGAAGGGGAGCGTGTTCTGCACAGGTAAGCTGCTGTTATTGTTACCAGTTCTATTATTTCCCTGGAGATTTACATTAATCATTGCACGTGTAACTGTTAAGTAATCGCATACAAATCTAGCAAGAGGTACTTACATATACCGCCAAATGATAGCTACACCGAAAGAAAGGAAATGCAAAATGTATTGCCTAAAAGTTACTCTGTAGACACTGCGATAATATGCAACATATACCTGTCACTTCCTGTAGATTCCTTTAAAAGGAATCTGTCAGTAGGATCAACCCTCCTGAGCCATCTACAGTTAGGTCCAGAAATATTTGGACAGTGACACAATTTTCACGAGTTGGGCTCTGCATGCCACCACATTGGATTTGAAATGAAACCTCTACAACAGAATTCAAGTGCAGATTGTAACGTTTAATTTGAAGGTTTGAACAAAAATATCTGATAGAAATTGTAGGAATTGTACATATTTCTTTACAAACACTCCACATTTTAGGAAGTCAAAAGTAATTGAACAAATAAACCAAACCCAAACAAAATATTTTTATTTTCAATATTTTGTTGCGAATCCTTTGGAGGCAATCACTGCCTTAAGTCTGGAACCCATGGACATCACCAAATGCTGGGTTTCCTCCTTCTTAATGCTTTGCCAGGCCTTTACAGCCGCAGCCTTCAGGTCTTGCTTGTTTGTGGGTCTTTCCGTCTTAAGTCTGGATTTGAGCAAGTGAAATGCATGCTCAATTGGGTTAAGATCTGGTGATTGACTTGGCCATTGCAGAATGTTCCACTTTTTTGCACTCATGAACTCCTGGGTAGCTTTGGCTGTATGCTTGGGGTCATTGTCCATCTGTACTATGAAGCGCCGTCCGATCAACTTTGCGGCATTTGGCTGAATCTGGGCTGAAAGTATATCCCGGTACACTTCAGAATTCATCCGGCTACTCTTGTCTGCTGTTATGTCATCAATAAACACAAGTGACCCAGTGCCATTGAAAGCCATGCATGCCCATGCCATCACGTTGCCTCCACCATGTTTTACAGAGGATGTGGTGTGCCTTGGATCATGTGCCGTTCCCTTTCTTCTCCAAACTTTTTTCTTCCCATCATTCTGGTACAGGTTGATCTTGGTCTCATCTGTCCATAGAATACTTTTCCAGAACTGAGCTGGCTTCATGAGGTGTTTTTCAGCAAATTTAACTCTGGCCTGTCTATTTTTGGAATTGATGAATGGTTTGCATCTAGATGTGAACCCTTTGTATTTACTTTCATGGAGTCTTCTCTTTACTGTTGACTTAGAGACAGATACACCTACTTCACTGAGAGTGTTCTGGACTGCAGTTGATGTTGTGAACGGGTTCTTCTTCACCAAAGAAAGTATGCGGCGATCATCCACCACTGTTGTCATCCGTGGACGCCCAGGCCTTTTTGAGTTCCCAAGCTCACCAGTCAATTCCTTTTTTCTCAGAATGTACCCGACTGTTGATTTTGCTACTCCAAGCATGTCTGCTATCTCTCTGATGGATTTTTTCTTTTTTTTCAGCCTCAGGATGTTCTGCTTCACCTCAATTGAGAGTTCCTTAGAACGCATGTTGTCTGGTTACAGCAACAGCTTCCAAATGCAAAACCACACACCTGTAATCAACCCCAGACCTTTTAACTACTTCATTGATTACAAGTTAACGAGGGAGACGCCTTCAGAGTTAATTGCAGCCCTTAGAGTCCCTTGTCCAATTACTTTTGGTCCCTTGAAAAAGAGGAGGCTATGCATTACAGAGCTATGATTCCTAAACCCTTTCTCCGATTTGGATGTGAAAACTCTCATATTGCAGCTGGGAGTGTGCACTTTCAGACCATATTATATATTTAATTGTATTTCTGAACATGTTTTTGTAAACAGCTAAAATAACAAAACTTGTGTGTCACTGTCCAAATATTTCTGGACCTAACTTTATATAGGCATGTAGGTCATAGGAAGCTGAACCAAATGATACCTTGATATCTGCGATCCAATGTTTTGTCACATTTTTTGTCAATGTCTAAATGAGCTGTCAAGATCTATAGACCAGATACTGATCTCCCCAGGAATCTTCCACAGCTTATCTAATATATAAAGCTGAATGTGTGAATGTGTGTATGTATGTATGTATGTGTGTGTGTGTGTGTGTATGTCCGGGATTGGCATCTACACCATCGCAGCTACAGCCACAAAATTTTGCACACTCACACGTCTGGACCCGAGAGCGTCACGGCTATGTTGTGAGGCGAAATTTTAACCCTGCACGTTCCAATTTACTAATCAAATTTGCCCCTATCTACATAATGGGGAAAAAGTGAAACAAAAAGTGCATCTGCACCGTCGTATTTACAATCACAAAATTTTGCACCTCATGTGACCCAGGGAACGTCGTAGACTATGCTTTGACAGGAAAATGTAACCCTGCGCTTTACAGTTACTCTCCAAAAAACATGCCTCAATTAAAGTAAATGGAGCCTGGAACTACAGGTTATTACTAGGAGCTGTGATTGGTTGCTATAGGAATAAAAGACATTCATAGTATAAGAAGCTTATATGTGAGGTAATAAGATGTCGGTGGGGAGACAGAGAGAGACAGACAGGAAAAGAGATAGAGACAGACAGAGAAAGAGACAGACAGAGACAGATGGTGAAAGAGACAGACAGAGACAGACCTGGAAAGAGACAGACCTGAAAAGAGACAGATGGGGAAAGAGACAGACAGACATGCAGACAGGGACAGGCAGACAGGGAAGGAGGAGACAACCAGAGAGACAGACAAAGATAGATGGGGAAAGACACAGATCTTGATAGAGACAGATGGGGAAAGAGACAGAGAAATAGAGACAGACAGGGAAAGAGACAGAGAGACAGACTGAGAAAGAGACAGACCTAGAAAGAGACAGATGGGAAAGAAACAGAAAGATAGAGACAGACAAAAAAAGAGACAGGCAGACGGGGAAAGAGACAGACGGAGCACATTACTTGGCCAATGTAGTTAAATCTGTGTGGAATATCTGGGGTGTTGAAATATATGTTGTGAAATGCTTCTATTAGCTTAGTTTTTGCCTTTTAATAATTACATTTCTATCGATTTGCTTTGTGGTTTTTGTGTGCAGAATACATTTTTGTTAATACATTCTATTTTGTTAACAACAGTTATTAACCCGGGCGAAGCCGGGTAGTACAGCTAGTTTTATATATAAAGACTGAGACATGTAATGACTAACAGTCTGCTCTCCTGATCTACATGGTAAAGCACCACTTCCACGTTTTGTTTTTTTTTATTGCACCCCTAGAATGGTACTTTAAAGCTACATGCGCACACTACAGTTTTTGTTGCGTTTTTTTTTTTTTTTGGTGCAGTTTTGTTGTCAGAAAGTTCTCACTTTTGACTTCCCAGAAAAGTCTATGAGAATTCAGATTTGCTGTGCGCACACTGCAGTTTTGTTTGTTTTTTTTGTCTGCAGTTTATTTGTCTTCTTGTGTTTTTGAAGACTGAAAAAAACACATAAAAAACGTACCAAAAACGCAGGATCATTACAAGCATTTTTTTTTTACGTTTCTAGGACAAGGTGCAGTTTTGTTGTGACAACAAAACTGCACCTTGTCCCAGAAACTGTAGCCTAAATGTAAGTTCCCTGCATCTTCATCTTTTTTTCCAGTGTCAGTCCTGTCGCTATTCTGTGATTTGTGAGCTACCGGTAGCTCCAGTGTTTGATGGAGCGGCAGAGGACACAAATCAATGCAACTCTGAGAGCCTTGTTCTGGGTCTCTTAGACTTCCATTGAGACCTTGAGACGTAACTTGTGACTTCCAGCCAGTCAAGTTACAGGCACAAGATAGCGATGCAGGACCAAAGTGGCCCCGAAAAATGATGAGGCCACCAGAAGGTGAGACCGGGGCACGGTTATTACATTTAAAGCAGTTGGAGAAAAAAAAAACGCTACTCTTGAGTGGTGTGCTTTAAAATAAGCTCAGGAGGCAGAGACTCAGACAGATTTGTGTCCAGCTGTAGCTCCTAACAGAACTTATATATCAGAAAAATGTGATATAAGTCATCAAATTGCAAATATCCCGGAATCATTTTATTCTACTTTCTATGACTTGAATGCCCACAGGAATGACTTAAAAGGACTGCTCTATTCTGTTTAAGGACCAGGCGTAATCAGGCCTTAATACAAAGGTTGTTGTTTTTTTTGTTTTTTTGTTTGTTTGGTTTTTTTTTTGGGAGGGGGGGTTGCATTTTTTTGCTTTTTTTTATTGTCACATTTCCGGAGCCATAACATGTTCATTTCTTTCATTGATGCAGCTGTGGGAGGACCTTTTTTTATTTATTTATTTTTAGGGTGAGTTGTATTTTTCAGTGGAACAATTTGGGGGTTCATATAACCTAATACCTAGCTTTATATACAGTAAAAGATAATTTTTCTGATAACAGACCTCTAGGATGCACTGTTATCATTTTAGGAAACGTTACTATTTGATATTTTTTATTATTATTATTTTATCTGGGAAGGAATGGTCAAAAATGGCAAATTCTAGTGTGTTTTTAATATTCTCTTCTTCTGGTGTTAACTGTGCAGGATAGCAAATGCGGTGATATGAAATATGTTTCTTTGTTTAAATATGGGGGCTTGAGGCATTTATCTTCTATTAGATTTAAACAACCTTTTTATTCATTTATTATTAAATATTGTGGTTTGGTTTTTTTCGTTTTTTTTTTTTATCCCACAAGTGAAATTAAAAAATAAACAAATATCACGGATTAAAAATAAATAAATTTCTGAATAAAAAGGTTGTTTAAATCTAATAGAAGATAAATGCCCCAACCCCCACCAAAAGAAAGAAACATATTTCATATCACCGCATTTGCTATCCTGCATGGTTAACACCAGAAGAAAAAGGAATATTAAAAACTACACCAGATTTGCCATTTTTGACCATTCCATCTGAGATCAAATAATAAAAATATCAAATTTTAATATGTTTGCATTTGATTTAAATAGATAATATCTTGCACTACTTATGTAGTGCAGAGAACTATTAGGCTCTGTCAATATTACATGGGCGGGCTGCCTAATACATAATCAGGTATCTTGCAGACTCTTCTTTTTTTCTTTTAGGCTTTGATATATGGGACACAGGAGGCCATTGTTAGTCCTCCAAGTTACCATAGCAAGCATCGGTTCTCTGTAATAGTGGGCAGGAGGAGTGTTCTCCCTCTGTCACACTGTTTACATGCAATGCTCTCTATTGACCACGGAATATAAACAGTTAGTTGAGTGCTTCATCATTTTATTCCATGTGCAACTTCTTTGTTAGCAGGGGGAATTGAGGGCTGTTAAGCAGTGGAAGCCTCAACATCACGATGCTGGTGTTAATAATCACTGCCTTTTCATATCCTAAGGATGATTAAGAAGTGAAAAGGCATTGAGGTGACCCGGATGTGGTTGACCAAGAGGACTTCATCCTTTTTGGTCAGATCAAGCAGTTGAGTTGGGGTTCAGAATAATTTCTTTAAAAAAAACGTAATTGTCACGCATTCTTTTTTAGCACGTAGGCGCCCATTTTTCTAACTGTTTCCTTTAAATTTCTGACACTTTGAACAGTTGCTAAGATTTACCAAGCGCTAAATTGTACAAAAATTTAAAGACTTTTGTCATTTTCGCACCAGTCCAGGCCAGTTCCACCTAAGTGGGCAGAGCACAATATGGTGGCACCTGCCCAATAAATTCATCCTAATACAGTACTTTAGTGATGTAATAGAGAAATGTTTTTCCAGTCCCTGACATATACGGGGGGCACACCACTGAGATGATGTGCCAATTTTATTAAGCGCCTCTTAATGAATACAGTGTAACATACCCTACCACGTCCTAATGAATTGGGCCCATCATGTTCTTGTAGTTGTTCGGGGCCACTTTGTAGGCATCATAGCACAAATTAGTTCCATAATATGGCATAATTTCTTCTCTAATCCAATGGGATCGATCCTGATAGCTATTGCCCATAAGGAAAGCTTATATTGGAAATTTAAGCTCTTTATAAACATTATAACAACAGTGACCTCTATGGGCTGAAAGAAGACGCCTCCACATAGAACAAGAACTGTACTGTTTGTTATTGGACTCAAGTTTCTCAGATATGAAAAATCCTCGTCCGAATGGCAGCATGATCCTTTATGAAAGTTTGACTCCATATCTCTGACAACCTAGGCTGACTGAAAGCTCCACAGTGTCCCTGCTATTCTGCTGACACTGCTCAGTACGATTTGCAGCTGTCAGTCAGGCTAGTTGGGAGATTATACACAGAGTGCAGAATTATTAGGCAAATGAGTATTTTGATCACATGATAATTTTTATACATGTTGTCCTACTCCAAGCTGTGTAGGCACACATTGAGTATTTGGTGAGTTTTTTTAACTCAGTTTTTGTAAACCAGGAGAGGAACAGTTGGGGGAAAGTATAATAGAAACACGGGCACCACTTCTGTATGTATCACCCACTCCTGGTTTTGGCTGATAAATACCAAATGCTCAGTATTTGAACGTGGCCAAAGACACTGCATCATAGTCAAGCCCTTGATAGCCCACACAATAGTTCCTGTGTGCTAAAAAAAACATTTTATTGGCGTCCTAGCCATATTCTAATTACCTTGGTGTAGTCTGGCAGGAGATCACTTCATCCACAGAAATCCGGACCCAAATGATCTAACAACACTGGCTGGATTTCTTTGGGCAATACTATGCCCTTTGCTAGACTGATTAGTAATTAGCATAGCCGGAGGTTGGGAATAACGGTACGCTAACATTTGCATATAACTTGGACGAGCGGTGCCTGACTTGTTATCAGATAGCACTCACTCCGATGCTATACTTCGAGGTGGTGCCGACCAGTGCTTTTTTTCTCTTGCCGATTTTTGGAAAACATCGGAGTGCACTTGGATGACATCAGATATACGCTGACACAGACAATGTAGAAGATGGAGAAATTATGTTTTCTATCTTCTCCGCTCCCATGCAAAAGTTTCAGATTACAGTAAACGGACACTGCTCACGCTCGCCGCAGAGTTAGATCTGTATGTTGTTTGCATAACCTGGCCAATTCTCTCGCATGAGAGAGCATATACTTTTGTAAGCGAACCCTTAAGGGGGCTTTACACGCTGCGATAACGTTAATGTTTTATCGTCGGGGTCACGTTGTTAGTGATGCACATCCGGCGTGTGACACTTACCAGCGACCTTAAGCGACCTCAAAAATGGTGAAAATCGTTCACCATGGAGAGGTCGTCCCAAAAGCAAAAATCGGTAATGGTTGATTATCGATGTTGTTCGTCGCTCCTGCGGCAGCACACATCGCTGTGTGTGACACCGCAGGAGCGAGGAACGTCTCCTTACCTGCCGCCGGCCGCAATGCGGAAGGAAGGAGGTGGGCGGGATGTTACGTCCCGCTCATCTCCGCCCCTCCGCTTTGATTGGCCGGCCGCTTAGTGACGTCGCCGTGACGTCGCTGTGATGCCGAACGTCCCTCCCCCTTGAGGGAGGGATTGTTCGGCAGTCACAGTGACGACGCCAACCAGGTAAATGCGTGTGACGCTGCCATAGCGATAATGTTCGCTGCGGCAGCGATCACACGAAATCGCATGCACGACGGGGGCGGGTGCTTTTGCGTACGATATCGCTAGCAATTGCTAGCGATATCATAGCGTGTAAAGCCCGCTTAAGTCTGCGTCTTAGCATTTTAGATGCAGAGTGTTTTCGCTGCGTCCAAAATGCTGCGTTTTACAGTACATGCACAGTGGATGGGATTTCTAGAAATCCCATGCCCACTACGCTTTTTTTTTTCCACGACTTCTCGAGCTGCAGTATATCAATTCTTTCCTGCGGAGACTCGAGTGTTCTCCGCAGGAAGAACACAGTGAGAGACTGCAACTTCTGGACCCCGGATCATGGGCATGAGTAGCTGCGGTCACCTGCGGAGAAGACTCGCAGCCCCGCAGGTCAGGACCCGCCGTGTCCAGGATGCAGTGTAGTCCTGACCGTGTGTGCATGTACCCTAAGTTGTGTGAGCACTCACGGAAGATCCTCTCCAAATGAAGGACTTGATTGAGATGTAGGATAAGCTCTCATGGCAGTGGTTGTGATGAGGGAGCTTGGAGGACCCGACAGGTGACATTTATAAAAGCTTTCCTAGACTATAAAGCTTTGTGTACAGGACCAAGGTGGAGAATTAAAAAAAATATATAAAAATTGGCTGTAGGTGTCACATGATATTGTTTAAGCCAGGAGACCATTGAGGGGCACAGTAGCCATGTGTGGACGAGCGGCGCCAGTCCAGGAGGTGAATTATAGTTTTTTGGGGTTTTTTCTTCCAACCCTGGAACCTTAGGGCGCCGTTACACGCTACGATATATCGGGCGATATGTCGTCGGGGTCACGGATTCCGTGACGCACATCCGGCATCGTTAGAGATATCGTAGCGTGTGACAGCTATGAACGATTGTAAACGAGCAAAAATACTCACCTTATCGTTGCTCGTTGAAGCGTCGTTCATTTTCAAAATGTCGGTCCTCCTTCTGTGCTCCGGTTGTTCATCGTTCCCAAGGCAGCACACTTCGCTCCGTGTGACACCCTGGGAACGACGAACACAGCTTACCTGCGTCCCGCCGGCAATGCGGAAGGAAGGAGGTAAGTGGGATGTTATGTCCCGCTCATCTCCGCCCCTCCGCTTCTATTGGTCGGCCGCTGTGTGACGTCGCTGTGACGCCGAACGTCCCTCCCCCTTCAGGAAGAGGATGTTCGCCGCCCACAGCGACGTCGTCCGGGAGGTAAGTACGTGTGACAGTGGGTTAACGACTTTGTGCGCCACGGGCAACTAATTGCCCGTGACGCACAAACGTCGGGGGCGGGTGCGATCGCTCATGCGATCGCACGATAGATTGTACTGTGTGACACCGCCCTTACACAATAAGTTTAAAAATATTGATGTTTGGTGTTCATTGATTATGCGTATTATCACCCTTTGTACTAGAAATATCGTCATAGTCCTAGGCTTTATACATCGCTTCTGTTTGTTGAGTGTACACTGATGGCAGCGGCTGTGCTTTGATTTGATCACATCGCATGTTATGACTAGGGCTCGTAATGTTTGTGGATACATTACAAAGTCAGGAAATGTCAGGTTCTGTTCTGCTACGTCTTCAGATTGTGGTTTGTGATACCCACCTATTGAATTCCTTAACGAGGCTGTGTACACAAGCCAAGCGAAGTCACACAGAGGAGGGGCATGGAACGTGCTGTAGATAAAACATGCGTCAAATAAAATACTCATTAAACGTAAAATTTACATTTCTAACTTAAGAACAGTAATTCTAGGGATGGACATGGTAAGAATAAAAATGACTAAAAAAAAAAAAATATATAATATACAAATATCTAATGGGCAATGGCATTGGGTGTCACATAGAGAGATGCATCCTTATATGCCGGGCAACCTGGACAAGTGACTGATGCATTACAGTGTAACTTTTATGTAAAAAAGATAATAAAAGGTTCGAGACAACTTGTAAAACTAGCATATGTTTAAGCCTTCAGTGTTAGGGATGTGCCCACGATCAGTGTTTGCAGCATTTTGGAGACAGCGTGTTTTCTCTGTGTCCAAATCGCTGCGTTGTACAGTACAAGCACAGTGGATGGGAGTTCTAGAAATCCCGTGCCCACTGTGCTTCATTTTGCCTGCAACGTAAACTGATTTGCGGTGCGGTTCCCGAGCCACAGCATGTCAACTTATGCTACGGAGACGCAAGTGTTCTCTGCAGGGAGAACAGAGAGAAAGTCCACAGCTGCCCAAACCCTGATCGTAGGCATGGGCCGCTGCGATCTCCTGCGGACAGCACTTGAGACCCCGCGGGAGAGGACATGCTGTGTCCAAGACACAGTGTGTCCTGATCGTATGCACATACCCTTATGTTTCCAGATAATACTACCATTCATTGTGCACATAACCTCATATTACACATATACTCTATTTGGATCCTGCTGAATCTCTGTGATCTCCTGCACCCTGAGCGTATTCAGTGCTTCCAAATATGCTAGTACTGAAACAAGAAATGAATCATTTCAAATAAAATAACCCTTGTAAAGTGCATCTCAAACATACACATTTTGTCCTAAAATTAACTATCCCAGTCGTGCATGCCACCCACCTGCATTATAATATCTATGTTTTACCATTTCCTTTCCCATTGGCCCATCCTTCATTTTTTATTTCTTGCTATTATATTGAAAAGAATCAAATAAAGACAATTTTTTATAAATCTAAGTTATTGTTAAAAGTCTACAGAAAGAGCCTATTGCAAATGTCGAGCCTAAAGGTGCATTTACACACAACGATATCGCTAACAATATGTCGTCGGGGTCACGGAATTCGTGACGCACATCCGGCCTCGTTAGCGACATCGTTGCGTGTGAAACGCACGAACGACCGTTAATTATCAAAATTACTTACCTTATCATTGATCGTTGACAGGTCGTTCCAGTCCCAAATATCATTGCTGTTACAGGACGCAGGTTGTTCGTCGTTCCTGCGGCAGCACACATCGCTACGTGTGACACCGAAAGAACGAGGAACAACCTCGTACCTGCGGCCGCCCGCAATGAGGAAGGAAGGAGGTGGGCGGGATGTTGGTCCCGCTCATCTCCGCCCCTCCGCTTCTATTGGGCGGCAGCCACTTAGTGACGTTGCTGTGACGCCGAACGAACCGCCCCCTTAGAAAGGAGGCGGTTCGCCGGCCACAGCGACGTCACTAGGCAGGTAAGTATGTGTGACGGGTGTTAGCGATGTTGTGCGCCACGGGCAGCGATTTGCTCGTGACGCACACCTGACGGGGGCGGGTACGCTCGCTAGCGAATTCGAGAGCGATATCGCAGCGTGTAAAGTACCCTTAAGGCTATGTTCACACAGGGCATCTTTTATGTGCGTTTTGAGTGCATCTTGAGAATACATCTCATTTTTTGAAAATGCACCCACAGCAAAAAATGCGTCAAAAGCGCATGCGTTTTTGACTCGTTTTTAGCGTTTTGCCCAATGCGTTTTCTAAGTGAAATCTATTGACTGGAAGGGCTCAAAAACGCTGTAAAAACGCAAAAAGAACTGACATGCTGCATCTTGAAAAACGCAGCCAACAAAAGATGCCCAGTGTGGACAGCAAAATAGAAATCTCATAGACTTTGCTGGGAGAAGGAAATGCATGCAGTTTGGTGCATCTTTGTGACCTCAAAAAAGCAGTAAAAGATGCCCTGTGTGAACCTAGCCTAACGGGCAATATAGACTGAAATGTAGATGGCTGTCAGTATTACAATCATGGATGGCTTTGAAGGTTTTTCCTTTAAAACTCATTTTACTCAATAGATCTTGG
This sequence comes from Anomaloglossus baeobatrachus, assembly GCF_048569485.1. Lineage (NCBI taxonomy): Eukaryota > Metazoa > Chordata > Amphibia > Anura > Aromobatidae > Anomaloglossus > Anomaloglossus baeobatrachus. The sequence continues at coordinate 71,231,947 of NC_134357.1, forward strand.
AATAATAATAATTTCCACAATTGGATGTGTAAAAAAAATGTTCCTGTGCTGAGATAATCTTATATATGTGTCCATGCTGTGTACTGTGTAATGGCTGTGTCTGACCGTATAGGACATGGTCTGATCATACCTAATCTCCTGGGACAGGGAGGATGCAAAAGAGTATACAGGCATTGCAGCAGGGGAGAGCAAATATTTTTTTTCTTTGAGGTAAAACTGTTTTTAAATACAGGTAGAGAAATATTTTACCTTGCAGAATTAGTTATGATCACTTGCTGTGATGTTTTTGTACTTTTTTACTTCCTCCCCGGCCCAGGAGATGTTGTATGATCTCACCATGTACCTGTACGGTCAGACACAGCCATTACACAGTACACAGCAGGGACACGTATATAAGATTATCTCACCACAGGAACATTTTTTTTAAACACATCCAATTGTGGAAATTATTATTATTCCAAGATCTATTGATTAAAATCAACTTTGTTTATGGATAAACCCATGTAAGTTCATTGCATCAGATTGATTTTAGTGCTTTGCAGCTTAAAATCAGATCCCTTCCATGAAAATTGACCTCTATGATAAGACATCCCATTATTATAGCAATTTGTAACTCTGCCATTATTATTTGGTATGTTTTGTATTTCTTCGCACTTCCACTTGCCTTACAAGGCCCATTAAATGGAACCTGTCACCAGATATGGGGCCTATAGGATGTGGTCACCACCAATGGGCTCTTATACAGTTAGGTCCAGAAATATTTGGACAGTGACACAATTTTCGCGAGTTGGGCTCTGCATGCCACCACATTGGATTTGAAATGAAACCTCTACAACAGAATTCAAGTGCAGATTGTAACGTTTAATTTGAAGGTTTGAACAAAAATATCTGATAGAAATTGTAGGAATTGTACACATTTCTTTACAAACACTCCACATTTTAGGAGGTCAAAAGTAATTGAACAAATAAACCAAACCCAAACAAAATATTTTTATTTTCAATATTTTGTTGCGAATCCTTTGGAGGCAATCACTGCCTTAAGTCTGGAACCCATAGACATCACCAAACGCTGGGTTTCCTCCTTCTTAATGCTTTGCCAGGCCTTTACAGCCACAGCCTTCAGGTCTTGCTTGTTTGTGGGTCTTTCCGTCTTAAGTCTGGATTTGAGCAAGTGAAATGCATGCTCAATTGGGTTAAGCTCTGGTGATTGACTTGGCCATTGCAGAATGTTCCACTTTTTTGCACTCATGAACTCCTGGGTAGCTTTGGCTGTATGCTTGGGGTCATTGTCCATCTGTACTATGAAGCGCCATCCGATCAACTTTGCGGCATTTGGCTGAATCTGGGCTGAAAGTATATCCCTGTACACTTCAGAATTCATCCGGCTACTCTTGTCTGCTGTTATGTCATCAATAAACACAAGTGACCCAGTGCCATTGAAAGCCATGCATGCCCATGCCATCACGTTGCCTCCACCATGTTTTACAGAGGATGTGGTGTGCCTTGGATCATGTGCCGTTCCCTTTCTTCTCCAAACTTTTTTCTTCCCATCATTCTGGTACAGGTTGATCTTTGTCTCATCTGTCCATAGAATACTTTTCCAGAACTGAGCTGGCTTCATGAGGTGTTTTTCAGCAAATTTAACTCTGGCCTGTCTATTTTTGGAATTGATGAATGGTTTGCATCTAGATGTGAACCCTTTGTATTTACTTTCATGGAGTCTTCTCTTTACTGTTGACTTAGAGACAGATACACCTACTTCACTGAGAGTGTTCTGGACTTCAGTTGATGTTGTGAACGGGTTCTTCTTCACCAAAGAAAGTATGCGGCGATCATCCACCACTGTTGTCATCCGTGGACGCCCAGGCCTTTTTGAGTTCCCAAGCTCACCAGTCAATTCCTTTTTTCTCAGAATGTACCCGACTGTTGATTTTGCTACTCCAAGCATGTCTGCTATCTCTCTGATGGATTTTTTCTTTTTTTTCAGCCTCAGGATGTTCTGCTTCACCTCAATTGAGAGTTCCTTAGACCGCATGTTGTCTGGTCACAGCAACAGCTTCCAAATGCAAAACCACACACCTGTAATCAACCCCAGACCTTTTAACTACTTCATTGATTACAGGTTAACGAGGGAGACGCCTTCAGAGTTAATTGCAGCCCTTAGAGTCCCTTGTCCAATTACTTTTGGTCCCTTGAAATAGAGGAGGCTATGCATTACAGAGCTATGATTCCTAAACCCTTTCTCCGATTTGGATGTGAAAACTCTCATATTGCAGCTGGGAGTGTGCACTTTCAGCCCATATTATATATATAATTGTATTTCTGAACATGTTTTTGTAAACAGCTAAAATAACAAAACTTGTGTCACTGTCCAAATATTTCTGGCCCTGACTGTATACAGCATTGTAACATGCAGTATATAAGAGCCCAGGCCGCTGTATAGAACATAAAAATCACTTTATAATACTTACCGAAACGGTCACTGGGATGCATTTGGGTCATATGGGTATCTCCGTTCTCCAGTGGCGGCTCCTCCTCTTTCGGCCATCTTTGTCGTCCTTCTTCTGAAGCTGAGGTGCATGTCGCATCCTACGTCATCCACACTCGCCGGCATTGAGGTCTTGAGCAGGGCAGATCAAAGTATTGTAGTGCGCATGGGCAGGACCGGCGGGTGTGTATGACGTAGGACGCGTCATGCACACAGGCTTCCGAAGAAGGACGAAGATGGCCAAAAGAGGAGGCGCCGGCACCGGAGAACGAAGACACCCGTATGACCCAACTCCACTGCAGAGACCGTTTAGGTAAGTGTTATAAAGTGATTTTTATATTCTACACAGCGGCCTGGGCTTTTATATACAGTATGTTAGAATGCTGTATATAAGAGCCCACTGGTGGTGGCCGCAGCTTATAGGCCCCAAATCTGGTGACAGGTTCCCTTTAAGGGGCATCCACATTGAATTGCCCTGTTCCCTAAACTGTCGCTCTGTGCAGTATCCAGCAATGTGATGTGCTCTTGGCATATCTGTATTCGTCGTCTATAGAACGCAGCTTTATTACTCATTCATCTGTTTACATAAAGAGAAAAGCAGACGTTGAGTTTGATCTTTGTTAGTTTAACCAATAAAGCACACATGCCACTCTTCTCACTGCAAGAACCACAGAATCTTGCGGTTGGCTTTCTGGAAGAAAGAAGTCCAAGTACTTAAGTGCCTCTTCACCAGATTTGAGGATCATGACAGATTTTCGCTCTTCGCCCCCCTCTAGTATTTACTGAGGGATTTGCCCAGTTAAGTGGAGTGTTCCTAAGGAGACATCACTTTAAAGTTATGCACAGCGATGTAATACAATACTTCAAATTTTACCGTCCATGCAGATCACAGGACGGGTCCCAAAGAGGAGATTTGCCTGGCAAGGGTCAGTGGCAAACTCTTGTACACACCATTACGAGAAGACTCGGCGATATCTGTTGCACTTTTGGCCATCTGCAAAGAAAATACAGGCACAAAAAAAATCCTGTCCTTTAAAAGATTTGTCTGAAATATTGGCCATTTTTTGTATGTTTTGACAGGTTTAACACTAGCCCTGAGCTAAACATAAAGCTTACTTCTAAGAAAGGAGGGATAACCCAGCCTTAACTGTAAAGGAACAAACATTTTTGTTCTTTCTCCAAGACAAGTTGTCTTTACAAAATTACAAAAATTAAAATAAGTTTACATTTTCTGACTGGCAAAGAAGTCACGCAAAATGACAATTATTTTCGGGTTCTAATATTACAGGGTGGCCCACAGTTTCCTTTCTTTTTGGATAAGCACGAGCATATTTTCCACCACTCGCTTTAGTCCTTGTCACAAATCGAGCTCCTAGTCTAAAGTGGGTGTTACACTCAGCGATATCGCTAGCGATATCGCTGGTGAAAGCACCTGCCCCCGTCGTTTGTGCGTCACGGGCAAATCGCTGCCCGTGGCGCACAAAATCGTTAGGAGCCGTCACACGGACTTACCTGCCTAGCGACGTCGCTGTTGCCGACGAACTGCCTCCTTTCTAAGGGGGCGGTTCGTGCGGCGTCACTAAGCGGCCGCCCAATAGAAGCGGAGGGGCGGAGATGAGCGGGACGTAACATCCTGCCCACCTCCTTCCTTCTGCATTGCCGGCGGCCGCAGGTAAGCTGCAGTTCGTCGTTCCCGAGGTGTCACACGTAGCGATGTGTGCTTCCTCGGGAATGACGAACAACCTGTGTGCTCAACAATCAACGATTTTTTAAAAAGGAACGACGCGTCAACGATGGACGATTTGGTGAATATTTTCCATTGTTAACGGTCGTTCGTGCGTTTCACATGCAACAATGTCGCTAACTATGCCGGATGTGCGTCACGGAATCCGTGACCCCGGCGATATATCGATAGATACGTCGCTGCGTGTGACGGGGCCTTAACTTTCCTATCTCAAACTTTGCGGCCAATTTCAGTGCAAATCAACTAACCTCACGGTATGTTTTTGGAGTGTGGGAAGAACCTGGAGAAAACTCAGTTCAGCATGGTGAGAACATAAAAATAAGTATACATATAATATTTATTCACTTATATAGCGCCATTAATTCCGCAGCGCTTTACATACATTGGCAACACTGTCCCCATTGGGGCTCACAATCTAATTTCCTTATCTGTATGTCTTTGGAGTGTGGGAGGAAACTGGAGAACCCAGAGGAAGCCCACACAAACACGGGGAGAACATACAATCTCCTTGCTGATGTTGTCCTTGGTGGGATTTGAACGCGAGTGCTGAAAGACTGCAGTGCTAACCACTGAGTAATCGTGCTGCGTTAGATGTTGTCCTTAGTCAAATTTGAACGGACGATCCACTTTCAGCAAGACAAGAATGCAAACTACTTTTCCACATTGTATTTCTACCTCATAACTATTGCTATTGCATCCAATAAATTTCCCCCTGAAGTCTGACTTGGCTAGTTGCAAAACCCATTGAACCCTATTAAAGAAAGATGTATATGAAAAGTTATCTTCCATGCCTTACAGTCTATAATTTTGTGAACTGCTTATTTAGATCCACTAAGACTGGTGCTACACTTGCGATTGCTGCGCGTGTATCTCGCACAAGTCTCGCGGTGCATTACTCGTCACAGACTTACACTCTCCTCACAGGAGCGGGTCGGTTGCATGGATCCCTATGCAGCTGAGACACTCCTGTTAGGAGAGTGTGAGTCTGTGACGGGTGATGCACCGCGAGATTTACGCGAGATACACGCACGGCAATCGCAAGTGTAACACCGGCCTAAGGGGTACTTTATACGCTGCGACATCGCTACCGATATATCATCGGGGTCACATCGTTGGTGACGCACATCCGGTGCTGGTAGCGTCATCGCAGCGTGTAATACTAATGAACGACGATCAACGATCGCAAAATCGTTCCAAAACGGTGATTGTTGACACGTCATTCATTTCCTTAATATCGCTGCAGCCACCGGTTCGATGTTGTTCGTCGTTCCTGCGGCATCACACATCGCTGTGTGTGACACCGCGGGAGCGACGTACATCTCCTTACCTCCGTCCACTGGCAATGCAGAAGGAAGGAGGTGGGCGGGATGTTACGTTCCGCTCAACTCCGCCCCTCAGCTTCTATTGGCTGGCCGCTTACTGACACTGCAGTGACGTCGCTATTACGCAGAACGCACCTCCCCCTTGAGGAAGGGATTGTTCAGCGGTCACAGCGACGTCGCTGACCAGGTGTGTGCGTGTGACACTGCCGTAGCGATAATGCTAGCGATGTCGCAGGGTGTAAAGTACCCCTAAGACTGAGTTCACATGTCCTGTAATCATCCATTAGAATGGATCCTGCAGAGATCCATTGGCAAAAAAAACTTCTTTTGCGTTGTTAAATAACTGATTTTTCTCTGATTCATTTCTATTTCTTTTACATGGGAGTTTATGGGGAACGGATCTGTTAGCAGATTGCTTTTTATCTTCCATTTGAAACTGATCCTGTAAAAAAAAAAAATCAGATCCTTTACAAATGCAAGAACAGATGACTAAAAAGCAATCTGTTAACGCATCCGTTCTCCATAGACTCCCATGTTAAGAAAAAAAACGAAACAAAAAAACAGATCCGGCAGAAATCAGTTATTTAACAACGGACAAAAAGTTTGTGTTTGCAGAACTTTTTTTTTGCCAACAGATCACTGCAGGATCTGTTCTAACAAATGATTACATGATATTTGAACTCAGCCTAATTCAACTTTGATGGGTTTTCTTATGCTGAAGATTTCACAAAGTTAGACTGGAGTTCTGTAGAGTCTTTTGTAGCTCTGCTGGTTGATTTTAACTCTTGAGTTGCAGCTGTGACACCCTGGCAAAACCAGGTAGTCACAGAAAGACCTTCCTGGTACCACCTGATCCCACACTGGTACAGTGAAGCAGCCGCATCTCCCCCCCCCCCCCCAGTGTAACTAAATGAGCAGGAGGGGAGGAGTGCAGACAGGGGTTGTAGCTCCTGTACTGCAGGGGAAGTGAAGCAAAGAAAAAGCAGAAGTCTTGGAGCTGAAGTGGAGAGTAGGCTCAGGGGAACCCGTAGTGGACCGGGGCAGGGTAGTGGCCCAGCGGTAGTGTGCACGGGACCTCGGGCTTGTGCAAAGAGAGGACTTCCCCCATCTGAAACAGAGAAGGTGAGTCTTAGCTGGAGTGCAGGAGAGAAAGAGGGCCCTGCTTCTTGTACCGGGTGTGAGATCCAAACACCCCCGTACCAAAGGCCTACGGACACCGGCAATTTCTGGTTAAGTACTGGACTCTGTGTTTCCTGACCCTCCACAGCAATACAGCCTCATCCAACACCAGGACAACCAAGCTGTGAGTGTACTATTCCCTGCAATCCCAGTCACCACCACAACTCCCACTGGGCTCCAGGGCATCCATCCCTACCCACGGAGGGTTAACAACATCCAACTGCCAGTCCAACGCCCCCGGGAGTCCCCTCAATGGCAGCGCTGTTAGCCCCATTTACCACATACCGTAGGTGGCGTCACGTACAACGTTCCAAAATCCCATACACCATAGGGCTATGTGCGCACGTTGCGTACTAGCCCTGCAGAAATTTCTGCAGCGATCTGAAGAGCACACGTGCGCTTCAAATCACTGCAGAAAATGTCCGTAGAAAAAAAAAAAAAAAAAAGCCGATTCCATACGCTCTGCCTGCAGCTCCTGCCATAGACAGAGCAGGAGCTGCCGGCAAAGCGCACGGAAGAAGTGACATGTCACTTCTTGAACGCAGCGCTTCGGTCAGCAGCCGAAGCACTGCGTTCTAAGACGCCACGTGCACACGGCCCCTGCACAATCTCCATAGACTGTGCAGGGGACGCAGGACGCATGCAGTTACGCTGCGCTACAAAGCGCAGCATAACTGCATGTATTTACGCAACGTGCGCACATAGCCTTACCCCCTTTTCAATTGAAGTGACCGCGAGACCCCCGGGTTCGGAGATCCTCGAGCCACCCACAGAAGGACCGAATCCGAGCAGCTCGGCTGCTGAGAGCGGGGCGGTAGACAGCCACTCTTATGATGAAACCAGATGGTGGCTTTACAGGCAGCCAAAACTAGCCTAATATACTGCTACCCCACCAAGTTAGGCCGGTTTCACACATCTGGCTTTTCGCCGGTTTGACGGATCCGGCGCTCTCCCGTACAGACAATACAGTACAGTACAGTGACAGCGCTGTAACTTCCGGGTCACATGCGCCGGTCACATGACAGCATGTGACCGGCGCTTGTTGCGCTGTCACTGTACTGTAGTCACTGTATGGGAGAGCGCCGGATCCGGCAAACCGGCGAAAAGCCGGATGTGTGAAACCGGCCTCACAGGCAACACGTATGGCAGTCATGTAGGTGTAGTATTGATGTGTGCGTTCCACTGAACTTATAGCAACCAATCAATCAGTCGCAACAAAAAGCTTACATGCAGACCAAGAAAATAAAGATACAGTGGCCAAACAATTTTTTTTAGATAAATCCATTACTTTTACATAGTTACATAGGTTGAAAAAAGACCTAGGTCCATCTAGTTCAACCTTCCTCCACCAATTCAACTTTACTTTAATACCTATATATATATATATATATAATATAATGTAAACATTTATTTTTTTTTGTTATATATTTATTTATATATTTGTTTATTTAGAATCTGAGGTTTATAAATATTTTGGAACTTTGTCTTAACAAGCCTGTAAGTTTCTATGTATGTTGGGTTTTTTTGTTGTTTTTTTTTTTTCCTTTTGTATTTTCTGAAGTTTGTTTCACATAGATATTCCAAAAATTAAAGGATCAAATATGTTCACATTATCAGACAAACTAAAATGACAAGGCGATGCCTAAATAAATATCTCTTGAATGGTTTGAAGTGTAATTAAGTGATTATCACAATTTGAGGAAACGTCTGTCGGGTTGCAGCAAGTCTATGTTTCTTGGACAAATTGGTTGTCTTTTTGCTCAGTTTAGCCACCATGTTAAATTTGTTTGGCCACTGATGCTCCCCCCCCTCTTGTATACATCCATTCCCACACAAGAGGTGTAAACGCAGGGGTCTGCACTGAGAGCCACCTTGGCGATTTTACCCTGAAAATCACAGTTTGAGTGAATTGCCACAAAGCTGAGAATTCTTGACATTCTTTTTTTTCATAAAAGGGTTAAAATGTCTGAATTTGGGGGTCACCGTGTTATACAAATTGCAATCTAATCGTTTTTACAAGAACACACGTGCAATAAGAAAAGAAATGGAAGACAAGAAAAGGAGACAGACAGCTTGTTTTTTTTGTCCTGTCTCCCAAAAGTTTTGACCAATTGTCATGTCCCCTGAGAGGGAGAGAGAACATTGCTTTATCATTAAATTGGTCCATAAGCAGAGGGGCTCAGTGCCATTTCTGTTTGTTTTCCCAAATAAAAGACCCAGAGGGGTCTCCCTTGTACCACCCTGCCTTTATTTAACGAAGCTGGCTGTTTCCCATAGCCCAGCATGTCCGTTTATACACTGAACTTAACCTTACGGGAACCTGGACAACAAAACGTGACAGGGTCTCTTTACAGGGATGGTAAAGAAATTGTATCTTTTTTTATTGGTCCATTTAAAATGTGTGTGGGCCAATTCAGTGAAAGGGGGCCAACTGCTATTATGAGCGCCAACATAAAACATGTTTTCATTTGGTCAATTGCTTGTGTATATATAGTGACATTTAATTAATAGAAAAGGAAAAATATTTTAAATATTTTTCTGATTTAACCCTTTTCATCACATACAGTAGATCACAAAAGTGAGTACACCGCTCACATTTTTGTAACTATTTTATTAACGCTAGTTTCACACTTGTGTTGAACGGCATCCGTTGCATTGCGTTGTGTGACGGATGCAACGGATGCGTTGCATATAATGGCACAACGGATGCAACGGATCGTACAAAACAACGGAAAGCTTTTTTTTTTTTCTTTTTTTTTTTCTTTACAGTTTTACCGGCAGCAGATTATTGTGAACGATCAGCTGATCATCCGGCGGCCGGGCACTCAGCTGAGCGCTCTCGCATGCCGGCGGCTGGGCGCTCAGCTTAGTGCTCTCACATGCCAGCGGCCGGGCACTCAGCTGAGAGATCTCACATGCCGGCGGCCGGGCGCTCAGCTAAGCGCTCTCACATGTCGGCTGCCGGACGATCAGCTGAGCGCTCTCACATGCCGGCGGCTGGGCGCTCAGCTTAGCGCTCTCACATGCCAGCGGCCGGGCACTCAGCTGAGCGCTCTCACATGCCGGCAGCCGGGCGCTCAGCTGAGCGCTCTCACATGCCGGCTGCCGGGCGATCAGCTAAGCGCTCTCACATGCCGGCGGCCGGGCCCTCAGCTGAGCGCTCTCACATGTCGGCTACCGGACGATCAGCTGAGCGCTCTCACATGCCGGCGGCCGGGCCCTCAGCTGAGCGCTCTCACATGTCGGCTACCGGACGATCAGCTGAGCGCTCTCACATGCCGGCGGCCGGGCGCTCAGCTGAACGTTCGGCCACCGAGAAACAAAATAAACTCTGTGATTTAAAAAAAAAAATGAGTATGCGCTGTGAAAAATAAAGGTTTCCGCTGCTCAAAAAAAGTTACATGCTGTGTTCCCTCCGCCCGACACAGCGTCAAAATAACGATGCTTGTATAACAGTGTCAATGTGGTGTCCGCTAAATAACTCAACACATAGTCATTAATGTCTAAACTTTTTGAAACAAAAGTGAGTACACCCCTAAGTGTGTGCCCAATTAACCGTTTTCCCTCCCTGGTGTCATGCGACTTAGTGTTACATGGTCTCATGTGTGAATGGGGAGCAGGTGTGTTAAGCTATGTTCACACAGGGCTTTTTGTGGTAAGTTTTTGCTGCGTTTTTTTTAGCTGCAGATTTGCCTTGGTTTTATGCAAATCCATGCGAATAAAAAGCAGCTTTTTACAGTACCAGCAAAGTCTATGAGATTTTTGAAATCTGACGCACACACACACACACCTGCAGATTTTTTCCTGTTTTGTCAAATACCTGCTTTTTTTGCTGCAGAATTCAAAGAATGAGTATGTCAATTCTTTACAGCGTTTTTGCAATGTTTTTATTCATTGATCCTACCCATTTTGTAGAAACACGCAGCAAATCTGCACCAAAAACGCCACTAAAAACGCAGATGACTCAAAGGAGATTTCATGCCACAAGATCAAGTTTTGGTCAGGAAAAAAACTCACCAAAAAACCCTGTGAGAACATAGCCTTCCTTTTGGTGTCATCGCTTACACACTCTCTCATACTGGTCAATGGAAGTTCAGCATGGCTCCTCATTGCAAAGAATTCTCTGAGGATCTGAAAAAAAATAATTGTTGCTCTACATAAAGATGGCCGAGACTATAAGAAGATTCACAACACTCTGAAACTGGGCTGCAGCATAGCGGCCAAGACCATACAGAGGTTTAACAAGACAGGATCCACTCAGAACAGGCCTCAATATTCCAATAGTATGAAGAGGACCATTGAAGGCAATCTGTTAGTAGGATTTCACCCCTCAAACTATTAATATGCGCATGTAGCTCTTTCAGATACAAGTTCAGCAATAACTTTATCATGGCCAGTCCGTTCTTCCATTACTGAGAAATCTGTCTTTGAATTGATATGCAAATGAGGCTGAAGAATTATTTGTAGATCTGAAGCCTCTGTCACTCCAGCTCTGTTCTCCGCCTAGCGCCGCCTCTTTCTGCTTGACTGACAGCTCCTTAGCCTCTATGGTGTGTGACTTCAGGCAAAGGAGCTGTCAGTCAAGCAGAAAGAGGCGGCGCTAGGCGGAGAACAGAGCTGGAGTGACAGAGGCTTCAGATCTACAAATAATTCTTCAGCCTCATTTGCATATCAATTAAAATATAATATATTTATTCATTTATATAGCGCTGTTAATTCCACAGCGCTTTACATACAATGGCAACACTGTCCCCATTGGGGCTCACAATCTAAGTTCCCTATCAGTATGTTTTTGGAGTGTGGGAGGAAACTGGAGAGCCTGGAGGAAACCCATGAAAACACGGGGAGAACATACAAACTCCTTGTAGATGGTGTCCTTGGTTGATGATTTCTCAGTAATGGAGGAACATACTGGTTATGTAAAGCTATTACTGGACTTGCCTTTGAAAGAGCTACATGCGCATATCAGTAGTTTGGAAGTGAAATAATGCTGATAGATTCCTTTTAAAAATTGAATTCAGAAATCTTTATTTTTCCATGACTTTCGACATTCAAGAAGATTTTGTAATGTCTTGGTGAGGTTGGATTGTAGTTAGGCTGCTTTCACATTGCGTTCCTCTCCCCATGCAGTGGTCCCATCAAGGCTTCCATCCAAATCCCCCCACAAAACGGGTTTCGGACATAAGCGCCGACAGGGCCACTGATTATAAATGGTGCAGACGCAGTTACCATGCGCTCTGTTGTCCACAGTTTTCGGGAGCGGCCTTAAGACCGCTTTACACGCTACGACATCACTAAAGTGATCTCGTTAGGGTCACGGAATTTGTGACACACATCCGGTCGGTTTAGCGATGTTGTTGCGTGTGACACCTATGAGCGATTTTGCATCGTCGCAAAAACATGCAAAATCGCTCATCGGTGACATGCCCCCCTATTCTCGATTATCATTGCTTCAGTAACGACGTAGTTCATCGTTCCTGCGGCAGCACACATCGCTCCGTGTGACACCGCAGGAACGAGGAACCTCACCTTACCTGCGTCCCGCCCGCAATGCATAAGGAAGGAGGTGGGCGGGATGTTACGTCCCACTCATCTCCGCCCCTCCGCTTCTATTGGGTGGCCGCTTAGTGACGTTGCTGTGACGCCGCACGGACGACCCCCTTAGAAAGGAGGCGGTTCGCCGGTCACAGCGACGTCGCTAGGCAGGTAAGTAGTGTGACGGGTCTGGGCGATGTTGTGCGCCACGGGCAGCGATTTGCCCGTGTCGCACAACCGATGGGGGCGGGTACCCACGCTAGAGATATCTGTACCGATATCGTAGTGTGTAAAGTGGCCTTTATAACAGAAGGTGTGAACTCCACCGTTACTACCTCTGTTCTCCTGATAATGTGATTGATATCCTCATGGACATTATTCCTCCCACGTAGGGTAAACCAAAAATTAGCATCACGTTACATCTCACCCAGTGTTTCTTATACTTATAAGCATACTATTATTTTATGCACCTTTTTGGTTTCCTTCTCCCAATATTTAATTTTTTTTTTTCTGGAGGCTTCTTAGGCTGGTTTCACATCAGCGGTATTCTTCCGCAATGCCGGATTAGTCAGAAATGCAGTACAGTTCAATACAGTTACATTGAATCGCGGCAAGATAAGGTCACATGCGGAGGCATGTGACCTTATCTTGCCGCGATTTTACTGTATTGAACTGTACCGCATTTCTGACGGATTCGGCATTGCGGCAGAATACCGCTGATGTGAAACCAGCCTTAGGCGGGCTTTGCACGTTGTGACATCGCAAGCCGATGCTGCGATGTCACACGCGATAGTCCCCGCCCCCGTCGCAGGTACAATATCTTGTGAAAGCTGGCGTAGCGAAAATTATCGCTACGCCAGCTTCACATGCACTCACCTGTCCTGCGACCGTCGCTCTGGCCGGCGACCCGCCTCCTTATTAAGGGGGCGGGTCGTGCGGCGTCACTGCGACGGCAGGCAGCCAATTGGAGCGGAGGGGCGGAGATGAGTGGGATGTAAACATCCCGCCCACCTCCTTCCTTCCGCATATTCTACGGAAGCCGCGGTGACACCGGTAGGAGATGTTCCTCGCTCCTGCGACTTCACACACAGCGATGTGTGCTGCCGCAGGAGCGAGGAATAACATCGTACCGTCGCTGCAGCGTAATTATGGATTACGCCGACGCTACACCAATGATACGATTACGACGCTTTTGCGCTCGTTAATTGTATCATCGAGCCTTTAAACACTACGATGTCGCATGCGATGCCGGAAGTACCTCATTTTCAATTTGACCCCACCGACATCGCACCTGCGATGTCGTAGTGTGCAAAGCCCGCCTTAGGCTACTTTCACACATCAGTTTTTTGGCATCAGGTACAATCCGGCTTGTTCCAGATGAAACTGCTCCGGTGCAGAATATGCAAAAACGGATCCTTTTTTTTTACGGATCCGGTATACCTGATCCGTCAAAAAAAAAAAACGGATCAGGCGCATCCGTTTTTGCATCTGTTTTTTTGCTGGATCTGTTTTTTTATGTTACATTGGAGCATGCTCAATTTAAAAAAACGGATCTGGCGGCCGCCTCCGTTTTTTGCCGTATTACACTGGATCCGGCGTCCATAGGCTTCCATTGTAAATCACGCCGTATTGCACCGACTGCGTTTTTTTGTCAGAGACAAAAAATTTTACAAGAGACGTTCCATCCGGCCACTTGCATTAGCCAATTACGACGGATCCGGCAAAAGCCGGATGCAACACAAGGCCATCAGGTACAATCCGGCGCTAATACAAATCAATGGGGATAAAACGGATCCAGCGTCGGATCCGTTTTATCTGTTTTTTTCGGGATTGTGCCTGATGGAAAAAAACTGATGTGTCACAGTAGCCTTACAAAGACCCAGCTCCAGGGAAGGCTCTGCCAGCTTTAGTTTGGCACAATAGGTCTCCTGCTGGATAATTAAGGAGCGCTGTAGAGACGGCTTCATGTGAGATGTGCAGGATGGACCCACTGATCTGTTTTCATTCACATTGGTTGGGATATATCACCGATCTACTGTAAGAATTGATATTATTAATATTGCAAATTATCCCGCTTATATCTGACATGGGAAAGTACCCAATATATAACAGAGCACCATCATTATTACAAAGCTGGAAGTGACTGATATAATGGTGAATGGTAAAATACACACGGTGCAAATGAATAATCAACAGCTGCTTAGCAAACCCAGGATATCCATTTTGAGGGACAGTCCATACTTTTCACCCAGCGCCGTCCATCCTTCTCAGTGTCTACTTTGCTCCTGATTACATATTAGGGTATGTGCGCACGTTGCTTTTTACCTGCTTTTTTGCTGCTTTTTCTTCTGCGCTGTTTAATGCCAAAATGGATGTGTTCTTCTATTCAAGCAAAGTCTATGGGAATTTGGGTTTCTTGTTCACACTATGTTGTTCAAAATGCTGCCTTTTTGTGGCAGAACTTTGGTCAAAAACTCAGCTTTGCAGTGCAAAACCCAAATGGCAAAAACAATTGACATGTTGCTTCTTTGAAAAGCTGAGTTTTTGACCAAAGTTCTGCCTCAAAAAGGCAGCATTTTGAACAACATAGTGTGAACAAGAAACCCAAATTCCCATAGACTTTGCTTGAATAGAAGAACACATCCATTTTGGCATTAAACAGCGCAGAAGAAAAAGCAGCAAAAAAGCAGGTAAAAAGCAGGTAAAAAGCAACGTGCGCACATACCCTTAGACCCCGAGAAGTGTATTAATTCATGTTTTTGGACAATATGGATGTTCATTTATATATTCAAGTGATTTATATGGTAATGAATATAAAACTGTATAAATGTAGTCAACAAAATTTCACACTGTTCATCTTGTGGCACAGGCAGGCATCTGTGGGCCAGCACAGCCACAGTACCAGTTTGTTTAAACGGGTTATCCAGAATTAGGAACCCTGGCTGCTTTCTTTCAGGAACAGCGCCACTGTGACCATGGGTTGTGTGTGGTACTGCAGCTCACTTCAATAAGGCTAAGGGGTACTTTGTTTGTGGCGACATTGCTAGCATCGGCTAGCGATGCCGAGCGCGATAGCACCCGCCCCCTTCGCACATGCGATATCTTGTGATAGCTGCCGTAGCGAACATTATCGCTATGACAGCTTCACATGCACTTACCTGCCCTGCAACGTCGCTCTGGCTGGCGACCCGCCTCCTTCCTAAGGGGACGGGTCGTGCGGAGTCACAGCGATGTCACACGGCAGGCGGACAATAGAAGCGGAGGGGCGGAGATGAACGGGACGTAAACATCCCACCCACCTCCTTCCTTCCGCATAGCCGGTGGAGGCAGGTAAGGAGATGTTCCTCTCTCCTGCGGCTTCTCACACAGCAATGTGTGCTGTCGCAGGAACGAGGAACAACATCGTATCTCCTATTGGTGCGACATTATGAAAATGACCGACGCTACACAGATCACCGATTTACGACGCTTCTGCGATCGTTCATCGGCGCATCTAGGCTTTACACGTTGCGACTTCATTACCGGCGCCAGATGTGCGTCATTTTCGATTTGACCCCGATGATATCGCAGTAGCAATGTCGCAACGTGCAAAGTACCCCTAAGTTGCAATACCAGACACAATTACTAGTTAGGGATGGTGCTGTTTCTAGAAGAATAAAAGAAGAACTTGGCCCTCCAAAATGGACATAAAGAATTTATTGTACAGACAGTCCAGAAAAATAACGTTTTGACCCCTATATTTTGGTCTTCATCAGACACAAAAGATTCTTTTGTAGGAATATGCCTTTAAGATGGTGATACTGTCAAAAGTCACCGTGAGATTAAGCTATGTGCCCACAGGAGAAAATACCTGCAGATTTTGCCGCGGAAAACCTGCAGATTTTCTAGATTTTCCAGATAAATCCGCAGGTTTACACAAATACAGACACTCCCCATGTTATCCTATGGGATTTGGGGAGTGCTGTATCAATGCTGCGGTATTTGCGACTGCGGAAATAGCTGCGGATTTCCCGCAGCCGCACATAACTGCATGTCAATTATTCATGCGGAATTATCTGCGGAATTCCTGCCTTTCCACTATAGAGATACAGGGCGGGAATACCGCACTGTTTCCGCAGGTTTACCGCAGCAATTTCGCAGAAATACCGCATCAATGGATAGCTGCGGATTCCGGGGAGTTGCTGCGTGAACCTGCGGAAATACCTGCAGAAAAGTCCACAGGTATTTTCTCCCGTGGGCACATGGCCGTACAGAAAAATCATATGGCCGCATCCTGTGGCACACGAAAAAAAATTAACGTTCATACTCCCCTTTCCTCGCTCCACGCAGCATCCCTCCTCCTCCCGTCTGTAGCAGCAGCAGCGCCGCTTACCTGTGTGGAGCCGTCCATGCTCCCTGCAGCACCGCGATCTCCTCCTGTCTGTGTCGGCCGCGGCTGCCTGTGGACACGTGCGCACAGCGATGACTTCATCCCTGTGAGCACCGCCAGTTTCCACACACAGCGCTGCCGGCACAGACAGGAGGAGATCGCGGTGCTGCCGGTATCGTTGTCGGTGAGTATACTGATTCACTGCACCCCGCGCTGATGATGATGCGCGGGGAGCAGTGAATACAGCTGCACATGATCACTCCAGGCTGTAGTTGCCAGGGGTGATCATGCGGCTGTTCACTATGCGCGCATTCCCCACCCATCACCCCGCCCACCTATCAGCGCCAGCTTCAGCGCTGAGAGAGGATGGGCGTGCATATGAAATGAGCGGGCCCACGTGGTCACGGCAGGCTGCTACAGCCTGCTCATGCCACCGATGACCTGCGCCACCGCAGCACCCTCATTCCCTGCAACATTTGGGGGGGGAAAGTGCGTCTTATAGTCTGAAAAATACAGTATATATGTTTTTGGTACTTATTTTATGCTATATATAGTGAAGCAATTTCATACTTTATAGATTTGGCCATTGGTGAAAGCAGTTATACAGGTTGTACATTTTTTGTTAGAAATTAAATATGTTCTTAAGTAATTTTTGTACATTTTTGGTGCTTTTTATTCCATATATAGTAAAGCCACATTGTTACCGTTCAGGCTCGTCTATTGCTTAAAATCCAATTGCAGAAATTAAAGTGGATATTCCCATCTCCAAGATCCTATCCCAATATGTAGTAGGTGTAATTACAATAATATTCTCAAATACCTCCTAATACTACTAATTAGAGAAGTATAGTTCTCCTGATATAGCCATGTCTCTTAAGGTGGCTTTACACACTGCAACATCGCAAACGACATCGCTGTAACGTCACCGGTTTTGTGACGTAATAGCGACCTCCCCAGCGACATTGCAGTGTGTGAAACACATCAGCGACCTGGCCCCCGCTGTGAAGTTGCTGATCGCTACAAATCATTCAGGACCATTCTTTGGTCCTTTGTTTCCCGCTGTGCAGCATGATCGCTAGAAAGTCTCAGTGTGTAAAGGGGACTTTACAGCGACTTCGTTAGCGACTTCCCTTTCAAAAAGCTGCTTTACAACGTCCCCAATGACTAGCTAGCTCGTTCTGCAGGTCCAGATCGCTGTTGCGTCGTTGGCCAGGTCTGCCTGTTTGAGAGCTCACCAGCGACTCACCAGAGACTTTGTAGCGATCCCGGCCAGGTTGGGATCGCTGGTGGGATCGCTGAAAGTCTCAGTGTGTAAAGGGGCCTTTACCTCATGTGCAGGGCATTGCAGATAAGGTATCCATAGTTATGACCACTCATATAGTGACAGTTAGTTGCTCGTCGTAGTCGTAACCATGGATATAAGCTGCAATGCCCTGAGGTGACATAGCTTATCATGAGATTGGAGGTATTTGCTAATATTATTATTATTATTACACCTATTACATATTGGTGTAGGAACTTGGAGATGGGAATAACCCTGTAGGCTTTTTAGCTTTCTCCAGAATTCAGGTGCAAAAACTCTGCTTTCTACCACTGATTAGCCTCCTCGCATTCATCTTTTCTCTGTGGCACAAACAACTTGGCAAGAACAAAGCAAACATTTTGAGGCTCAAAGATGAGGTTTATTGTTCTGCCATAGAAGCATTCTTCAGTGGTGGCAAAGACCCACTTATTTCCCTCCGGCAGAGGATGTGAACCCACCGTAGCACTGCACACCAGGCTGTGATAGGCTATGTTCACACAGTGCGTTTTTGCTGCAGTTTTGTTTGGTTTTTTTTTCAGGGGGGGGGTGATTTTGCATGGTTTTGTCACTGGTTTTCTACAAATACATGCTAATAAAAAACTGCTTTTTACAGTAGTGCAAAACCTATCATTCCAGAAATCTCATGTACACACACATTAGCTTTTTTTTTTTTTCTGACCAAACTGCTGCGTTTTTGAAAGAAGTATGTCTATTTTATTTCACCATTGAAAGCAATGAGTGAAAAAATGCAGCTGCATTTTTTATTTTTTTTTGCTGCTTTTCCTTTTGCTGCTTTTCTTTGCTGCATTTTTTTTTTTTTGCTGCTTTTCCTTTTGCTGAGTCTTTTGGGTTTTTTTGCTGCTTTGTACTGCTGCTTTTCTTTGCTGCATTTTTTTGCTGCTTTTCTCTTTGCTGCTTTTTTTTTTTTTTATTTTTGCTTCTTTCTACTGCTGCTTTTCTTTGCTGCTTTTGTTTTTGCTGCTTTTCCTTTTGTTGCATTATTTTTTGCTGCTTTGTACTGCTGCTTTTCTTTGCTGCTTTTCCTTTTGCTGCGTTTTTTTGCTGCTTTGTACTGCTGCTATTCTTTGCTGCATTTTTTTGCTGCTTTTCTCTTTGCTGCGTTTTTTTTTATTTTAGCTTCTTTCTACTGCTACTTTTCTTTGCTGCTTTTCTTTTTCTGCTTTTCCTTTTGTTGCATTTTTTTTTTTTTTTTTGCTGCTTTGTACTGCTGCTTTTCATTGCTGCATTTCTTTTTCTGCTTTTCCTTTTGTTGCATTATTTTTTGCTGCTTTGTACTGCTGCTTTTCTTTGCTGCTTTTTCTTTTGCTGCGGTTTTTTTTGCTGCTTTGTACTACTGCTTTTCTTTGCTGCATTTTTTGGTTGCGTTTTTGCTGCTTTTTTTGGGTGGATGAAACTAATTTTAATTAAACATGTACTGTAGACAAATGAGACCCCAGAAGCGCAGCTTCTTTACTGACAAGGGATCAGGGTTTGCTGAAGAAAAATGCAAAAACGCACGGTGTGAACGTAACCATATATATAATATATAAATATATATCTGTTTTTATACTTTGTCAATGAGAGCTGTGCTTGTCACTGAAATCTGCGATTATGGACGAGCCCGTCTTGACTTGCGCTTACCTATTGTGACATGAGCTTTCTTAAACCAGAGACCTACTGAGCGGAGCTCCTTTGAAATAGCAGGCACTTTTTTCCCCATTTTGTTCTATCCGTGGAGCCCAATACTGAAAGAAAACCTGCGTTCTTGCGGCAGGATAAAGCAATCTCCCTCTGCAGACCTGCCTCTCCCATTGTTACCTCCAATTCACCCTACACACAGACACCCTAAGCTTTCTTTCACTGCAGGTTTCTTCATGCTCATGTCCCCAAGCTGTGTAAGCTGGGTGGGCAGACCATAAAAAGCAGGGATATCCCACCCTCTGTAAATTGCAAACCCCACGCTTAGCTTTGATGTGCACAATGCAGCCACATAATAACAAATTTAGCACTCAGGTGTTAGGAAGAAAAGAAACCGTGAGAGGTTGTTACACTCGGTGGGTATCTAAGAGAGGGATTTATTGTTTCAAATTTCTCCCAAAAATATCTTTCTTTTACTTCCATCATTGTGAGATTTTTAATTTTTTTTTTTAATTTATTTACATTAAAACACCTCCAGATCAATATTTTGGCTCCAATTATAAATTTGGGATGGGTTACTACATATTTTGTTGTTTATTTTTTATTTTATTTTTTTTTTACTTTTGATTGACACCGGCAATTTGTGATGAAAGTACACAGCTGATCAATTTGTGTAAGAGATGGTGGAAGTGGCTATTGCCACATGTCCGGTATGTTACACTGAACAAGTCATCTAAGTGAAGGGGTCTTGTCTCCTCTTATTAGCAGTGTATAGTGCATGTTATACAGTGTATCACATCCAGGTGCAGACTATTAACTGTTATTGGGAACATTAGATTTAGCGTGTGAGAGAAATGTTGGGTAAAATGATAAATTTTTGTACAATTCTGTGTTTTCCCGGAATGTAACTATGCTGGTAGGCCTTAGTCCAGCAGCCTCTATCACTTCCAACACCACAGGGATCAGTACCGAGAGTGATTTATTATTGGCCAAGACCTTCTCAATCATCATTTTTGCCCCTGTTAAAATAAGAATAATTATACTTCTCTCCGGTGCCATTCCAGTAGTGTCGGCACTCGCTCTCCCAGGGCTCACATAGCGTTGTTACATCACATGAGCCCTGCGTACAATCAGCATTGGCTTCACTCTCCTCGTCTGAAGATGAATGAAGAGGAAGTGAGTGGCTGTACCTCTCACTTCCTCCTTAATGTATGATTCATCCGAAGGCAGAGTGTGAAGCTGGTGATGATTGGGCGCAGGGCTCATGTGACGTAACAACGTCATGTGAGCCTCGGGAGAGCGAGTGCCAACGCCTCTGTAATGGCACCGGAGATGAGTAAATTGAAAATTGTTATTTTTCTCTTGATTGTCCTGATGAAAGAGATTGAAATCTCTGAAACGCGTAGACCTGTACAAGAATAAAAAAGATGAATTAATCAACTTCACATCTTGGTGTTAGCGTGGGATAAACCCGACTTCCCTCCACACTCCATGTATTGTCTCCTTTGGGGCTGCGGCTGTGCGCCATATCTGCTACGTGATTATAGGTGCTGTGACTACCACAACCCTCCTAGGAGAGTTCATTATCTTTTAACAAACTGGTGTATACCCAGGTAAGACACTATTTGCGCTTCCTTTCCACAATTTATATTGTAACCAGTTTTAATCCTACAGCATTGGAGGAGAGCAAGGGGGACTGACACTGGCAGGATCCATTTAAAAAAAAAAAAAAAAAGTAAATTGGAAAGTTTCCTGTTTTTGCACGCACTTTACAATTTTAACCAATTGATGATTTTGAGAAAACCCCTTTAATTGGTACCAAGTACAATGTACGCCAATTCTCTACTTTGACCTTTTTATGTAATGTTGTACCTGACACTGTTATTATATTTATAGAACCTGGAGCTCCCGATGTGGAAATGTCAAGGAAGGTTGTTTGTTTTTTCGTAATTAAATTTTTTATACTTTTTTTTTTTAACTCTGTAAGGTCCCCTTCACACGTCAGTGATTCTGGTACGTTTGTGCTTTTTTTTTATACGTACCAGAATCACTGACATACGCAGACCCATTATAATCAATGGGTCTGCTCACACATCAGTGATTTTTCACTGAACGTGTGTCCATGCAGCGTACACACGTGTCCGTGATTCTGCACGGAGACAAGTCAGTTTTTTTCTGGCATCACTGATGACCCATGGACCACACTATGGCGTGATCCGTGTGTGATCCGTGAAACACGTACCAGAAAAACACTGACATATCAAATAATAAACATTTTCAAATCACCTTTCCAGCTACGCGCTGTGCAGCCTCCGCTCTCTGCAGCTTCCTGCCCGGCTCATGAATATTCATGAAAGCAGGAACAGCTGACCCGGAAGTAGCTGCAGAGAGCGGTGGGCGGACGCTGCAGAGCCGAGGAGTTCAGCACCATGGACAGCAGGAACGAAGGCAGGTGAGTAATGTCCATATGCAATCCCGGATCACGGATTGCACATGGAAAACCCACGTGTGCCGTGAATCACGGAACACGGAGGGACATGTGCGTGTTTTACACATCAGTGAAGAACGTCAGTGTTTTTCACTGATGTGTGAAACGGGCCTAAAAGATCCAGATTTTTTCTGGATTTAGATTATGACTTGAGTTTTAATAGTTTTAAACAGGTTTTTGCTGATTTACAGTACGTTTAATAAACCTGTGGCCCTTACAGAGCGCAGGATGGATAAAAAGCTGATGCTTAATCTGTATGAGAAAGTTGAAGAATATAAATTACTTTTTTATAGATTGTATAAATTACTCTTTTATTGAGCAAATTTTTAGTTATTACAAGCTTCTCTGTGTTGTCTTGTTGATAATTTTATGTAAGGAAAACAATTCTACCTACCCAACCTTTAAAATATGCAAATTTAATGAGGTTATGTATAAGAATCCCAATAATTGGGTAAAGAAAGATTTAAAAAATATATCACTACATGGCTGAGGCCACACGGGGATTGGTGCGAGTCCTCGCATGAAACTCTGCACACGTTCGCAGCACAGCGGGAGCCGTGTCATGCGACTGTGGTCCAATCGTGCGATCAGACCACAGCTGTGGAGGGGAGGGTCGGGGGAGGGGAGGGCCGGCACTGCAGATGGGAGGGCCGGGTGCTGCAGAGGGGAGGGCCGGCTCTGCAGAGGGGAGGGCTGGCGCTGCTCACGGGAGGGCCAGCACTACGGGGGAGAGGGAGGGATTTATCTCCCTATCGTCTCCATTGCCGGCTGATGCGAGAATCGCACTACCCTTGCATTACACCAGTGTAATGCGACTGCAATGCAATGTTTCACTCGCACCCATAGACTTGAATGGGTGCGAGTGAAACAAGATCGCATTCCACCCACAGTATGCTGCGACTGTTTTCTCGGTCCGATTAGGGCTGAGAAAAAAATCGCTCATGGGAGGTTTTTGCTGATTTCCAGTAAGTTTAATAAACCTGTGGCCCTTACAGAGCGCAGGATGGATAAAAAGCTGATGCTTAATCTGTATGAGAAAGTTGAAGAATATAAATTACTTTTTTATAGATTGTATAAATTACTCTTTTATTGAGCAAATTTTTAGTTATTACAAGCTTCTCTGTGTTGTCTTGTTGATAATTTTATGTAAGGAAAACAATTCTACCTACCCAACCTTTAAAATATGCAAATTTAATGAGGTTATGTATAAGAATCCCAATAATTGGGTAAAGAAAGATTTAAAAAATATATCACTACATGGCTGAGGCCACACGGGGATTGGTGCGAGTCCTCGCATGAAACTCTGCACACGTTCGCAGCACAGCGGGAGCCGTGTCATGCGACTGTGGTCCAATTGTGCGATCAGACCACAGCTGTGGAGGGGAGGGTCGGGGGAGGGGAGGGCCGGCACTGCAGATGGGAGGGCCGGGCGCTGCAGAGGGGAGGGCCGGCTCTGCAGAGGGGAGGGCTGGCGCTGCTCACGGGAGGGCCAGCACTACGGGGGAGAGGGAGGGATTTATCTCCCTATCGTCTCCATTGCCGGCTGATGCGAGAATCGCACTACCCTTGCATTACACCAGTGTAATGCGACTGCAATGCAATGTTTCACTCGCACCCATAGACTTGAATGGGTGCGAGTGAAACAAGATCGCATTCCACCCACAGTATGCTGCGACTGTTTTCTCGGTCCGATTAGGGCTGAGAAAAAAATCGCTCATGGGAGCGGGCACTTAGAGTAATATTGGTCCGAGTGGAATGCAATTTTTTTTTTTAATCGCATTCCACTCGCTCCATATTACATGTTGTGTGTGCTGACCCTAAATCTCAGTATTTGCTGGTAAATAGTCACATTCTGATATGTATTAGGAGATATGAATACCTGTATGAATGCAGTTCCAAAGGATATGTTTGTTACAACTTTTTTTCTATATCTAAATATGTATATGTTTTTATACAGCATATATATCTCTATGGTTTTTGTTGTGTGCTGTTGCATACTGTCCAGAAGGAGAGAAGACTACATTGGGTGCTGATTGGTTTACGTGGCATCTATTAACCTACTGAAGGGTCCCATGTATGTGTACCGCCCCGGGCTCGGCTGCAACCGAGCCGCTCGGACCCGGGCTCGCTGGTGGGTGGCTCAAGCGTCTCCGGACCTGGGGGCCCCGTGGTCCACTTCGATCTGAAAGGGGGTCTGGCGCTTTTTTTAGGGGGACGTAGGTGTACGGCCGAAGCCGTGTTTGAGTTTGTAACGCCACCCACAGGATGTGGTGAAGGTAGGTACCACCGCTGCAGTTATGGGGCACCCGGGGGAGATGGTATGCAGCAAGTTGTTAATCCTTCCATGGGCAGGGATGGTGGCCCCGAGACCCGTTGGAGGAGCTTTGGCGGTGCAGGGAGATGGGCGGCTGGAGGGCACTGGTGTACTCACTATTGGAATGAAACACTCAAGTCTCTAGTAAACCAAGATGATGGTGGTCGGTGCCCACAGCTGGCCGCAGTCTGGTCCCCCACCCGGTTGGTGGTCTCTGCCTTTTTCCTGCACCGTGTTGTGTATCTGTGGACTTCCTGCGCTTCAGCCTCAGGCTCTCTGGACTCCTCGGTGGACGGGGCCAAACGCCTGGCTCCGCCCCCTGGTGTGTCCATCAAGCCCTGAGGGGGGTGACTAGGGTTTAATGGTTGGCTGATGACAGCTTTTTAAGGGACTGGTGTTGTGTGGGGCTCTAACTGTGACTACCTGGCTAGTCCAGGGCGTCACATATGCCCATGTTAATATTCCTTTGAAGTTCAGCCTCTGCCTAGGCTTCCTAGCAGAGCAATAACTATACAGTAGACTACAGTGTGGCATTGTATTATATAAGAGAACAGACAATTACAGATTCAAAGCTCACAGAGAATAGTAAAAAATAGTTTATACAGATCTGTCTCTCTGTCATATATATAATGTACAGTATATTTAGCTTTTTGGTTTTTTTTTTGTGTACTTTTTTATTAGTGCCTTTTGGGGCCCCAAAATATTTGAAGAAAAAAAAGTGTGTGTGCGTGTGTGCGTGTGTGTGTGTATAAAGTGGGGTAATAAGTATTTGATACACTGTCAATTTTGCATGTTTCTCACCAACAACGAATGGAAAGGTCTGTAAGTTTTATCATATTTAGACTTCAACTTTAAGATATTTAGCAATCGCATTGATCAATGTAACTGAGCCCCAAACCTCGTCAAGGTATATCTCTATATTGGGGTCCCTAGCTCTGTGACCCT
The DNA here is from genome assembly GCF_048569485.1 of Anomaloglossus baeobatrachus. Lineage (NCBI taxonomy): Eukaryota > Metazoa > Chordata > Amphibia > Anura > Aromobatidae > Anomaloglossus > Anomaloglossus baeobatrachus. Next base: position 71,257,272 of record NC_134357.1, read on the forward strand.
AACTGTGTGTCATCTCATTGCAATTAAAAACTGCTGTGGGTGGAGAGGGGTAACTAAGGACTTTCTTATATAGGAGATCTCCATCTCCATCTCCTATATAAGAAAGTCCTTAGTTACCCCTCTCCACCCACAGCAGTTTTTAATTGCAATGAGATGACACACAGTTAGGGTCACAGAGCTAGGGACCCCAATATAGAGATATACCTTGGCGAGGTTTTGGGGCTCAGTTACATTGATCAATGCGATTGCTAAATATCTCCTTTTTCCTAATATTCATGGCAGGTATGCAATTCATTATTCACATGTTCAAATTAGCAAGTAGCATTTTTCATTGTATATTCCAATATTTTTCCATATGCTTGAGGCATTATACCATTATCTAAGTTTGATGTGCAGCCTTATTCCAACATAACAATGACCTGAAACACACAGCCTGGGCAACTAAGGAGTGTCTCCCTCAGAAGCATTTCAAGGTCCTGGAGTGGCCTAACCAGTCAGCAGACATGAACCTGATAGAAAATCTTTAGAGGGAGCTGAAACTCAATGTTGCCCAGCGACAAGCCTGAAACCTGAAAGATCTGAAGAAGATCTGTATGGAGGAGTCACCAAAATCCCTGCTGCAGTGTGTGCAAACCTGGTCAAGATCTACAGGAAACATCTGACCTCTGTAATTGCAATCAAAGGATTCTGCACCAAATATTAAGGTCTGTTGTTCTATTGTATCAAATACTTATTTCATGCAATCAAATGCAAATTAATTATTTAAAAATCATACAGTGTGATTTTTCTGGATTTTTTTTTATATTTGGTTTGTCACAGTTGAAGTGTACCTCCGATAAAAATTACACACCTCTCCATTCTTAGTAGGTGGGAAAACTTGCAAACTGGCAGCGTATCAATTCATTATTTTCGCTTCTGAGTGTGTGAGATATATAATCTCTGTGTGTTGAGTTATTTAGAGGGCACCAAATTTACACTGTTATACAAGCTGCACACTGACTACTTTATATTGTATTAAAGTGTCAGATTTACAGTGTTCATCCATGAAAAGATGTGATAAAATATTTACAAAAAATGTGAGAGGTGTACTTACTTTTGTGACACACTGCATATATTATAATACAATATTATTTATCCATACTGTGAACACTGAAATGCAAGAATATTGAAATGGCAGAATCATAGGGGCTTTTTGGGCCATGTCCCTCCCGGGCATGGTGGGATGCCAGAAAAAAAAATAAAAATATAGATAGATAGATAGATAGATAGATAGATAGATAGATAGATAGATAGATAGATAGATAGATACATAGATGGGGATATATATATATATATATATATATATATCTATATATATATAGATATATATATATATATATATATATATATATCTATATATATAGATAGATAGATAGAGATATATATAGATAGATAGATAGAGATATATATATAGATATATACTGTATATATATTATTATTATTTATTATTATAGCGCCATTTATTCCATGGCGCTTTACAAGTGAAAGAGGGTATACATACAACAATCATTAACAGTACAAAACAGACTGGTATAGGAGGAGAGAGGACCCTGCCCGCGAGGGCTCACAGTCTACAGGGAATGGGTGATGATACAATAGGTGAGGACATAGCTGGTTGCGCAGTGGTGTACTGGACTGAGGGCTATTGTAGGTTGTAGGCTTGTCGGAAGAGGTGGGTCTTGAGGTAACTCTCGAAGCTTTCCACAGTAGGGGAGAGTCTGATGTGCTGAGGTAGAGCATTCCAGAGTATGGGGGATGCACGGGAGAAATCTTGTACGCGATTGTGGGAAGAGGAGATAAGAGAGGACCAGAGAAGGAGATCTTGTGAGGATCTGAGGTTGCATGCAGGTAGGTACCGGGAGACTAGTTATATGTGTGGGTATATATATATATATATATATATATATATAGATATATATATATATATATATATATATATATATATATCTATATATATATATATATATATATATACATACAGTATATTATATTTCATATTATATTTATATCATATTAATATATATATATATATAATATATATTTAATATACCGTATATATATATATATATATATATAATATATATATTTAATATACCGTATATATATATGCATTAAAAACAAATCCTGGAAAGCAACTGTGGAATTGAAGACTGAATTGTCTGACCCAAAAAAAAGGAGCGGCAGATAACTGTCCATCCAAGAGTATATAACCGAAAAAAAGGAAAAATGGACATGTCTCCAATGGGTTATGTTACTCGACAATGAATGAGTAATAGCTTGTTTATCAGCTGATCGCAACTTTTCCTAACTTGGCCTAATAATTGATTTTTGTTGGTAGCACATCTTGTGTCTTCTGTGGTTGTGCTACGAACTATATAAAAGCTGCATAGCGACTGAATGATGGTAGTAGCAATCTCTGCTCCACCTATAGTTTGCCGTAACATGATTTATGGAAGCCTTTAAACAAGCACCAATCATCTTGGCTTATCTTTGATCAGTGTTCTTTATGGGCAGAAATCTGACCGTGTCAGTTTGTTACAATTTTATATCGAGTCTAGACAATAAATGCTGCCTCTCTGCATTGTGCTGTTCCTCTGTTATCTTTTGGGGAAATACATGAATAAATTGATAACTGGGCATTAGCATTTTCCTTTCAATTAATTTATAACCCTACAAACCCTTGGCAATGTCCAGTCAGGGCAGATCTTGCAAGCTCTGTAGAGACACAAACCAACGTCAAGGAGTAACACCCATTCAAACAATTCCAGCAGGAATCACAGGAAAGGCACGATGCAGAGCACTCCATCCATGTAACAGAACTGACCACTTCATCTACATAGGAGAACTGACCGTTCCATCCACGTAGGAGAACGGACAGCGCCATCCACGGAGGAGAACTGACCGCTTCATCAACATAGGAGAAGTGACCGCTTTGTCCACATAGGAGAACTGACCATTCCATCCACGTAGAGAACGGACAGCAGCATCCACGTAGGAGAACTGACCGCTTCATCAACTTAGGAGAACTGACCATTCCATCCATTTAGGAGAACTGACCGCTTCATCCACATAGGAGAACTGACTGCTCCATCCACATAGGAGAGCTGACCGCTTCGTCCACATAGAACTAACCGCTTCATCAAAATAGAACTGATCGCTCCATCCATGTAAGAGAACTGACCACTCCATCCATGTATGAGAACTGACCGCTCCATCCACGTAGCAGAACCGACTGCTCCATCCATGTGTAGGAGAACAGACTGCTCCATCCATGTAGGAGAGCTGACCACTCCTTTCATGTAGGTACTTTATGGTCCATGATGGCATGAATAAAATCAGTGTCATGCCTTCCCTTTGCAACTGTCGAGCAATCATGTCCCACATGTGCTTGATGGGAGACAAGTTCAAAGACGCTACAGGCCATGGAAGCATGTTTAGACCACACAGTCTGCTCACAGTAGCTCAAGCAACATGCGGCCTGGTGCTGTCGTGTTGAAAATGGCTCCGGGGACACTTCAGAGCCTGCAGCATCTCCGAACTTATCTCTCATCGAGCACATCTGGGACATCATTGCTTGGCAATTGCAAAGGGAGCTGCCAGCGGTGGATCATGATGATTTGCCAAAGTGCATTAGTTGTGGCAGAACATTTCTCAGACAACGACTAATAACCTCATTGATAACAGCCAAGGCTTCTAAGTGCCAGGTATTTCTATGCTCGATATTTTTAAAATCTTGTTTCTATTTTTTTATTTTTTACAAATTATTAACATGTCTTTCCATCCTGTGACTTCCATAATCCCATGTCTTTAATCCTTACTGTTATTACAATTTTATTATTGAGGGGTGTATGTTCGGAATCCATCTCTAGAATTTCTGTCCCATTGTTGCCGCATTATTATAATTTTACACAATTCCGTACTTTGAGCTCACAGTTCTTTTTTTCCCAAATTGAACTTTGCCTGCTTCATTTTTTACATTTATTTAGAATTAACAATGCGGTAAAACAAACTTTTTAGCATTATGCCATTTTTTTCCATATTTTCTTTTTCCGTAGCTCTTCACCGCTTCTGTGTAGAATGCTTGTTTTCTTCATTTCAATAGATACAATAGTCACATCCTTGAAATGCCAAGTTGCCACTTTATCCAAAAGCAGGGAGGCATTTGTGAATAGATAATGCTGGCTCGGTGCACTCATACCTCCTTCACACTGCACACTGGCATGCCCGCACCCAACAAGTGCCAAGCAATTCTCACCCCCTCCTCCATCCCTTTCATCCGCTATAATATAAAATAAACAAACAAACAGAACGTACATTACGTGTCCAGATTCAACCCGACAAGAGCTCTTCAGCGTGTTTGGCCACCACACATTATAGACTCATTAGTGAATGCTCAGTGTAAGGAGGGAAAAAAAAAGGGAGAAGGGGGGAGAAGGTTAGAACCCAAACAATAAATTTGGTAATATTGGAAAGCTGAGCAGATGTTTTTCTAATGAATGGAGTGGTACAATAACAAATCTATGGAGGAGCTCTTTTCATTATTTGGTAATGAATATACCACTTGAAAGTGTCTCGGGTGTTATTAAAAGCAGAGGACCTCACAAGACAAGACCAATTCTCGAAATGACCATTTGTTGTGTGACGGAGGCAGTAATTCAGCAGGGGTAAATGAACTATTAGCCGATCAGATTAAGGATGCCTCCTTTACTAGAAAAGGCTCTTATGTGCTTTCTTTTACCCACTTTTCTTTTAGTCCAGTCTATACAAGTGGACTATTGAGGGCCTGCACTTGAAAGGCTGAATAAGAGACAAATAGATCAATGCAGATCTTACTCTGTGACATGCGTTGGGTTAAACAGATGTTCCTTGCAACCAATCGGAAAGGACGTTTTTTAACAGAGTTTTCATAAACCATTTTTTATCGGCTGCTTTACTATTTTATTGGCGTTTTACTGGAGTTGTCTGATAATAAATTCTGATAAAGTAGCAAAGCAATTTGCTTATTTAGCTTATTTAGAATCATCACTGTGTATAGATCAAGTGGTGTTATACTTAGCATGTGCCTTAACGGTATTGATTTATTGATTTATCAGTGCAACATCTTTCTACAATGTGACCCCTCCTTCGAAAAAAGAAAACAAGCCAATAGAACTTTTGGGAATCCAATATCAGTTGTACACGGGAAAAAAGGTTTCAATGCAACAATTTTGTGTGTGTTGTAGTTTAGACTTTATGGTCCACACTATATCTTTATACATAATCCCTAACATTGTATAGCCTAATATATACAGTGTTTTCGACCACTGTTATTAATATTAATTATTATTATAGCCCCATTTATGCCATGGCACTTTACATGTAAAAAGGGGTACACATAATAGGGACAAGTACAATAATCATAAACAATACAAGGCACAGACAGGTACGGGAGAAGATAGGACCCTGCCCACGAGGGCTCACAGTCTACAGGAAGAGAGAGGTCCCTGCCCCCGAGGGCTCACAGTCTAAAGGAAGAGAGAGGTCCCTGCCCACGAGGGCTCACAGTCTACAGGAAGAGAGAGGTCCCTGCCCCCGAGGGCTCACAGTCTACAGGAAGAGAGATGTCCCTGCCCCCTAGGGCTCACAGTCTACAGGAAGAGAGAGGTCCCTGCCCCCGAGGGCTCACAGTCTAAAGGAAGAGAGAGGTCCCTGCCCACGAGGGCTCACAGTCTACAGGAAGATAGAGGTCCCTGCCCCCGAGGGCTCACAGTCTAAAGGAAGAGAGAGGTCCCTGCCCACGAGGGCTCACAGTTTACAAGGGATGGGTGAGAATACAACGGATGAGTGAGGGTGGAGATGGTCATGCTGGAGATGGTCATGCAGCGCTATAGAGGATTGAGGGTTATTGCAGGTTGTAGGCTTGATGGAAGAGATGGTCTTCAGGTTCCTTTTGAAGCTTTCCAAGGTAGGCGAGAGTCTGATATGTTGTGGCAGAGAGTTCCAGAGTATGGGGAGGAACAGGAGAAATCTTGGATGCGATGGTGGGAAGAGGAGATGCGAGGGGAGTACAGAAGGAGATCTTGTGAGAATCGGAGGTTACATGCAGGTAAGTACCAGCAGACTAGGTCACAGATGTATGGAGGAGACAGGTTGTGAATGGCTTTGTATGTCATGCTTAGGGTTGTTGGGGATATTCGCTAATGAGGTACACACCTGTCAGTGTCCATTGTGATGATGATGCCAAAGCATTCGTCCACAGTAGGAACATTTGCAATATGAATATACCATTGATATATAGTACAGAAGAATGCCAGCAATGGGATCCTCAGTCCTTTAGAAAACAGGACCCTGTTCCACGTTGCTGTCAGGACAGGTGACCAGAATTCCCATACAAATGAATAGAAATTCCGACCACCTCACCAGTGACAGTGGCAAATCAGGGCCCTGTTTTTGAAGATAGATGCAGGTTTAATTGGAGGCACAAATGGGGAATGTCTTATTGATATGCCATAAGTATGCAAGATGGGAATACATCTTTAAACCAAGTTTCCTCTCTAGAGCTGTCCATGCACATTTCAAGGGAATCTCTCAGCAGGTTTTTGCCATGTAATCTGAAGACAGCATGATGCCTCTCTTATCAAGGTCCTTGCTGTTTACCTCCAATGTTTGTTTTTGTTACAAGAGCTTATTATTGCTGGAATAGGTCAACAACTAGAGGTCCGCTGGTATGCCCCCTGCTGTGACAAGCACCTCACTCTGTATATACATTGCATATAGAGAAAATTTAGAAAGGAAAAATCCCATGGTCTGTCTTTCATAAAAATGTTTGTCTTTATTGATTCATATTAAAAAAAATGTAATGTACATATTCCGGACAATCATCCTGCCTACATATTTTTTTTTACTATGAATCAATAAAGACAAGAATTTTTATGAAAGACTGACCATGTGATATTTTTGCTTTCTAAACTTTGTCTTGCATGGTGGATGCCAACCACATAGTTCCTGGTCCAAGGATCCATAGGAAGATCGGTGAGCTCACTAAACCTCTTATTTACGTTTTATTGTATACAGAGAGCCTGCTTTCTCAGCTCTGTTGCATGACTAAATCTAAAAACTCTGATTTGTCAGAACCACTAAACTCAGTAATCTAAGTGATACATCGTTGGATTCAGAGTCTCTTTGCATACATCACGCTGCTCTGAGATGAGGTAGAAAAAGCTGTTAACAGATCCTTTTCAAGTTTGACAACTATTTCCTATATTTAGAGGCCTCCGTGTTGTCCCTTATATTCAGATGTCCGGGAGAGGGAATATCGTGCCTTTTAGATTTCAGCATTCCAGGCCTTTATTCTTTGCATGGAGTATCTATCAAAATTGTCTGATGACAGCTTCTAGTGCTCTACCCATTTGTTAGTATGCTTTGGTATTTTTTCTAAAGCAGTTAGGAAATATAGAGAATGAGAATAAACCGCCTGGTCCAATCTTAAACAAAGTCCTCTGGATTTCTTTAAGTTGGTATCAGCAGCTCAGACTGCTACTCCTATCATCCTACCATTCATCAATGAGGGAATATAGAAACACTGGTGCGAAAAGTCATAAGGGGGCTTTACACGCAACAACATTGCTAACGAGATGTCGTTGGGGTAATGGAATTCGTGACGCACATCCGGCCTCGTTAGCGACGTCGTTGCGTGTGAAACGTACGAAAGACTGGTAATGATCAAAAATACTCACCTAATCGTTGACACGTCGTTCTAATCCCAAATATCGTTGCTGTTGCAGGACGCAGGTTGTTCGTCGTTCCTGAGGCAGCACACATCGCTACGTGTGACACCCCAGGAATGAGGAACAACACCGTACCTGGGTCCTCTGGCAACGAGGTGGGCATCTGTTTCTTTCGGCTGCTCTCCGCCTTTCTGCTTCTGTTGGACGGCTGCCATGTGACATCGCTGTGACGCTGCACGAACCACCCCCTTAGAAAGGAGGCGGTTCATCGGCCACAGTGATGTCGCTAGGCAGGTAAGTCCATGTGACGGGTACTAGCGATGTTGTGTGCCACGAGCAGCGATTTGCCCGTGACGCACAACCGACAGGGGTGGGTGCTTTCACCAGCGACATCGCTAGCCATGTCGCTGCGTGTAAAGCAGTCTATAGTTGTGGATAGCTATGCTAGTTTCTTGCGGTAGCATAAATCTAAGCAATTGGTCCCAGTGCCGGCAGAAAAATGCTAATTTCATCTTGTAATGATTTTCAATATCGTAAAGTTATGTCCTGAAGGTGCATTTTTAGTGTAGACCTGGTCATTGTTGAAATAGGATAGTTAAGCCACATGTGTATCACAAATGTTAAAATCCAAGGTACAAGGTAACCCATGCAGCACAAAATTGACATATTGCAGATTTCTATTCCGCAATTTTGGTCAATTCTTGCTATGGATAGTCTCTGTAGCGCATGCAGGAGATTTCTTAATGTGCTAGCTCTGTAAGACCCAGCAGATTTCCTCTCCAGATATTAAATCCTCCGTGTTTGCCCCCATTGGTAACTTGCTCTAAATATAAATGTAATTATTACTCGCTCCTGGTATTCTGGTATATTCCTCGAGATCTTGTCACACGATTCAGATGTCTTCCATATGTTATCGCTTTTAATTCTTGCCTACAACCCCCGCGCCTCCATCCAGCGTGCATGCGTATGTGATGATCACAGGTAAAAGGACACATTTTTCCATCTCTTAGGAGTCGAGGATGGAATGACAGAAATGTTATTGTAGGTTCAGCCTCATTGTTGTCTTTGTGGCGGTCGCCTACCTTCAGGAGATGTCTAAAGGTAAGGAATGATGGTGAGGGCTTTCTTTTGAAGTTAAACTCTTGACAAATTTGGCTTTTAATCTGCTCTCATGTTTCATCTAGCACTCTATAAGATGTAGGATGACTGGCAGAGATAAGGGCGCAGGTTTGGTCACAGGATCGGGCTTTTGCTTCTTTCCTATCGTTGGGAACATCAAGGCCTTAGTGTAAATAACAACATATATAGCTTTTTCTTAGACACTACATCTTCTCGCTTTAAAAGTTAACGTGTCTTCTGACCGGTGGTGTTCATCTTCTTATTAATTGCTAATGGCCTTTCAAATTCTGGGCTAAGAAATCTAGTATTTTATATTTGTGTTTTTTTAGTTTTTCTATTGGACACATGGGTCTAGTGGTGTCTCCATTATGTTTTATTCACTTTTTTAACAGTTTTAGAATATTGAATTCTCTATGGCCACTACAATTTACCAATGAAAATAACACAGGAGCAAAGTGCCCCTTTGTTCTACGACCGGATGAGGGCAAAATAGGGTTATGATTCACATATTGCAGCGTTAAAACCAGGATAGCAATATTATACCCATTGATTGGTTACAGCATTTGGGCTCTTTTTGCCTGTACACATGTTTGCTACCGTTGCTGGTTTTCTAGTCTTTCCTTGTCTAAAGGCCACTTTACACGCAGAGATAAATCTTTGGCAGATCTGTGGTTGCAGTGAAATCATGGACATATTGTTCCATTTGTACACAGCCACAAACCTGGCACTGATTGTCCACAATTTCACTGCAACCACAGATCTGCCGCAGATTTATCTCTGTGTGTAAAGTGGCCTTAAGGCTATGTGCACACGGTGCGTAATTGCCTCGTTTTTGCTTGCAGATTTTCAGAAATCTGCAAGGAAATCCTGATACCAGCAAAGTCTATAAGAATTCTAAAGTGCTGTGCACACTTTCAGGATTTTTTTCCTTGCAGATTTTGTTACAGCAGGTCAATTCTTTCTGCTTTTTTTCTTGCGTTTTTCACCATAGAAGGCGATGGAAAAAAACGCATCCAAAAAAATGGGTCAACGAATGCGGCAAATCACGGTGATAACATTCCTTTTTCCACAATGTTTTTCCTGCCAAAACATGCAGATTTGGGTAGAGATTGTCAGCAACCAAATCGGCAATGTGTGAACATAGCCTAAAGGCCCCGTGATATCGCTAGCGAGCGTACCTGCCCACGTCGTTTGTGCGTCACGGGCAAATCGCTGCCCGTGGCGCACAATATCGTTTGCAGCCGTCACACGGACTTAAGTACCTAGCGAAGTCGCTGTGGCCGGTGAACTGCCTCCTTTCTAAGGGGACGGTTTGTGCGGCGTCACTAAGCGGCCGCCCAATTGAAGCGGAGGGGCGGAGATGAGCGGCCGTAACATCCTGCCCACCTGCTTCCTACCTCATTGCCGGCGGCCGCAGGTAAGCTGTAGTTCGTCGTTCCCGGGGTATCACACGTAGTGATGTGTGCTGCCTCGGGAACAATGAACAACCTGCGTCCTCAACAATCAACGATTTTTTGAAAATGAACGACGTGTCAACGATGGACGATTTGGTGAGTATTTTCCATCGTTAACAGTCGCTCGTTGGTGACACACGCAATGACGTCGCTAACGATGCCGGATGTGCGTCACGGAATCCGTGACCCCGGCGATATATCGTTAGATTAGTCATTGCGTGTGACGGGGCCTTTAGTCTGGCCATACACATTATATAAAACAAACTCAGATCATCAGTTTTTGTGTCAATACTTTGACCAAGCCATTCTGATACTCAGCCAGCGTCCATTGGGATAGATGTTGGATTGCAGCTTTACATTTTGCAGTTGTTCTCAACGCCTAAGATACAAGTGTATCTCAATAAAGTTGAAAATCATCAAAAAATGTATTTCAGTAATTGAATTCAAAAAGGGAAATGCATATATTATATAGAGTCATTACACACAGAGGGATCTATTTCAAGTGTTTATTTCTGTTAATGTTGATGATTATGGCTTACAGCCAATGAAAACCCAAAAGTCATTATCTTAGAAAATTAGAATATTATATAAGACCAACTGAAAAAAATGATTTGAAACTCAAAAATATGATATGTATATATAATGTATTTTTTATTTATTTATTTAGTTTTTTTCTTGCACAAGACTCAACCATACATGTCAATGGGTGCAAAAAATACAATTGATCCCACACGGATAACATATGCATGCCTTCCATTTTAATAGATAAATTGCATAGAAAATAGTAGTAGGTCTTGTGTATATGAAATTGGAAATCATACGGATGTCAAAAACAAACATAAAGATGACACAAGGCCCACCATATGGAGGAAAAACGGACGATTTTTCATCCCCTTGTTTGAACTTGCCCGTAATCCAATGTATTGTACATCCACCAACATCTGTTATACCATTCATGCTCTCAGCACTCACTATTTAGAAGGGGTTCCCTGACCATATGATATTGATGATCTCTACTTAGCATAGGTCATTAATATCAGATCGATGGGGGTCAGACACCCATTCACTTTGTAATGGCCATTGACAAGATCTGCAGTTCAGCTCCTATTCAATTGAATTCACTTTTTATTTCTTAAACTTTATTAAAAACCAGTACCACTTACTGAAAATCCAGCTTCTTTACTTAAACAACATAAACTGATTGGGATTATATCGGGAATGAAAAGATTTATATACTCCTGACTAGAGATGGGCGAACCCATGGTTCGGTGTTTGTACCAAAGACAGACTTTACAAAAAAAAAAAGAGTTTGAAGTTCGGGTGCTTTACAAATGCTGAACACTTGGGCGAACATCACTGTGCTCAGGTACGCTCGGTGCTTAGCCCAATGCAGCCACTTGCAGTGTATGATCGGCTCACACTGGGGGTAACAACAGCATGATTAGATGTGTGCACCAACCAAACAAAAATGGAAAAATCCCACCCACCGTCCCCTGGAAGTAATCTGTTTATGGCTGGCTGCATGTGGGTGGAGACCCGAACTTCCCAAACAATGACTTACATTGGGGTTCAGGTCAAGTCTGGGTCTCAAACCAAACTCTTCCAAAAGTCGAACCCGCTGAACCAAACTTTCATGGGTTTGCTCATCTCTACACCTGACACGTTCCAGCCCAATGTGGTCTGTACACATAGCCTTTATATGTATCAGGCCAGGGTCACACTGGCGTATAGCATCCGATGCAAGAGAATCCAATACGAGAGCTAATGACCCACAGCTCAAACTCTACGGGGAGCATGACCGAGTGTAATCCTACGGTGCTCTGATTTCTCTCATATGCGAAAATCAGAGCACAGGTGAGGAGAACATGGAAAACTTGTCTTTTCTATTGTCTGTCTCCGTGTATATCGGACAGCACTCGCATGCCATCGGAGTGCAGTCCGATGTTTTAAATTGATTTGAATGGGTGTTCGCCATCTGATATATGTTGCCAATCGTAGACTCTGCATGAAGGGGGAAAAAGACCTCTAGTTGGCACTGGGACATAGTATAACATTGGGCCGACTGCTATCTGATCATCTGAGTTATAGACTGGCTATGCACTAGTGTGAGCACAGGCTTATACAGGTATATAGTATGGTGGAGTAACAACTACACAATTTGTTAAAAATCCCCAGAATGATGCAGGTCAAAGTATTTTCTTCTAATATCAAAAAATGTTATAAACTAATGTTCCATATAGCTCCTATATATATAGCAATGGATTCTAAAACCACAAATACTTTTGGAAGCAAAGCATTTTGCTAATATTTAAGCATCCAATGCCCTGAGAAAGTGTAAAGTCCAATAACTAGAACCCCTGCGTCCAGGTTTGGGGGGATTAGTTCATGCACTTGATGTTAAAGCTTGCCCATGATGATCTCATGGGAGGCTGTTGCTAGGGCTGTCAAGCCGGTGTAAATGGTTGATAGGGACGAGGCATCAAGGGTCGATGTTTTTGCCCACAGTCACGGTCACGGAGGGAATTACACATCGACAATGAAATTGTTATTCTACATAATCTGCTCTTTGGAGAGCCACTGGGGGAAACGGGCCGGCCCCAGCATGCAGCCAGCGCTGTGATCACAGAAGCGTGCTGGCTACAAAGATCGTACAGGACTTCGCCTTCTGATCTGGGAGCTCCGGCGCACCAGACGCTAATCTGCTTTATCAGCTATTTCGCTGACACAAAGGTGTTTACTTATTTTAACATCTCCTAGGACTCTATTTCTCCTTTTGTGTGGTCTTTATCCCCCAACAAGGTTTTAGCCCAGATTACAGATGGTGCCTCAGATCTGTGACACTGGATCAAGGAGCAGAGTGACAAAATAATGGAGTCCAACGCAATGAATCTCATGTCAGATTCCATTCTCTTGACTTAATGTATATCATTTGTAACTTACTTAAAGAGCAGGTGCTTTCGTTCCATTGTGCGCGGTACAAGAGGAGCAGTTAAATTATTGAGCAAAGTAGAAGATTATGATATTCCGTTATTTGGCTTAATTTTCCCCTAAGCAGGTCATTTAGACGCCGTTCCCAGGGATTACCCGGCCATGATTAGTTTTCTGTAGTAACTATGCAGGCTAATAATGGGCAGATGAGATTACCCATCTGATACATTCCAGCATATTGTAATGAATGGTAGCTCACTCCCTAAATAATGCCCTTCACAAGTGTGGATTGTAAAGAGCCAGTCAACTACACTTTATTGAAGTGCCTGCTTATTTTCAAGCCTTGAAGCGCTTAAATAGTTTTATTATAGTGGAAGGTGAAACTTTAATGACTTTTTTTTATTTATATAGTATGTTGAATGTGTGTAAATGAAGACAAATATAGACCCCTGTATGTGATTTACTAAAGTCCTTTTGTATATTTGGCTACTAAATTGGACCGGTAAGGATTTATAGCATCAACAGTGGCATCTCCAATGGACAAGTGTTTTTCCATAGTGACACAGATTATACACCTCTCAAGGGCCAAATAAAACTTAAAAATAATGTATGGCATATCAACCATAGCTCATAAAAGTATAACCGTAGAGAGTTCCCAATCTGGGTCGTCCACCCCATGGGATAAACACAAAAACGGTCAAACTTTATCATTAATCCCATAAACTAGAACAGCAAAAATGTTCGTCCACCTCATCCCTGGAGTGGCAAACAAGACACAGAAGTGAATAACCCTTTAAAGAACCAATCTGGATAAGTCAGAGTCTTATAGCATGTATTATTTATTTACTTTACTCACTTATATAGAGCCAACATATTCCGCAGCACCATTGGTGTTCACAAATTTACGTTCTCATCAGTTTGTCTTTGGAGAGTGGGGGGAAACCCATGCAATCATGGGGAAAACATACAAACTCCTACAGATGTGTTCCTTGGTTGGATTTGAACTCAAGACCCCCCAGCGCTGCAAAGTAACTTATAACCAGCGAGTCACCACTGAGCCACCATGTTGCCTACACAGGGATTTAAAAAACACCAACAATGTCCAACTCCTCAAGCCAACTTTGGTGTACCACACACAGTAGCAGTTTTGAATTTCCTTTTAAGTTTCCTAAATTGAATAAATAAAGCATAATACTATTACGGATAGAGTGCCCCACTCCTCCTATTATGGTGCTAGCCACAGATGATGGTATTACAAACCACATATGGCCTCTTGATGTCACGTTGTGCTTTTCTGTCTTAGTTATTCACCTGTTTCTCCTAATGAGGCCTCACCAGCCACAACGTGCCGACACCTACACCTCACTACTTGTTGACGTACATGCCATAATGTGATGTTTTTCTCCCTGTATCTGTCATTTGTCTTCATATGCCTGTATATCATTTACATAATAAGAGATAAAGTCAATTATGTTGATAAACCAGAAATTGGTGCAACCAAAGAAAGGCTTGTCTAACAAAACTGATGATCCTTTCTGTTAAATGTTGCTTACCTAACAATCGGCCCTTCCCTTATGGTTTGAGGAGCACTTCACTTTAAGATCTACATGAAAGATTAGTGAAAGCACTAGTGGGTGCTTTCATACATCAGATGTGTCAGTGATCCTGTCTAGCTGTGGCCTCCAACCCATGGTTATTGGCCTTTGCAAAACCTCTATTTCCATCATGGGAGTTATGTGAGCCACAAGTTGGAGACCAAAGCTATAAACTGGAGAAAGTGTTTCCACAGTAGCACAGTCCTCCATGTCCCTGCCCAACAATGACCTGTTAGATTCGTAGAAGGAAAGGGAAGCTAAACGCGATGTATTCACCTTCATGTTTGAGACGAGATGCTCACTGGCATCTTGGATATTGAGTAAACCAACAGATCACCCATTCCACCAAAAACCACTAAGAAAGAAGGCACCATAGACTGGCAGAAAAATAACTTATTTGCTCCTCTTTTATCCTAGACCTCAAGGGATTACAATATGATTATCATCACTTCCCAGGACCAACAGTGGTGATGGTAATACGGTATATGAGAAAGTGGGTGATAACTTATGTCTGTTATATCTTTGTTGTGAGTAAGACTTACTTGGTGGTTTTATTACTGTATGAGTAGGATGAACGTCTAACACAACCACTTGGATGATCAGAGATGTATTTAATACTCTCACAGGGTTGGCTGAAAACACTGTAATGATTATACAGAATGATATATAGTAAGAAAAGTTATTGCTACAGGATAAGGACTGAGATACAGAAGGCCATGTGTACTTAAAAATCTGATTTGTTCTTCAGCATATTGAGCCTGTTTGAACGTAATCTGAACAATGGTCCGATTCTACTTGGGGAGTCCGAGCGTCAGCAGGTTCTAGATGTATTGGAGCAAATACACATTTTAATGTGCAATGTTGCTGCCTAAAAACATAAAGTTGGAAAGCTGCCTCAGACACCTGCTTCAGGGACCGGCGTAGAGGATTGAGACAGCATTTCACTATGAGAAGCATATGTTCCAAAGATGAGACATATAGGCATCTGGTTTAATAAATATTACTAACCTTTAGAGTATCTGAGAAAGGAAAATGTATTCTCTGGTGATATTGATTTATGATCCATGGTGAGATTAGATTAGCTGGTGATGAACATTTTCCTGCTTTATTTGGATGTTCAAAGTCAAGCCAATATTTCTATTCCAACATTGATCACAAGCCATAATGTACATGAGGCATAATGTAAAGAAATCTTACTTATATAGGGACCCTAAAATCATGCCATATACATATGTAATAATGTAAAGCCAAGGTCATATATAAACTATAGAGGTGGTAAAGCGCATCAAGCCAGGTGGGCACCATCCTCTTCTGTGGATATAATGAGCTCACCTTAGGACTTTTGTACCCACAGGCGCTGCAGAGTTATCATCAGTCCAAGGCTCTGGACCACTGTTCTCCATCACAAATGTTAGAAAACATCATGTTCTCCAAATCTGTGATCTTAACACATTACTATAAGATAACAAACTTGAACTTCTCCTGATCAAGATGGTTGGCTTGCCTTGCTGGACTTTCTGCACAGAGTTCATTTGCTATGGCCATATCTACTATATACAGGTAGATAGCACTAATGTCTGTACCATGTCTCATTGTAGTGGTCAACTCGTGAACTGCCTCGGGACTGAATTCAGAAGAGGTGCTGGAGTTTTGGATGTCTGCTATGAAACCCCCTCCATTTTGTTGTCATGTGGCTATGATACCTACATTCGATGTTGGGACTTGAGAACAAGCTTAAGGTATTGTCTAAAGTTAGTGAATTTGAGTGATACATGGATATGTATGGATGAAAATCATGTCATTTCTTTATCTTGTTAATAGATCTTTGGTTGAAGGGGTTGTCTGCTCATAGCATGGATTATCAAAATGAGATTGATGGGGGTCTGAAACCTGGCACTCACACCGATTTAGCTTTTATTTGCTCTGTTGGCCAGCAGATGTAAACACTTTGGGCCTAATTCATCAAAGCTTTTATGCCAGTATTCTGGTGTTTGAAAATTTGCAATATTTTGGCACAACTCCCAGCTGCGCTAAAATTATACGTATTTTTGCATTTTCACGCCTTTTTCGCCCTGGCACCAACAAAGTGGGCGAGTCAGAGCATGACGACATTACGGACTGGTGTAGGATTTGTGGTGAGGCACACACAGAGGTACACGACAGTCATCCGTTGCTCCTGATTCATGAAAAGACGCACATCTCTTCGTGAATCAAGAGTGTCTACTCCAGCCCATCTCTTCATCAAGACCACCCTGGACAACGGGAGTCTTGATACATCGGGCCCTTTGAATGGAGCTGCACTAGGCCTCTCCATTCAAAGAGTACTGGCCGACAGGTATTACATGACAGAACTGTTCTGCAGAACCCGGTAGCTGCTGCTACACATTGAATAGAGCTGCACAGAGCAACTTCTTTCAGAGGACCCGATACATCAAGACTGGCGTTGTTCATGGCAGTCCAGATGAGGAGATGGGCTGGAGTTAAGGCTGCTTTACATGTGTCGATTTCTCGTGCGATCGCATTTGCGATTGCACCCGCCCCCATCGTTTGTGCGGCACGGGCAATTTCTTGCCCGTGTCGCACAATGCTGTAACCCCCCATCACACGTACTTACCATCCAAACGACCTCGCTGTGGGCAGCGAACATCCACTTCATGAAGGGGGAGGTACGTTCGGCCTCACAGCGACGTCACACGGCAGCCGGCCAATCAATAGAAGCGGAGGGGCGGAGATGAGCGGGACGTAACATCCCGCCCACCTCTTTCCTTCTGCATTGCCGGCGGGACGCAGGTAAGCTGCAGTTCATCGTTCCCGGGGTGTCACACGGAGAGATGTGTGCTGCCTCGGGAACAATGAACAACCGAACATTCGTTTTTTTTTTAAAATGAGCGACGTGTCAACGATGAACGAGAAGGTGAGTATTTCTGCTCGTTCACCGTCGCACGTAGCTGTCACACGGTACGATATCACGAACGATGCCGGATGTGCATCACTTACGACGTGACCCCGCCGACATCTCGTTAGATATATCGTAGCGTGTAAAGCCCGCTTTAGTTTCTTCTGATTCATGAAGAGGCGTACATCAAAATGAAAGTCTTTGAAGCTGATGGAACACTATTGAAGTCATCTAATAAGGAGAATTTCAGAGGCCAGCACATTTTCTTCCAGTAAAATGATAAAACTTGTGAGGAGCCTCTAAGGTATGAAAATTTGGTCAACAACGGAACGACGTTACCTCCTGCTCTATTCTAAAGTACATTCAGCCCTCCTAGGCCCACATACGTGGTGAATTCAGGTCAGGAATCCCAATTAAAATTGCATGTAGAGCAGTCATCAGTTTTCTGGGATTTGTGAGTACAATATCTGACAATCCAAGATGTCTCTTCTCCGCAGCCGAGCACAAGCTTTATGTGTATATTATCACACCATCCGAGGTCTGAGAAACAGATGAGGGAGTGAAAGGCATTAGAGGAATGAGGAATCACACTCCCACTGCAATTAGAAAATAATTTTAAAATAACTTTTAATTACGGGCGCTGGCGAGGCTCCAGAGTGGATCTGCTTTGTTGGAGCCTAACTGTGCTTGACACGTCCAGTTCAGAAGCTGGTACATACTGAGAACATTTGTTCTTTCTTAGGCTACTTTGATTATATCGTACAGGATCCAGTAGCTTTATTATTCATGTCATCACAGACTAATCTTCAACGTAAAGTGTAATCAATATAGTTTTTTTAAGAGGAAAAATATTTAAAAATGTGCATTTAGTCACAGAGCTGGGATCTGTAGCCTCATCTTCTTTTTTGGAACCCCGACATAGGTAGAATTGTGTTATCCATCGCGACACGTGCGTCCAGGATCATGCCGAGTTATGGGATCACCAAAAAGTGACCATAATAGTCTTTAATTGTCATATATATCAATATAAAAAATAATATTCCAGGGGAATAAAAGGGAAACAAATAAAGGGAAATAATGGTGCGGTGGCGGGTGTATTAATCAAAACTGAAGTGTTTTGTTGTTTTTTTTTTGTTTTTGTTTTTTTTACCGCAGTTTTAATCCAGATTCTGAAAATGTACCATTGTGGACGAAAGCACATTTCTGCTATTATTTAAGCCATTTTCGTAGTGTAAATTAAATTGAAACCTGAAAAAAGAGAGCTGTTACTTGCAATGAAAATTAAAACGGCTTTCTTTATTGATAAATCCCTTAAAAACTTACATGTAAAGTTCCATTATAGACCTCCAACACATTTCGGGCATTATCCACACCCTACGATTAAGGGCATAGATAACGCCGGAAACGCATCAGAGGGTAACGATGGAATCTTACATGTAACATTTTAATGGATTTCTCAGTAAAGAAAACCTAGTTTTAATCGTCTTTGGTAGTGCCAACTCTCCTCCTTCATGTTCCCTTGTACTACTGGCCAGCATTGGAGCGGCATCCACAAATACACGGCAGTGGAGAGACTCTTACCACTTCTATTCCCTCCGATGTGATTAGCATGTGACTGCTGCAGCCTGTCAGTGGTCACAGCAGACATATGTCATACCACTGGGATCATACGTTAGTGGTGTTGCTTGTGACCTCTGCAGCCAATCAATGGCCAGAGCAGAAATATGTCATACTACTTGGATCTTGGCTCAGTGGTAATACATGTGAGTGCTGCAGCCAGTCAGTGGCCACAACAGACATATGTCATACCACTGAGATCATGGCTTAGTGGTGATGCATGTGACCAGTGCAGCCCATCAATGGCCAGAGCAGACATACGTGATACTACTGGGATCATGGCTCAGTGGTGATGCCAGTAATGTATGCAACAGAACTGCTACAGCCGCTGATCAGCTGCTGCAGTCACATGCTGGCCGCTAGGATGGGGGGGTTGGAGGGATGCATTCCCATAATGCACTGCTATGTCTGCTATCAGGATTCAAAAATAGAATTTTGATTTTACTTTTTCTGTCTAAACCGAGAATAGAACATCAAATAGTTAAAAATCAGCTTAATATACATAAAGCAAAGCGTTGCCAAAAATGATCACATTTTATGGCGATTTAATCAGTCTAATAGTATGGGCTATAGTGGTGTTTTACATTAAGTGCCATCCTGAAAGCAGAGGTTATTAGCAGTATCTCTATGGCAGTAATGCCTATATATAAGCCAGGTCTCAGTGAGCAGCGCAGGCTGCCAGCAGTGTGCAGCATCCAGCAGCTCGGATCTATCGATTGGCTACATTACCACTTAGCACAGAGCCAGTGTGACTGCACATAAGGTCAAGGGGAACACTTTGTTTACTGTCAGCGTCCTACATTAATGGGAGAAGGACAGGTCGGGTCTCCATAGAATTGATTATCTTTCAGTCGTGGGTCTTTTCTGCCAGATACTAATTGGTCTTCCTGCTTTTCACTTATTGGGATAGACAAGATGTCAGACTAGTGAAAATGATGCCATCCTATTATAATTTATTAATGCAGATCCCTGCAGAACGCTGACGATTCATACGTACTGTCAGATCCTTATTTGCCACCTCATCTAATGCTGAAACCACAGCTTGCAGGTGAGGAATTCAGCGGAGCGTTTCTGGGACCCCCGAAACACAGGAGTTAGATTTATATTGTATAATGTTTCGATTAAGTGAGTTGGATCATGAAATAGTAGTCATCAGGTCACTTCTGCTGGGCACCACGCCTCAGGACATGACTTGTTGGTAGACTCACGATAAGAGACTCTCATCAGTTGGAGAGGATTTTCTGACACTGCATAAGTTGCTGTTGTAGAAAATCAGCATATATTGTGCGTTATAGATATTGCTGTATACCTTTGTATAGATTACCACCTTAAAGGAGGCCAAAAAGACAATCTTTAGTCAGTAAAGTCATATAGATACTTTTGGCATCTATACAAAGAGCTTGTCCCTACATATATGCCAGGAGTGGGGCTTAAAGAGTACCGATCACCAGCCTGTCGCTGTACTTTTTAGGCTGCTTTCACACCTCCGGTTTTAGCAGAGCCGGCCAATCCGGATCTAAAACCTATGCAATGGATGCGGCGACAATACCGCATCCTTTGCATAAGTTTTTTACATGCGGCCCGTCCGGTTTTTGCCGCTTGCGGCAGGCTACTGAGCATGCGCAGTGGAAAAAAATGCATGCGGCGGCCAGATACGGTTTTTGCTGCAGGACGCGGCATGCGGCGTCCATAGGCATGCTTTGCAAATCGCGCCGCATCCGGACAAAAAAACGTGCCAGGCACGCCGCATCGGCTAAATCTGCCGCATGCGGCAAAAAACGGACGGAACGCAAGCCCATGCGGCACAATACGGCACTAATGTAAGTCTATGCAAAAAAAACGCAACCGGCGGCAAAAGAAAATGGTTGCGTTTTTTCTGCAAAGCGCCGGATTGTGCCGCACAGGAGAAAAACGGATGTGTGAAAGCAGCCTTATTTAATAACAGTGGCCAGCCCCTGATTGTCAATTTTTTAAAATATCATCTATCACCCAACGCTCTCAGAAGGATCCCTAATGTCCCCTAAAAAAGCCTAACTTTCCAGCAAAAGTCAGGCACAAGCTCCCTGGTTGTGGGATCCTGGTGTGTAGAGCTGGATCTCACAACCCTCTGCCGTCCTCATCACTGCTGTCAGTAACAATGCTGCCAATACATTACTGAGCTGTTACTGGACAGTAACCTGATTAGGAGTGATTAACATTTGGTCACATCTTCGTAAAGTTTGTGGCAGCCTTCGGTTACTGAAAAGAGTGAACCCTCTTGAGATCTCCCTCTTTCACTGTGAGACCAGCCGCAGAGGACTGCAGGAGCCTGATCTGCATGCCAAAATCCTACAACCCAGAAGTTCGAGCCCTTTGTTTGCTAGAAAGTCAGATCCTTTCGGAGGGCATTAGGGACCCTTCTGAACATTTTTGTTAAATTCTGGGGATGCTCGCTATTTTATGAAACAGAGAGCAAAGGTTCTTTTTGGCGTGATGTGGACAAGCCACATACACATTAGATGAAGCCACCTTTGATTGGGGCATAATTAGAGCTCATTATGGCTGATCGCCATGGTAGATAAGAGAGTGGTTGTCCATCCCCCTCATAAAGAACATATGCACACCTTGCCGTGCTTGCATGTGTATGGTCGGGAGTTGGGAGGAATAACTGCCCACCAAATGACCATTGGACTGTTGTCTATATGGAAATCGCAAGACGAGCCAGGCACCATAGCAAAGGGAAAAAGCAGTTGCATGCCACTGGAGAAGCATGGATGAGAATTGCACCAATATCCCCTGTGTTTCCAGCAGTGGTGCTAACCAGATACATTATTTATCTGCAATGATAAAGAAAGAAACTCTGTGCAGTTACAGAGGCTGTGGAGCTGCAATGCTTTCTTAGAGACCCTGCAGTAGAAGAACAGATGAAGCAGAGCCAACACTATGCTTAACTTCTGCCATGAGATGCTACTTAAAATGCTATTGATCCATACACAAAGGGGTACTTTGGGATTTCCTGCTTTTCAAATACGCTTGACCTAAGAGTGTAGGAAATATAATCATCAATAACAGTAAGGTCCCTTTCTGTGGAACGTGTTTCCCCTAAGGTGCACTCCGCAGGGAGGTTCCAGAGCTTGCTGTGAGGGTAAATAGTTTTGGGACATTTTCTTGTGCATACTATGTATGTAAGGAAAATCTGCAGTCTTTTAATATTCTTCATATAAAAATATTACTTTTTCGAGATGTTCCAATGGTGACGAGAGCAGCCATAAAAGAAGACACTTCCTGGTTTCTGCAGCTCACTTGTCAGCTTTGTTGTACAGACTGGGACAGAATGAGCAGTGTCATCTCATGATTTGAGGCTCATTGAGGTTGTAACAGCTCAGTTGTACTGCTGGAGGCTCAGATCAGGCCAATTCGTTTCACTACACACACAGATGAAGCTCTGTAGACATCTCCTCGGTAACTGCCTAGTCTCCGAGGGACCAGACTGTGCCATCACTGCCTGAAGACTGTAATAAGCTAATTAGTTATACCTCCAATTCAGTGCAGTATACACACCCAGCTTTACTATCTATACAAACAATATGGCCGCCTCCAGGGAACATTAAAAAAAAAAAAATTCTCTTGGCTTTTCAGGAGTTGTGTCCGTGAATGGGAGGAACCCCATGACAGCGCGCTGTACTGCATACAGAGTGACGGGAACAACATGATAGCCAGCGGATCGTCATACTATGGAGTTGTCCGACTGTGGGATAAAAGAATGAATCAATGTTTACAGGTAAACACAGAAGACTCTTTCTTAACACACACAATTAAAAAATCACACTTAAGGAAAAACATCGGATGGGGGCGAATGATAAAAAAGACAAAAACATCCAATTTTCTTTTTTTGCTGTTTTTTTTTTATTTTTCTTATTTATTTTTTTTACAGCATTCATTGTTTAATAAAAATGTTGACGTTATTCCGCGGGTCAAAACAAATGTGGGTGGTATGAGATATATATATAATTTATTTTTTAATGTTTTCCTACTTTTTTGTAAACTTTATAACTGCGGAGTTTTAATAATTTGTTAGTACCATAGAACTTGTTTTTGAGGCGAGGTGACCAAAAAACTGCAATTCTGACTATTTTTTTGTTTGCTTCTTAGACTTTTTAAACATCCAAATATTTAATTTTCAAACTTTTATGTTTTTTCTCTTTATTTTTTTGTGAGGGGTGGGAGAAGTGTTATATTATTTCCAAAATATTTTTTTAAACTACTTTTTTACATCTGTTTTTGCCATCTTCAGGACCATGAATTTGCAATTACTTATAAACTGGTATATTGCACTGCACTACTTCTGTATTGTAGTGTATTGTCAATTGTGTAGAAAGATGAGCATCGTGGGACCTCTGTTAGTTTGCTAGCCGGGGGAAGATCTTCCGCTGGTGGTCATGGTGGTTATAAGTGGATTTCAACCAGTACTTGCCGCTGTGTGTGTAGCAGGCTCAGCTCCTTAGCCCACTCCATACTTACACATCTAATATGCATCTGGAAAGGGTTGAACACAAGTGTAAGAGAACTGTAAAATATGGTATAATTAAGATGATCCGGTGTTGGTAACCACATTGTGAGATTAAAGGGAACCTGTCAGGTGCAAAATGCACCCAGAACCATGAGCAGTTCTGGGTGTATATTTCTAATCCCTGCCTAACTGTCCCTGTAACTAGTAGCATAGATAAAGAGATATATAGAAAAGTATTTCTAAAGATCCTTTATAATATGCTAATAAGGCCAGGGACTGGTGGCAAGGGCATTAGTTCCCTTGGCTAATTAGCCCCTCTAGCATGGCAGCACGCCCCTGATGCACAACATCAGAGGCATGGTCGCTCTCACCTCTGCTACCACCGCTGGTTTTTGGCTCAGTGCGCACAGTCAGAACATCCCCGGACTGAGCCAAAATCCAGCGTCTGGCGCGGTAGTGACAGAGAGCAGTGAGATCAACCATGCCTCTGACGCGGCACATTCATTAGCCTGTTAGCACACCCACAGTGAGGTGCTTACATGGTAAGGGGGCCGACTAGCCAAGGGAACTAACACCCTTGCAACTACTCCTTGACCTCATTAGCATATCATACAGGATCTTTGGGTATACTTTTTCTATAGATCTCCTTATCTATGCCACCAAACGTTTTAAACATAGAAGTTGTAAAATTAGGATTTTCCAAGGATAGAAACATTTTTAAGGGTTTCCCCCCATGTTAATGGTGGTGAGTGTCTGAGATTTACTGTTTTTATCTAGTGTAATGTTTTCTTTTTGTCTTCTAGTCCTTCTCCTTGTCATCTCCCACCAGCAGCCCGGTGTACTGCCTTCGCTTCAATACATGTCACCTGTACGCCGCCCTGGCTACATCTCTGCACCGTCTGGACTTCACAGTCACCAGCCACCGCTTTACAGTCATGTGAACCCGTTTTTTTTTTTCTAAAGACACTGTCCTGAAAGGATGAAAGGCCAGCAAGAAATGTCAATGTAGTCCTCCTGCGAAGAGCGTTACAGTATATTTGTGTATCCCCACTGTCTTCATTATACTGCTCCCTGTTCTTTTAAGACATTGACCAGTTCTGTGTAAATAAAGCCAAGTCACGGTGCAGTGATAACTTTCTAATATACTGTTTCAATTCTTGATTTTTTTCAAAATCACTTCTTGCCATTAGAGAATATAAAATTTCCATTTCAGGGTCTGAATCCGCACCCTATCCTAGGGCTGAAAACAAAATCAAGAAGACATTAAATTAGCTGGACATATCCAAAATGAAATTCTTGCTTATGATTGTATCTACTGGCAGCAAGTGTCTTGTTGAACCTTGTTTTGCAACAATTAGGGCTCATGCACACTACAATGGCTTTCTCAGCCAAGAAAATCGGTCAGATGTTTTTATGATCAAAGTTTCATTAGGGTCACCAGAGTTTGGCCAAACATTCTTCATTTTTTAGCTGATGAGAAAACAAAGTATCCATCCTTTCCTATCTATCAGTCCGTGAAAATCCCATAGACTTTCATTGCTGAGCTTGATCTGACACATTAAAGGGAACCTGTCACCACTTTTTTGGCCTATAAGCTGCGGCCACCACCACCGGGCTCTTATATACAGCATTCTAACATGCTGTATATAAGAGCCCAGGCCACTGTGACAACATAAACACTTTATAATACTTACCTAATGATCGCTCTGCGGTGGAATAGGGCCTAATAGGCGTCTCCGTTGTCTGGTGCCGGAGCCGCCCCTTTCAGCCATCTTCGTCCTCTTTCTGAAGCCTGTGTGCATGACGCCTCTATGTCATACACACTTGCCGGTCCTGCGCAGGCGCACTACAATACTTTGATCTGCCCTGCTCAGGGCAGATCAAAGTGCACCTGCTCAGGACCGGAATGCCGGCGAGTGTGGATGACGTCGGACCAGTCATGCACCGCGGCTAGAGAAGAAGGAGAACAAAGATGGCCGAAATAGGCGGCTCCGGCAACGGACAACGGAGACGCCCACAAGGCCCTATTCCACTGCAGAGCGACTGTTAGGTAAGTATTATAAACTGTTTTTTATGTTGTCATAGCGGCCTGGGCTCTTATATACAGCATGTTAGAATGCTGTATATGAGAGCCCGGTGGTGGTGGCCGCAGCTTATAGCCAAAAAAGTGGTGACAGGTTCCCTTTAACATCGGACATGTCTCCAAGACTTTGCACTGATCACTCTATCTGTAAAAAAATCACATACCTGTGAAAACCCGCATATATTATCAGGGGTACTAATAGTATTATTATTATTTATTATTATAGTGCCATTTATTCCATGGCGCTTTACATGTGAAAAGGGGTATATATAGCATGGACAAGTACAATAAAGAGAATTTTGTTACTTACCGTAAATTCTTTTTCTTATAGTTCCGACATGGGAGACCCAGACCATAGGGTGTATAGCTTCTGCCTCCGGAGGACACACAAAGTACTACACTCAAACGTGTAGTAGCTCCTCCCTCCTAGCATATACACCCCCTGGTAGCCAGTCCTAGCCAGTTTAGTGCAAAAGCTGAAGGAGGACATCCACCCACAAGTAGAGACAGAGCCAAACCCGGAACAACCGGAACCTCTGTCTACAACAACAGCCGGTGAAAACACGCGGAACAAGAAACCTGCCAACAGGCAACAGGGAGGGTGCTGGGTCTCCCATGTCGGAACTATAAGAAAAAGAATTTACGGTAAGTAACAAAATTCTCTTTTTCTTCATCGTTCCTTATGGGAGACCAAGACCATGGGACGTTCTAAAGCAGTCCATGGGTGGGAATAAACAGAAAAACTGAGAAGTAGGCGAAACCTAACTTCACAAATGGGCGACAGCCGCCTGAAGGGTGCGTCTGCCCAAGCTCGCATCTGCCAAAGCAAGAGCATGCACTTGGTAGTGCTTCGAAAAGGTATGCAGACTAGTCCAAGTGGCAGTCTGACAGACTTGCTGAGCCGTAGCCTGGGCCTGAAAGCCTAAGAGGGACCGACAGCTCTGGTCAAGTGTGCCTTGATCCCCGGCGGGAGAGGCACTTGAGTACACTGGTAGGTATTGGAAATGGCCGACCTAAACCAACGAGCCAGGGTCGGCTTAAATGCCGAGAGGCCCTTACGCTGACCAGCGGTCAGCACAAAGGAGAGGTGCACCGCCTAAGAACAGCGGTGCGAGACACATAGATCCGGAGCGTCCGCACCAGATCCAGAGTATGCAACTCCCTTTCAAAGCGATGAACAGGAGCCGGACAAAAGGAAGGCAGGGAAAATGCCCCGGTTAAGGTGGAAGCAGCAACCACCTTAGGGAGAAAGTCTGGAGTCGGACGGAGAACCACCTTGTCTTGATGAAGGGAGGACTCCGAAGAGAGTGCAGCCAAAACAGAGACTCTCTTGAGAGAAGTTATGGCCACTAGAAAGACCACTTTCTGTGAAAGACTAAACAAAGAAACCTCCCTAAGATGCTCAAAGGGGGGTTTCCGGAAGCCGTGAGGTCCGAATTAAGGTCCCAGGGCTCCAAAGGCCGCCGGTAAGGCGGAATGATGTGAGATGCGCCTTGCATGAAGGAGCGCACCTGGACCAGCCGGGCGATACGCCGCTGGCACAACACTGACAGAGCCGAGACCTGTCCCTTAAGTGGAATTGAGGGATAGTCCTAGCTGCAGACCGGACTGTAGAAGGGACAGGAGGGTCGGCAAGGCCAAAAGGCCAAAGGATACTTCCGCGCTCGAGTCATAGTGGAGATGACTTCAGGAGGGATACCAGAAGTCGTCAAGATCCATGACTCAAATGCCACGCCGTCAATCTGAGAGCCGCAGGTTCTGGCGGAAAGACGGACCTCGTGAGAGAAGGTCTGGACAGTCCGGGAGATGCTATGGCATCTCTACAGACAGACGGAGCAGGTCAGGGTACCAAGCTTGCCTGGGTCAGTCTGAAGTAATGAGAATGACCCGACGGCCCTCCTTTCTGATCTTGCGCAGGACTCTGGGCAAGAACTAGAGAGTGAAACACGTAAGACAGACGAAGCTGGGACCAAACTTGAACCAGTGCGTCTGCCGCAAAAACCTGAGGATCGTGGAGCCACGGTTTGACGGCTGAGACAATGTGGGCTGCGGATATGGTGGACTAGGAGTCCTTCGTCCACTGAAGAATGCGATGAACCTCCAACATTGCCAGGCGGCTGAGTGTCCCGCCCTGGAGGTTGATGTAGGCAAACGCTGTAGCGTTGTCTGACTGGACTCGAATGTGCCTGGCCGCCAACAGATGGCGAAAGGCTTAGAGAGCTAGAAACACAGCTCTGATTTCCAGCACGTTGATCCAGAGGGCTAATTCGGACAGAGTCCAAGTGCCCTGCGCTCCATGGTGGAGATATACTGCTCCCCAGCCGGATAGACTAGCATCTTGGTGAGGATCACCCGGGACGGAGCCAGGAAGGAGCGTCCCTGAGACAGAGGGGCCGAAGCCACCACTGAAACGAGCCCCTGGTCTGTGGCGAAGCCACTACCCCGTGGAAGGAGGAAGTCCGCTTGTTTCAACAGCGGAAAATATCTAGCCGCAGAGGACGCAGATGGAACTGGGCAAGGGAATCGCTTCCATTGACACCACCATCTGATCCAGCACCTGTATTAGGTGCCTGATGGAACGACGTCGACCGCCAGCAGAGGGACTGCTGTTTGACGAAGGGCAGCTTCACAATTGCCGACAGAGTCTCGAATTGCGTCCCTGGGAATATGAACTTCTGGGACGAAGTCAGAGTGGGCTTGGACAGAATGACAAACCACCCGAATTGGTTAGAGTGGCGAGAGTGATCGAGGCACTCCGCTAACAGTTTGCACTGGATGAAGCCCAGACTAGAAGGCTGTCCAGGACAAAAGGATCACTGCCAACCCCTAGAGGTGCAGGACCGCAATCACAGCTGCCCCGACCTTGAGAATACTCGAGGGGCCGTGGCTAACCTCAAGGGAAGAGCCACGAATTGGACCACTCTGATTGCAAAACGTAGCCAGCGCTGGTGTGAAA
Source organism: Anomaloglossus baeobatrachus (assembly GCF_048569485.1). Classification (NCBI taxonomy): domain Eukaryota; kingdom Metazoa; phylum Chordata; class Amphibia; order Anura; family Aromobatidae; genus Anomaloglossus; species Anomaloglossus baeobatrachus. The sequence goes on from NC_134357.1 coordinate 71,286,154, forward strand.
CTGCGATTGGCACATGCAGATAGGCATCTCTGATGTCGATGGATGCTAGGGAATCTCCTTGGGTCATTGATTGATCGCAGAGACTCCATGCGAAAATGCCGCACCTGAACATGCTTGAGAAGCTTGAGATCCCGGTCGGAAGGCATCGCCCTCTTCGTACTAGGAATAGATTAAGCAGAAATCTCAGAACCGTTCCCAGTCGGGAACTGGTACAATTACTCCAGTGGCCTGTGAGAAGGCGGCGGCCTTGGAGCAGGGGGGAGTTGCAGAAAAAATCTGTTTGGCGGGCTGGATAGAATTCTATCCTGTAGCCGTGGGAGATGGTATCTCGCACCCACTGATCGGAGACGTGGTAAAACCATACGTCGCCAAAGTGGGAGAGCCTGCCACCGTCCAAGGACGTTGCTGGCGTGGCCAGATAGCCAGGAGGAGGCTGACTTAGTGGCAGCATCTCCTGCGGTCTTCTCGTGCGCCATTTGGGTTTACGATCCTTGGCTGAGCCAGTGGACGAGGCCGAGGGCTTAGAGAACGATCAGATGGAGGAACGAAAAGAACGAAACCTCGACTGATTTCTGCCCTGGACAGGTTTCCTGGTTTAGGTTTGTTGCATGGAAGAACTCTTCCCGCCAAGAGCTTCCTTAATGATTTCATCCGGTTGTTCCCGAATAGTCTGGTCCCAGCAAAAGGGAGCCCAGCAAGGAACTTCTTTAGAAGCATCCGCCCTCCACTTCCGAAGCCACAGGAGCTTGCGGATAGCGAGGAAATTAGCCGAGGCCACCGCAGTGCGGTGAGAGTCTCCAGCATGGCAGACATGGCATAGGATGAAAAGACTGAAGTCTGAAAGTTAAGGCAACCATTTCGGGCATAGATTCCCTGTGAGGGAATGCATCTCCTCTAGAGAAGCAGAGATGGCTTTGAAAGCTGCACTGCTGCAAAAGCTGGGGAGAACGAGGCCCCTGCCGCCTCCATACAGATTTGGCCAGAAGGACAACCTGGCGGACAGCAAAGCCGTAAGTGAGGAGCCATTAGCCACTGATACAACGGTCCGGGCTGTTAAACACCGGAGGGACCACCTTTGGTGAATGAGCCCACTCCTTGACCACCTCTGGTGGAAAGGGAAAACTGCCATCAGAACCACGCTTTGGGAAGCGTCTGCCAGAGCAGACCCTGGGCTTGGTCACAGTGGCCTGAAAACTGGAGTGGTTAAGGAACACACTCCTTGTTCTCTTAGGCAAGGTAAACTGGCGGATTGAGGTCCAGTACAGAATTAATGTACAGTGGGATCCTTAGAGAGGTGCCGTCAGCCACTGATACAACTATCCGGGCTGAAATACTAGACACCGGAGGGACCACCCTTGGTGAATGAGCCCACTCCTTGAACACCTGTGGTGGAAGGGGGAAACAGTCACCAGAACCACGCTGTGGGAGCGTCTGTCAGGACAGGCTCTGGGCTTGGTTCAGTGGGCTGAAAACTGGAGTGGTTAAGGAACACACTCCTTGTTCTCCTTAAGGTATACTGATGCCTTCCTGCCAGAGGGGGATACTCCCCTGATACAGGCGGATTAAGGTCCAGTACAAATATAATGGACGCAATCAAATCATTAGCATCTGCATCACCCTTGGACAGATCAATGGTACATTAAGTAGCGTCCGAGCCCCCAGTAAAGACAACCTCCTCGTCCAGTGAGTCAGCTCGTGAATCAGAGCTGCGGGACGGGGAAGGACAGGGGACCCTGCGTCTCCATTTTAGGAGGACGGGGACTGAGACCAAATGAAGAGTCCTCTGAGAGCTTTGCCTAGCGAGCCGTAGCAGCAGAAGCGCCCTGAGAAGGGGGCTAATGCATGCTCAGCACCACCGGAGCAGCTGGAGGGATCACTGATGAGCCTCCAGGCTGAGGGACCACTGTGTTTATGTGCTCAGTACAGGCAGTACGAGTCTACATGCAGTGCATATTAAGAACAGCCTTGCAGCCTTGCTCTGATGTGAGACATGCTGCAGAAGTGGGGGCTCTGTGAGGGAATGCATCTCCAGAATGACCCCCAACAGAGTATATAAGCAGAGGATATAAGCAGATGCACAACTGGAGGTTGTGGCTTGCCAGACCGTTTAACATACATTTCTGTGCCCTCCAGTCCCCCAGCCCAGGCCCCCATTTGTCACAATGTGGTATCTCTGTGCCTATGCAGACATTGAGAACGCTGAGAAAATGGCGACCGGAGCGAGGAGAGGGGGCGGGGCCTACTCTGAGAGCGGGCAAATGAGGTATACAGGGGAGGGAATCCTTCCTCAGTGAGGAGTGTCCGTTCCCTGTGCTGCACAGCCGCTGGGCGGAGCAACACTGTCCCTCTGCATAACTAATATGCAGGGGCAGTGAAACCGAAACTAGGCCTCAGGCGAAGCCGGGGCCTAGATTTAAACATGCGGCCAGCGTGCAGGCACCATCGGCGCGGTTCTCCAGTGAAAACTGGAGAACCGTCCGGAAATGTTACCACAGTCATAAAACACACTCCCCCCAATAAATAAAGTACAAGGGACCCCTGGAACGACCACTTTCTGTGGTAAAAACGTCTCAATACTTAGCTTTGAGACGCAGGGCCATGTCCCTGGGGGGGGGTTAAACGCTCCGTCCGGCAGAATCCTGAACAGGGCTGCGGATGGAGACCGGACTCCTGCAAAGCAGTGAGAACCGTGAGGGCTCCCACTTCAAGCCAGAGCCCCAGGGGATGGTGAAGGAGCGCGGCATGCGAAGGCTCCAGCCTTGTAAAATCAACCTTAACAGCACCGCCGACACAGTGGGGTGAGAAGGGACATGCCGGGAGTCCAGATTGGACCCGCTTTTCTTCCAAATCTTTGAAATCCAAAAAAATCAAAAATCAGAGAATGCATGTGTGTGTGTGACCTCCTGAACACAAAGCATTGAAACTGGCTAGGACTGGCTACCAGGGGGTTGTATATGCTAGGAGGGAGGAGCTACACGTTTGAGTGTAGTACTTTGTGTGTCCTCCGGAGGCAGAAGCTATACACCCTATGGTCTGGGTCTCCCATAAGGAACGATGAAGAAAATTATAAATAAAACAAGGCACAGACAGGTACAGGAGGAGAGAGAACCCTGCCCACGAGTGTTCACAGTCTACAAGGGATGGGTGAGGATACAGTAGGTGAGGGTAGAGATGGTCGTGCAGTACCATAGCGGACTGAGGGTTATGGCAGGTTGTAGACTTGTCAGAAGAGGTGGGTCTTCAGGTTCTTATCCTTAATACTATCTGTTATCTGTGAAAAAACATAGATCACATTTGTACGAGAAAATCTGATGTGTGAATAAAGGCCCCTTTACACACTGAGACTTTCTAGCGATCCCACCAGCGATCTCGACCTGGCTGGGATCGCTGGACAGTCTCTAAACAGTCGCTGGTGAGCTGTCAAACCGGCAGATCTGGCCAACGACGCAGCAGCGATACGGACCTGCAGAACGACCTCGCTGGTCGTTGGGGACGTGTCACATAGCAGCTATTTGACGACTTACACCTATGTTAGGAGCGTGATGTTTGGCACTGAAGCCATCTATGTGTCCTTTTTACACGCCCCACCTCAGCTCCGATTGGTGATCGCTAGTGCGTTCTTATTGGCGACCCCGAGCTTGGAAAGATTGGCAAAAGTCGCGCTTGTATATCCTTTGTTCCTGAGCTTCTGTTGCTTAGCGGATCTTTGTAGAGTTCTCTGTGTGGCAACTCCACACTGGTTTATCTATACAGCATCAATACAGCGTAAATCAAATGATGCTTACCGTATAGGCTTTATAGTATTACAGACTGGAGAACTCTCTAATGATCCGCAAACCAGCACGCTCAGGAACAAGGTAGCTTTTAAACAAAGGACGGAAGTGCTAAAGTTGCTTTCTTTTCAGTGAAAGCCGCCCAATCAGAATGCAACAGCGACCACCAATCGGAGGTAAGGGGGCGGGAAAGGGAACGCTATAGCACGCCTATGGGCTGGGTTCTAAGTCGCTAACGATGTCATTGTAACGGTGTCAAACACACCGATGCATGCTGCGCAGCGAGACACAAAGGACCAAAAAATGGTCCTGAACAATTTGTAGTGAACAGTGACCTCACAGTGGGGGCCAGGTCGCTGATGCGTGTCACACACTGCAAGGTCACTATTACATCACAAAACCGGTGAGGATACAGTGATATCGCTAGCAATGTTGCAATGTGTAAAGGGGCCTTAAGCCCTTAGGGGTACTTTACACGTTGCGACATAGCTACCGATATATCGTCGGGGTTACGGTTGTTGTGACGCACATCCGGCGCCGGTAGCGACATCGCAATGTGTAAATCCTAGGAGCAACGATGAACGAGCGCAAAACAATCATAAATCGCTGATCTGTGTCACATCGTTCATTTTCATAATGTCGCTCCAGCTGCAGATACGATGTTGTTTGTCGTTCCTGCAGCACCACACATCGCTGTGTGTGAAGCCGCAGGAACGACAAACATGTCCTTACCTGCCTCCACCGTCAATGCGGAAGGAAGGAGGTGGGCGTGAAGTTACGTCCCGCTCATCTCCGCCCCTCCGCTTCTATTGGCCGGCCGCTTAGTGACGTCGCGGTGACGCCAAACGCACCTCCCCCTTGAAGGAGGGATTGTTCGGCGGTGACCGCGACGTCGCCAACAAGGTATTTGCGTGTGAAGCTGCCGTAGCGATAATGTTCGGTATGGCAGCGATCACCAGATATCGCATGTGCGACGGGGCGGGTACTATCGCTCTCGACATCGCTAGCAGATGCTAGCGATGTCGCAACGTGTAAAGTACCCCATAGTCTTGAATCAGGTTGGACAACTCTTATCAAACAAAGTAATGTCATTTTGACAGGTGTAAAGAGTTATCTGTATTTTGCACGTTAACTTATTTTTAGATAAGCACCTTGTAAAAATCTTTGAGCTTCCCTGATTCTTGCACTCTTCATCATTTTTTACAGTGTAAAAATATATGATATATGATATTCACATTGGTTGCTTTTGCAGCTCGGTATGTGAAATCTCTGCTTTCAGACCAACTGGACGATACTTCCGAGTCTTCTCTGTGAGTGTGCACCCTCACCCTTCCCTCAGAGATGCTCTCAATCACAGTTCTATAGCAGCTGAGACTCCTGTATCAGCAGTCAAGCTGTAGCAAGGGGTGTAAAGCACTCACCCGCAGAAAAGACTTTGATGAAATGCACAGTTGTTCTGAAAGCAGACATTTCACATTCTGCGCTCCAAACACAACAAATGTGAGTATCTCTGCAATGGAGCGATGCATCACAAAACTGAAAAGAGCGGCAGAATCAGGGCAGCTCAGGGATTTTTACACAATTAATCATGTTATTTAACTCAATTTTGTAAGCAAGTATTAAGTCATCTTTGTTTTTTATTGCAAAATGGCTATTCGTAACATTTAAAGTTATTACCGTGTCACCTATAGATCTGTGTTATGGCTTTGGGGATTCAAAGGCCTAAGACCGAGGCTCTAAAATGCCTTGTTGGAAGAAAGTGGTGTTTGCACATGTACACCACTGCCCTATTCATTCTGTATGTGCGATGACCACGGCTTTATTCGGATGGCATTTCAAAGCCCCTTTCTTGGTAGTGGTTGGACACCTATCAATCTGCAAGTTATCACCTGGCCTGTATATAGGTGATAACTTTTCATGTTGGGCGTGACCTTTTATGTTTTGGTATATAACATTGATGGCAAAACATGAGCTGGAAATCCAAGTAATATCCAAAGTAGAAGTGCCAGAGAATTCCCTCTGCGGCATTGCTGTTTCAGACGTTGCATTGGCTTCAGTGGTGCCGTGTCTCTAATTGGAGGTTCTCATATTACTCTTGATGTGTCCTTTAGTGAACACTTTTTGGCGCTCTACTTTCACAATTCCAGTTACCAGTCGGGGGAGGGAGTCTCTGACCAATCCAGTTTGACTGTTAAGCGGGCTTTACACACTACGAGATCGCTACAGCGATCTCGTTTGGGTCACGGATTTTGTGACGCACATCCGGCTGCTGTAGCGATCTCGTGTGTGACTCCTAGGAGTGATTTTGGATCGTTGCAAAAACATCCAAAATCGCTCCTCGTTGACATGGGGGTTCTCTCCCAATTATCGCTGCTGTCGCTGGGGCGAAGTTGTTCCTCGTCCCTGCGGCAGCACACATCGCTACGTGTGACGCTGCAGGAACGAGGAACCTCTCCTTACCTGCCACACGCCAGCAATGAGGAAGGAAGGAGGTGGGCGGGATGTTCGTCCCGCTCATCTCCGCCCCACCGCTTTGATTGGGCGGCCGCTTCGTGACGTCGCTGTGACGCCGAGCGAACCGCCCCCTTAGAAAGGAGGCGGTTCGCCGGTCACAGCGACGTCGCCGAGCAGGTAAGTACGTGTGACGCTGCCGTAGCAATAATGTTCGCTTCGGCAGTGATCGCCACATATCGCCATAACGATAGGGGCGGGTGCTATCACGCTCGCCATCGCTAGCATCGACTAGCTATCTCGCAGCGTGTAAAGCCACTCTTAGGACACACTACAGGAGAAATTGGTAACACCCAGTTTATTTATTGGTATATTTTTATTTAATAAAGAAAAAGTCCAGCTCACCTGCAAACCAGCACTCCGAAGCAGGACGAAAATCCATCTTCACAGAGCGTGAATTAAATAGAAATATATTGAAAGTCCATTGATAGGTAAAATACAGACATCAATTTCAATAGAAAAATAAAAAAAAAAATTATGCATATCGAATGATAGAAATTCTTAATTGTGATAACTTTACAAATAAAGCAAGCAGAATAAATAGCTTTGACTCAAGTAAAAGCTACCCGTGTTTTTTCCAAAAATAAGACACGGTCTAAGTCCCCCTCCTCCTCCCCCACACACATCTTCCCAGGACAATCATACTTACCAGGCCCCGGACGTCTGCGTCGCTCCCAGGTCCTCCTGTGATCTTTGGCGGGTGCTCCGAGCAGGTTTGCTCCACGCAGTCAACTCCTGCATCTAGCCGACACTCACACACACATCAGTTCGCACACACACTTACCGGCCACATCTGGCGATACCGATTGCTATCGGCCAACAGGGGCAGATGGGACGCAGTGCAGTGGAACACATGGAGTACTTGGCGGTAGAACAATCGATGCATTCCACGGCAGATCCTCGTGCTCCACCGCACTGCGTCCCAGGATTCTCAGCCGGCCAGAAGCAATCGATATTTCCCGATGTGGGGAGTGTGAGTGTGTGATCTGATGTATATGGGTGTGCGTTCCACTGCAGGTCCTCCCGTTCGGCGTCTCATGAGTATGATCACGGGGTCTTCTGTCTTCTTTTTTGGGGGGTGTCTGCTTCCTATAATGAACTATCCTGCAGTATTCTTTAACTTTTTTTTTAGCTGCATGGACCGTAACTAGGGCTTCTTTTTGGGGTTGGGCTTATATTTAAGCCTTAAGTCCGCTTTACACACACAATATATCTTACGATGTGTCGGCGGGGTCACGTTGTAAGTGACGCACATCCGGCATCGTAAGGTACATTGTAGTGTGTGACAAGTACGTGCGATTGCGATTGAACGAAAATCCGTTCATTGCATGCACATCGTTCATTTCTCATGAATTGAACGTGAGGTTGTGCAATGTTCCCGAGGCAGCACACATCGCAGTGTGTGACACCCCGGGAACATTGAATGACAGCTTACCTCCGTCAGCGGCTCCCGCCGACAATGCAGAAGGAAGGAGGTGGGCGGGATGTTTACGTCCCGCTCATCTCCGCCCCTCCGCTTCTATTGGCCGGCTGCCGCGTGATGTCGGTGACGCCGAACGTCCCTCCCACTCCAGGAAGTGGACGTTCGCTGCCCACAGCGAGGTCGTATGGACGGGTAAGTACGTGTGACGGGGGTGAATCGTTTGTGCGTCACATTCAACAAATTGAACATGCCACAAATACGATGGGGGCGTTGCAAATCGCATACGATATCATATGCGAAATTGCAACGTGTAAAGCAGGCTTTACACTGAAAATGCTGAAAATTCCTTCTAGGGCTTATTTTTGGAGGAGGGCTTATTTTTTTGGAAAAACACAGTATTTATTCTGCTTGTTTATTTGTACAGTTAATTGATTAAGAATGTTTATCATTTGAAATACATAGTTTTTTTTTTCTTAATTAGTCTATTGACATTCATGTCTGTATTTTACCTTTGGATGAACTTTCAATAAACTTCTATTTTATCCCTACCCTGTGAAGCTGGATTTTCGTTCTTTTTAAGACATTTTTACTAGGCCATGTGCACACATTGAGTATTTGATGAGTTTTTACCTCCGTATTTGTGGCCAAAACCAGGAGTAGGTAAAAAAAAATCCAGAAGTGGTGCCCATGTTTCTATTATACTTTACCTCTGATTGTTCCACTCCTGGTTTTGACTTACAAATACGAAGGTAAAAAAAACTCACCAAATACTCATTGTGTGCACGAGGCCTTAGAGTGCTATGAATAGATGCTCCAGAATAGATATTTCATGGGGAATAAAAAAATATACAAAATTGGACATGTCTGAGCTGGTGGCAGGTTCTCTTTAATCATCGCTAGAGTCATTAGCACCAATATGTAAAGCCCTTAAGGCTGTGAATATTGTGTGAAAGCTTCACAATATGTGTTTTCTATGAAGAGTATATTATAAAATGAGGTTGATAATTATATATAGTAAAACATATAGGATAAAACATTTTTATATATAAATAGGTATTTTTAACCTCAATGTCATCTTTGAAAGATAAATATTAAGCTTTCCTGGATTATCTACATGGGATATTGCCAGTCATGACTTGATCACTTTGCTTTTAACTAATGTGGTTAAAAAAAAACTTCAATTCCTCTATTTGGCAGGCTCAGGGCGGCGTGCAGGATATAAACCTATTTTTTATTGGGATTTACCACTTTCACTATAACATTTTATATGCATTTATTTCATTATTCTATTAAAGTTTTCTGATTTATTTTTTTTATTTATTTTTTTTTTTACCCTCAATGAGTTAATTATTAGACATCTACGTAATTAAAATTTATTACAGAAATATGGCCTTGTAAACACAACTCTTAAAGGGGAACCTGTCAGCTTGACAGGACTTTAATATTTCCTAATTGTTATGAATATACGAATTATGCTAAAGTAGTGAATGGAAACAGTCTCCAAACTGACATATACGGAGCGCGAAAACAGCTTTCCCCATACCCTACCCTCATGGAGCACTTTCCACTATAGAACAGGCCTAAGGGGTACTTTGCATGCTGTGACATCACTACTGCGATATCGTCGGGGTTAAATCGAAAGTGACGCACATCCGACTCCAGTAACGACGTCGCAACGTGTAAAGCCTAGATGCGCCGATAAACGATCGCAAAAGCGTCGAAAATCGGTGATCTGTGTAGCGTCGGTCATTTTCATAATGTCGCACCAACAGGACACCTCGTTCCTGCGGCAGCACACATCGCTGTGTGTGAAGCCGCAGGAGCGAGGAACATCTCCTTACCTGCCTCCACCGGCTATGCGGAAGGAAGGAGGTGGGCGGGATATTTACGTCCCGCACATCTCCACCCCTCCGCTTCTATTGGCCGCCTGCCGTGTGACGTCGCTTTGACGCCGCACGACCCGCCCCCTTAGGAAGGAGGCGGTTCGCCGGCCACAGCGACGTCGCAGGGCAGGTAAGTGTGTGTGAAGCTGCCGTAGCGATAATGTTCGCTACGGCAGCTATCACAAGATAACGCATGTGCGACAGGGGCGAGTGCTATAGCGCTCGGCATCGCTAGCCGATGCTAGCGATGTCGCAACGTGCAAAGTACCCCTAACAGTGGCCACGGGATGCACTTTCCAGGTCACACTGGTCCCCTAGGCCTTAATGGGTTGTACTATCAAGAGCTACATTCAATATGCAAGATATAATCACTGTTATAAGTGAGGAATAAAGATAATTCAAAACATATTTTTTTTTGTTTCTTAGACTGTGTTCTCTGGTGTTTTTTAATTTTACAAGTGTTCTATAGTCTGTTAAAGGGGTTGTTCAGTACTAGGACAACCTCTTCTGATTCCACGTTTCAGCCAGGTAAAATAAAAAAGCCTATACTCCCCTCTCATAACTGTGGCGTTCCAGCAGTGTCGCAGCTCACGTGACGTTGTGATGTCACACAAGACTGGCGTCCAATCAGTGCTGGCTTCTCTCTTCCTGCCTTTGGTTACAGGAGCTATCAACAGGAAGTGAGGGGCAATCGCAGCACTCACTTCCTGGTGATTAACTCGTTTTGTCTAAATACAGGGACACAGAAGCCGGCGCTGATTGGACGCAGGGCTCGTGTGACATCACAACGTCATGTAAGCCCTGGGAGCGCGAGCCACAGCACCACTGGAATGGCGCCAGTCCTAGAGGTGAGTATAGGCTTTTTTATTTTACCTAGGGTAAATGTGTAATCATAAGCAGTTGTCTTAGTAGTGGACAGCCCCTTTAATAACAGTCACCAGGACTGAATTCTTTATCACTGGTTTTCTAGGTGAGGAATGATAGTGACCATAGACTATTCAGCTGCAGGTTTTTCCATTAAAGGGTTTTTTCAGGTTTATTTTTTGTTCATCATATATGTCGCTAATTGCTGGTACGAACGATGGATTACTGAGTTCTATTTAAGACATCATGGCATTGGTGAATATACCTGATAAAGTATAGTGGCACATTTTGAAGATGTTATCATTATCATTATTTATAGTAAATTATTTTAAGTGCAAAATCTATGGTTATACAGTATATAAAGTTTTGTTTTTGTTATGACAATATTGAAAACACCCAGTCTATGCACAATCTCTTTTTCTCAGTTCCAGTTTTTTTCCTCGTATTTTTTTAACATATATACAGTGCCTACAAGTAGTATTCAACCCCCTGCAGATTTAGCAGGTTTACACATTCGGAATTAACTTGGCATTGTGACATTTGGACTGTAGATCAGCCTGGAAGTGTGAAATGCACTGCAGCAAAAAAGAATGTTATTTCTTTTTTTTTTTTTTAAATTGTGAAAAGTTTATTCAGAGGGTCATTTATTATTCAACCCCTCAAACCACCAGAATTCTGTTTGGTTCCCCTAAAGTATTAAGAAGTATTTCAGGCACAAAGAACAATGAGCTTCACATGTTTGGATTAATTATCTCTTTTTCCAGCCTTTTCTGACTAATTAAGACCCTACACAAACTTGTGAACAGCACTCATACTTGGTCAACATGGGAAAGACAAAGGAGCATTCCAAGGCCATCAGAGACAAGATCGTGGAGGGTCACAAGGCTGGCAAGGGGTACAAAACCCTTTCCAAGGAGTTGGGCCTACCTGTCTCCACTGTTGGGAGCATCATCCGGAAGTGGAAGGCTTATGGAACTACTGTTAGCCTTCCACGGCCTGGACAGCCTTTGAAAGTTTCCACCCGTGCCGAGGCCAGGCTTGTCCGAAGAGTCAAGGCTAACCCAAGGACAACAAGGAAGGAGCTCCGGGAAGATCTCATGGCAGTTGGGACATTGATTTCAGTCAATACCATAAGTAACGTACTCCACCGCAATGGTCTCCGTTCCAGACGAGCCCGTAAGGTACCTTTACTTTCAAAGCGTCATGTCAAGGCTCGTCTACAGTTTGCTCATGATCACTTGGAGGACTCTGAGACAGACTGGTTCAAGGTTCTCTGGTCTGATGAGACCAAGATCGAGATCTTTGGTGCCAACAACACACGTGACGTTTGGAGACTGGATGGCACTGCATACGACCCCAAGAATACCATCCCTACAGTCAAGCATGGTGGTGGCAGCATCATGCTGTGGCGCTGTTTCTCAGCCAAGGGGCCTGGCCATCTGGTCCGCATCCATGGGAAGATGGATAGCACGGCCTACCTGGAGATTTTGGCCAAGAACCTCCGCTCCTCCATCAAGGATCTTAAGATGGGTCGTCATTTCATCTTCCAACAAGACAACGACCCAAAGCACACAGCCAAGAAAACCAAGGCCTGGTTCAAGAGGGAAAAAATAAAGGTGTTGCAGTGGCCTAGTCAGTCTCCTGACCTTAACCCAATTGAAAACTTGTGGAAGGAGCTCAAGATTAAAGTCCACATGAGGCACCCAAAGAACCTAGATAACTTGGAGAAGATCTGCATGGAGGAGTGGGCCAAGATAACTCCAAAGACCTGTGCCGGCCTGATCAGGTCTTATAAAAGACGATTATTAGCTGTAATTGCAAACAAGGGTTATTCCACAAAATATTAAACCTAGGGGTTGAATAATAATTGACCCACACTTTTATGTTGAAAATTTATTAAAATTTAACTGAGCAACATAACTTGTTGGTTTGTAAGATTTATGCATCTGTTAATAAATCCTGCTCTTGTTTGAAGTTTGCAGGCTCTAACTTATTTGCATCTTATCAAACCTGCTAAATCTGCAGGGGGTTGAATACTACTTATAGGCACTGTATATATATATATATATATATATATATATATATATATATATATATATATATATATATATATTTCTTCTCCCCAAGCTTTCCCTATATAAAAATAAGAAAATAAGCCATAATTACACTGTGCTGCCTCTCTGTGGCAGCTCTGGCTAAGGCTAAGTTCACACAGGGCATCTTTTGGTGCGTTTTTGGTGCGTTTTTGAGGTCATGAAGATACACCAAACTGCATGCATTTCCTTCTCCCAGCAAAGTCTTATTAGATTTCAATTTTGCCGTCCACACTGGGCATCTTTTGTTGGCTGCATCTTGGCTGCATTTTTCAAGATGCAGTCTGTGAATTCTTTTTGCGTTTTTACTGCGTTTTTGAGCCCTTCCAGTCAAAAGATTTGACTTAAAAACGCATTGGGCAAAATGTGGTAAAAACGCATTGCGTTTTTTATGCATTTTTGCCGCGGTGTATTTTTGTGTGAACTTTGTACTTTACTAAAGTCACAATTACACCTTTAGCCATCTGACTCCATCCATGTCATTGAGGTGCTATGCACCTCTCCCCTCGCTATTCCCCGGCCTCTCCACTCTGCCAATCCCTTCATTGACTTCCCATCACCCAAAGACTCCAGTTCAAAACATTAACCATTACCTACAAAGCCATCCACAACCTGTCTTTTCCTTACATCTGTGACCTAGTCTCCCGATACCTACCGGCACGCAACCTCAGATCCTCACAAGATCTCCTTCTCTACTCCTCTCTTATCTCCTCTTCCCACAATCGCATCCAAGATTTCTCCCGTGCCTCCCCCATACTCTGGAACCCTCTACCCCAGCATATTAGATTCTCTCCTACCGTGAAAAGCTTCAAGAGGAACCTGAAGACTCATCTCTTCCAACAAGCCTACAACCTACAATAACCCTCAGTCCAGTACACCACTGCGCAACCATCTCTGTCCTCACCTATTGTACCATCATCCATTCCCTGTAGATTGTGAGCCCTTTCGGGCAGGGTCCTATCTCCTCCTATACCAGTCTGTTTTGTACTGTTAGTGATTGTTGTACTAGTTTTTATGTATACCCTTTTTCACTTGTAAAGCGCCATGGAATTAATGGCACTATAATAATAATATTAAGGCCCCTTTCACACATCAGTGATTCTGGTACGTTTGTGCTTTTTTTTAAACGTACCAGAATCACTGACATACGCAGACCCATTATAATGAATGGGTCTGCTCACACATCAGTGATTTTTCACTGCACGTGTCTCCGTGCGGCGTACCCGCGTGTGCGTGATTGCCGCACGGAGACATGTCCATTTTTTTCTGGCATCACTGATGTCCCACGGACCACGCAGTGGTGTGGTCCGTGAAACACGTGCCAGAAAAAAACGTGCTTTTAAAATAAAAATCATTTTTACTCACCCGGCGTCCAGCGATGTCCTCTGCAGCCCGTTCTCCCTGCTGCTTCTGAGCCAGCTCATTATTATCGCGCATATTCATTATGCGCGACACAGCTGACTCGGCAGCAGCTGCTGCGGGGGTCAGCGCCGGCCGGATGCTGCACCGCGGGAGCGATCAGCACCATGGACAGCGGGAGCGCGCACAGGTGAGTTGTTTTCTAAGTGCAATCACGGGCCACGGAGAACGGAGCCCGGATTGCACTTAGACAACCCACGTGTGCCGTGATTCACGGCACACGCAGGGACATGTGCGTGTTTTACACGCCAGTGAAAAACGTCACTGTTTTTCACTGACGTGTGAAACGGGCCTTAGATGCACTCAAGATGCACTGACAAAAAAGATGCCGCATGTGAACATAACCTTATAATGACTCTCCTGCAGCGGTAACATTACGGATACAGCACGTGGGCGCTACAGCCAATCAGTACACTCATCAATCTTCAGCCGTATTTTTCACCATATTATTAGAATTAGAGTATTCAACAAAGTCACTAAACAACCGATACATCTTTTCTGAGGTCTGTTCTGATCCCTCAGGGTGCTACTAAAGAAAACATGAAGCAGTCAGAGGCACACGGAGACTTGTAGAATGTAATAAGGTTTGTTCACATGTAGCACATTTGCTGCAGAAAATTTCCACTTCACTTCATAGCCATGATTTATATATATCTGCTGTTATCAGTTTGGCATCCGGTTTTATGTATCAGCAGTTAATAAAATTTGCAAGACTGAATGCAGTTTCCTTTCTTAAGAATTGCAATGTATTTGTAAAATCCATAAGGGGTCCAACTTTTTATTTAATTTTTTTGGTTTTGGATTTAGAATAGGATGTCATTAATGCTCCTGTAAATGTAATGGGGTGGAAGAACAATACCATATTGACTTATTTCAGCTCACCCCACCAAATCTAGAGAGCTCTACATCACAGACGAGGCAAAGGGAGACGCTCCATGTTGGAAAAGCACAATTCAGAGAAAGCAAATGTCCATCGTCACGTCCAAGTAAAAAAAAACATACTAAAAAATATACTGTATTAAATCTAAAAAAAACCACAGCAGGCAAACAATGTCCATAGTAAGTTGCTTACCTATTTCATACTAAAAAAGTTTTTAAGCATAGCCATTTGTCCATATAGTGTCTCTGCCACATCTGAATTTATATTTAGTCAAAATCTTCAGGACATAGATGTGATTCTTGTTGATAACCTGGACCTGATGGACCATTAGGTGTGTATGTGAGAACTTAGGGGTACTTTGCACGCTGCGACATCGCTAGCTGATTGTAGCGATGCCGAGCGCGATAGTACCAGCCCCCGTCGCAGATGCGATATCTTGTGATAGCTGCCGTAGCGAACATCGCTACGGCAGCTTCACACTCACTTACCTGTCCTGCGAAGTCGCTCTGGCCGGCGACCCGCCTCCTTCCTAAGGGGGCGGGTCTTGCGGCGTCACAGCGATGTCACATGGCAGGCAGCCAATAGAAGCGTAGGGGCGGAGATGAGCGGGACGTAAACATCCCGCCCACCTCCTTCCTTCCTCATTGCAGGCGGGACGTAGGTAAGGAGATGTTCCTCACTCCTGCAGCTTCATACACAGCGATGTCGCTGCAGCGAAATTATGGAAATGACCGACACTACACAGATCACCGATTTTTGACGCTTTTGCGATCGTTTAATGGTGCTTCTAGGCTTTACACGTTGCGACGTAGTTACCGGCGCCGGATGTGCGTCACTTTCGATTTGACCCCGACGATATCACAGTAGCGATGTCGCAACGTGCAAAGTACCCATTAGTCTACGGGAGTTTGGCTGACCTCAAGCTCTTCTGTACTATGCTCTACAACCAGGTGGACACATTGTATGAATGGTATCAAAAGTAATGCAAAGAAAACACTGAGATCTTGTCCATCGTGACCAGAGTTAATGTTTTTAATATTCTTTCAAGGTCAGTTACTTAATTGTTTGTCCTGGGCAACTACTTCACTTATTCTCTGAAACAGATTTGATGCAACTTCCTAGTTGTCTTCCCAATATCATAAGGCAGAGAGACCAGAAATATCTTTCAGCTTTCTTGTAAATAAGATATAAAATGTACCTTCCCATTAAATGGGCATTTAATATTAAAGGGTTTTGTTCAACATGCTAGAAATATCTTGTGGCAAAATCAAGCTCTTTGGTTCACTAGAAGTTCTCAAAATCTCCCCTTTAAAGGGAATCTGTCAGCAGGTTTTTGCTATGTAAGCTGAAGACAGCATGCTGCAAGGGTTAAAACATAGAATTTAGGGATGCCTGTCTTGTCAAGGTACAATCTGTTTTTTTTATTTACTGTTTATATAACCAGCAGGACCCTTATGATTGCTCGGACTACAATGTCACGAAGTCCGGCATGCCCCCTCCTCTTATTGATACCTCATTGTCAATGTACAATCTCTATAGACAGCCTGGTGTGGGCGAGGGCAGCTCTCTCAGATCTGCTACATGACTAAATCTAAAAATTCTGTTTGTGTCAGAACGGCTACACCCAGTAATGTAAGTGATATATCATTGGATTCAGGATCTCTTTGCCTACAGTATGCTGCTCTTAGATGAGGTAGCAAAAACCTGCTGACAGATTCCCTTTAAATGACCCAAGGCCACTCTGTACTATTCTCAGGTTTGTGTCACTGAAAGGATAGCTGTCATTAGCTGTCATTTCTGATAAAGTTCATTTGATTTAAGTTATATTGTGCTTTTCCTTTTCTTAGTTGCTGACTAGGTGGTCCCCTTTTTGGGAAATATGTTGAGGCAATTTGCAGGAGCTATGATTTCAAAAGGATCCTTCTATCTTTGCTGTACTATGCCCAAGTGTGTATTATCATTAATCATATACAGTATATGGGGCCCCTAGGTTAACATTGTCAAGCTACTGCCTGGTCTAATTTATGGGGCAGTCTAGGGATAGCCGTCAAGGGGTGCCGTTATCGTTAACCCCCTTTAGGGTGGGGTGCCAACCTCCGCAGATAGGCGTCATTGTTTAGGGTTTAGTTTATAAGGTTCTTTTAGTACCTTTTGGTGTTTGCCTGGTATCAGGATAGTGCTTGCACCTATTTAGGCACCCTTTTCTTACATCCCAGAACCTTTTTGTGCTTTTATATGCGGTTTGTCATTTTTGGTTATTTTAATGCATACCTAATAAATAATCTTTAAGAAGTGGTTTTTTTCTATATAAAGTTCGGCAAAATAAAAACTTCAATAAAACATAAATAAATGTTATCTTATATGAATGACTGATTGTTTCAAGTTCTCGTCATGTTCATCTGCTTCAGGTTAAGAACCAATAAACGGTTCGGCAGTAAAGTAACCATCCGTTATGGTATTGATCGGCCATATATCATTGTACTGATTCCCTTATGTCATTATGTGTAGCACCGTTATGGGGTATGAGCCATTATTATGAGGCTTAACTATCTAAACACATCTTCTATCAATATATAATGTCTATGAGGATCCAATGGTCTTGGGGCCCGTAAATTATACAAGGATTCCCACGAAAAGTGTATAATTTATTTTTATTATGTCTCCAGAGTATGAAGCATCTGACAGAATTATGTTACGAGCGTAATGTTGGGGAACATGTTCAACAACAATGAAGCCGAAGAGAATCCTGTCAGGCAAAGCTTATGAAAAGATTAGGACAAGATTAGAGAGGGGAGAATTCAGTAAACCGGATATTACATGGACTTTGCAAACACGTCAAAGCCGATCTACACGATATAGCTGTATCTAGATATCGCCCAACATTGTGCCAGTCGAGGCACTAAAGGAGACTTCCTGGTTTTGTTAGAAATCGGGTCTACAGAAAAGCCTAAAGCCTGCTTTACACGGTACGATCGATCGTGCAATTTCACGATCAATCGTACCCGCTCCTGTCGTTTGTGTGTCACGGGCAATTAGTTGCCCGTGACGCACAAACTCGTTTAACCCCGTCACACGTACTTACCTTCTGGACGACCTCGCTGTGGGCGACGAACGTCCACTTCCTGCAGTGGGAGGGACGTTCGGCGTCACAGCGACGTCACACAGCCGCCGGCCAATAGAAGCAGAGGGGCGGAGATGAGCGGGACGTAAACATCCTGCCCAACTCCTTCCTTCCGCGTAGCCAGCGGGTGCCGCGGGACGAAGGTAAGCTGCTGTTCATCGTTCCCGTGGTGCTACCCCGGGAACGATGAGCAAACAACGCCATTTTAATTAAACGAGATTATGAAACTGAGCGACGAGTACACGACTCACAATTTGTGAGCGATACTGCGTCGCTCGGAGGTGTCACACAGCCCAACGTCGCAAGCAATGCCGGATGTGCGTCACAAAAAACGTGACCCCGACGATCTATCGCACGATAGATCGTCTCGTGTAAAGCACCCTTAACTCCTCTTGTTTGACTTTGGATCCAAAAAATAGGGTTTTTGAAGATAATGTTTGCCTATGGAAAAGAAGAAAAATATAAGCCAAACTGCATCCAACCAAAAAGTACTGCCAAGTCAATAAAGAGCCGTGGCGGCACGATGTGGGGATGCTTCTTTTGATGGTAAAGGGTAATATAAATGCAGAAAAATACAAGTAAAATATATCTTTGTACCGTGTTAGGCCTGCGCCACACATCCGTGCCTCCGGCACGTGTTTGTCATTTTTTACACGTACCGGCGGCACGGAGACACTTTAACCAATGCTACCCTATTGTAGCAGGCACACACACGTAAAACCACACGGAACGTGTGTCCGTGTGCGTTTGTACGTGTGTGCGTTTTTGAAAGCGCTGACATGTCCGTTTTTTCACCGGCAGCACGGGTGTCACACGGCCCGCACCCGCACCACACGGGTGTAGTGTGGATGCGGTCCCGTGTGACACGCGCCGGAGAAAACACACATGTCATTGAAAAAAAAACAAAACATTAACTCACCTTCTCCAGCCCTCCTGTCTCTGCCGCTGCTGCCTCTTGCTGCCGACCGCCGCTCATTATTCTCATTGAATATTCACTTCACTGCCTGGCAGCAGCAGCGGGGAGACGGGAGGGCTGGAGACCGAGGATCAGCACCACGGACAGCAGCGCGGACATCAGGAAGGACCAGGTGAGTATAATAATTACCGATTCTACGTGTGCTATCGCGGATAGCACACGTAGAACACACGTGTCACGCACGTACCAGAGACACGTACTTACCTGCACGCAACACGCAGGGAAAATACGTGTCTCTCGGCACGTGCGTGAATTTCACGTGAGTGTGGCAGAAGCCTTAGCCAGTAGAGATAAAAAAAAAATTTTGTTTAAAAGAACAGATCAACCACTGAGGACTTTCTGCTCTTTGAAAAATACAAGGAAATCTTGCTGCAATCTGCAAGAGAACTGCAGATTTGAAGAGTTATTTTCCAGAAAGACAGGAAGCCAAATATATAAAGATGTGACTTAAATAGCAACTCTACTTTTTGATTTTTTTTCCTCCATAAATTAACAGTACAAGAGAAAAAAACTTTGTTATATGTCTTATTAAAGAAAGTTGCCTCATTTCCCTACTTGTCAGTTGCACCTTTCCCTGCACTGATCAAACTGCTCAAAAGTGTCTACAGATCTGTTTTCAGGGAGGAATAAACTATACCTGCTGCCTAGGTTCAGATTTCCGTTGTTTTAAATCCGCCAGGTTCGTCATTGCGACTGAGCGACGGATCCGTCGTTTTTTAGATGTCAGCTGATGCAGCGGATCTTTTATTTCACAGGATTCCGTTCACAGGAATCCTGTGAAAAAACTGATCCGACGCGTCCGTTACATACGCTGTGCGTCCGTTTTTGATGCATCCGTCGTGATATGTTTGTGTTTGGGACAGCCCAGTGTGTGTGCCAAACATGCTGGGCATGCTCAGTAGAGCATGACGGAATCCAGCGCTGGATTCCGTCGTAAGACGGATTACGACAGAATCCAGCACCATAGACAAATATTACAAGCTTGACGGATTGCGACGGATTCCTGCGCGGTGCATTCATTTTGACGACCCAAAAAACTTTACATTCTGCATTGTTTCCGCCCGGCGGTCAGTTAAAAAACGACTGATGTGCCACGCAGCGGATGCAACGCAAGGTCATCAGTCGCAATCCGCCACTCATACAAGTCTATGGGACCCAACAGAATCCGCCAAACGAATTCCGTTGTTTACCAGAGCCGCGGATTGTGACTGATACAAATTGATGGAACTTAGCCTAAAGGGTAAGGAGAAGATGTTGGAGTGAGACAAACACTAACTACTGAGGCTTCAAGTGCAGAGGGAAAAACTGCGAAAAATGGTGAATACAAGTCATATAATGTTCAGAAAGATTCCTTATGTATATGCTCATGATGCCTTTTTCTGAAAAGTCACCTGATAGTGCTAATACTCTGTTAAAACAAAAAAGTTAGGCCCTGTGCGCACTAGAAAAAGGATTTTCTCAAGAAATTTCTTGAGATTCTGAAAGATTAGCGCACCTGCGTTCAAAAAACGCACCAATAAAGCACCAAAAAAAGGCAAGTGTTTTTACCGCGTTTTTGATGCGTTTTTTCCGCAGGTTGGTCCCTGCGTTTTTTTACCATTATCTATGGCAAAACACGCAAGGTACCTGCACAAAAGAAGTGACATGCTCATTCTTTTTCTCAAGAAATTCTGCAGAAAGAATGTTCTTGAGAAGAAAACGCAGTGTGCGCACAGCTATTTTTTTTCCATAGGTTTTGCTGGGGAATGTCTGCAGAAAGGTTACAAGAATTTCTCAAGAAATTTCTGCAGCAAAAACGCAAAAAAACTAGGGTAAAAACGCAGGGTGCGCACAGGGCCTTAAGCTGTTAAACTTGTCCTGCTGTGACATTTCAGCTGTTTTAATATTTAGAGGGTCTTCCAACTGACCCTGGATGGCACATATGGGTGGAAAGATGGAATGGGACAGCAATATTTTAACTTTTAATATTCTAGGTTTGCAGAGATCAGGACATTTCAATGTCTTCATGTTTAAGGAAGATAGAGATCTATCCATGCAGACTAGATTTGTAGTTTAAACAGCCCCTATCTGTGTGAATTGTGCCTTGACAGTGCATATTTGCAAACAGGTCGACATCAAATATGTGAACATCTGACTGCATAATTCACGTCTGTTTCACTCTCATAGAGAATTATTTTTGCAACTGAGCGCCATAGCAATAGGTGACTACTGCACGGTGTGAAGATCACAATATTATTCTGTAACTGGATTCAAACTCTTGAGTCTGTCGGCTTCTCTTTCCGCTGGACCACAGCAGATACACCTTTCCTTCAGATGCCAAGTTTCTGTTATCCCTGCTTTAGTTTTATTAGGGGAACAGGTGTAGTAATTTACTTAAGCTGGGTTCACACATAGCGACAGCGATGTCGCTGTTACGTCACCATTTTTCGTAAGTCGCTGTTATGATCGCTGCTTAGCTGTCAAACACAGCAGAAGCAGCAGCGATCATAACGACACGCGTCGCTGTGCTACATGTGCAGAGAGCAGGGAGCCGCGCACACTGCTTAGCGCTGGCTCCCTGCACTCCTAGCTACAGTACACATCGGGTTAATTACCCGATGTGTACTGCAGCTACATGTGCAGAGAGCAGGAGCCGGCACTGGCAGCGAGAGCGGCGGATGCTGGTAACAAAGGTAAATATCGGGTAACCAGGGAAAGGTCTTCTCTTGGTTACCCGATGTTTACCCTGGTTACAGCTTACCGCAGCTGCCAAAAGCCGGCTCCTGCTCCCTGCTTGCTTCATTTCGTCGCTCTCTCGCTGTCACACACAGCGATGTGTGCGTCACAGCGGGAAAGCCAGGTCGTTGCTGGATGTCACACACAGCGACAGCGACGGTACGTCGCTGCAACGTCACAGAAAATGGTGACGTAGCAGCGACGTCGACGTCGTCACTGTGTGTGACACCACCCTTACAGTGATTTTGCTGTCTAGTGAGGGTACACAATTTCTACCCTTGGCCATCCTATTAGAGTTTCCACAATTGCTAATTCTTCCCTTACCCAAAACCTTGTTACTTCTAAGGTTGATAATGTGTGCTACACACAGAATCTATTTCATTTATGGTATTTCCTTTGTTACTAGCTAAAATTGTGTTGGGTATGCCCTTGTTGGTGAAGCACAATCCCACCATCAATTGGGAGACTCGCGAGATTAAGGGGGGGCTTTACACGTTGCGACATCGCTTCCGAAATATCGTCGGGGTCATGTCGTTAGTGACGCACATCCAGTGCCGGTAACAACATCGCCACGTGTAAATCCTTGATGCGCCGATAAACGATCGCAAAAGCGGCGAAAATCGGTGATCTGTGTAGTGTCGTTCATTTTCATAATGTCGGGTCAACCGCGGGTACGATGTTGTTTGTCGTTGCTGCAGCTCCACACATCGCTGTGTGTAAACTCACAGCAGCGACAAATATCTCCTTACCTGCGTCCCGCCGGCAATGCGGAAGGGAGAAGGTGGGCGGGATGTTACGTCCCGCTCCTCTCCGCACCTCCGCTTCTATTGACCGGCCAATTAGTGCCATCGCGGTGACGTCGCTGTGACGCCGAATGCACCTCCCCCTTGAAGGAGGGATAGTTCGGCAGTCACAGCGACGTCGCCGAGCAGGTATGTGCGTGTGATGCTGCCGTAGCGATAATATTCTAATATTCGCTACGGCAGCTATCACCACATATCGCATGTGCGACGGGGGCGCGTACTATCGCGCTCGGTATTGCTAGCCGATGCTAGCGATGTTGCAACGTGTAAAGTACCCCTAAGGGGCGGGTCACCGGCCAGAGCAACATCGCAGGGCAGGTAAGTGCGTGTGAAGCTGCCGTAGCGATAATGTTCGCTGCGGCAGCTATCACAAGAGATCGCATGTGCGACGGGGACGGGGACTATCGCGCTCGGCATCGCTACAATCGGCTAGCGATGTTGCAGCGTGCAAAGTACCCCTAAGACTTGGGGGAGTTTTTCTTTTTCCAATTGTTTATCTACAGTCCTGCCATCTATGAGATCTCTTCTTCTAGGTTTTCTTCAGAATTTTGAGGATGTTTTTTCTGAGACTGAATGTGAAGTTCTTCCCTCACATAAATCATTTGATTGTGCTATTGAATTTACACCAAGGGCAAAATTCCCTAAATCTCTTCTGTTTAACCTCTCTCTTCCTGAAAGAGATGCCTTGAAGGAGTACATTCAGAATAGTCTAAAGGCCGCTTTACACGCAACGACATCGCTAACGAGATGTCGTTGGGGTCGCGGAATTCGTGATGCACATCCAGCCTAGTTAGCGACATCGTTGCGTGTGAAACGCACGAACGACCGTTAACGATCAAATTTACTTACCTTATCGTTGATTGCTGATACGCCATCCATTTCCCAAATATTGTTGCTGGTGCTGTACGCATGTTGTTCGTCCTTCCTGCGGCAGCACACATCGCTATGTGTGACACCGCAGGAATGAGGAACTACATTGTACCTGCAGGCGCCCGCAATGAGGAAGGAAGGAGGTGGGCGGGATATTCAGCCCGCTCATCTCCGCCACTCCACTTCTATTGGACAGCTGCCGTATGATGTCACTGTGACGCCGCACGAACCGCCCCCTTAAAAAGGAGGCGATTCGCCGGCCACAGCGACATAGGTGCCGTAGGAGCCCGTTTTGTCTGCAGGCACTGGCCCTTGGATCTCTAGCCTGTGGCGGTGGCTGTATATCCTCACGGTGTGAGCGGTTGCCTTCAATCGGGACTTGGTTGTTAGGGAACCCCAGGGGTTCCTGTCACATTCGGATTTGACTATTGACGGCGGCTCCAAGCCTGGTCGGGGTCCGATGGCCCTGCCTGTGTGCTTAGCTTCACTCCATTCCCCGGTCCGGTACCGGCGGGCCGATGCCCGACCCCGGTCCTTACGACTCTGCAGAGTTCCACCAACTCCTGCAGACGGCCACCACCGTCTGCCAACCTTGCTGTCAGTGCCTGGGCTCCTACCCAGGCACACGCAGTTTGTCACCTCTCACTTTCACGTCCTGAACAAATCTGCTCCTTTTCCCGCCTCCAGGCTTGTGAACTGCTCGGTGGGTGGGGCCAACCGCCTGGCCCCGCCCCACCTGGTGTGGACATCAGACCCTGGAGGGAGGCAACAAGGATTTTTGGTTTGGCTGGTGTAACTGCCTAGGGTGGGGGGGGTGTGTGTTGGTATGTATGTGACTACCTGGCTAGTCCAGGGCGTCACAAGAGCAACAACTAAAAAATGATCCAGGACATTCAGCAATAACCAACGACCTCACAGCAGGGGCCAGGTTGTTGCTGGATGTCACACACCGCAACATCGCTAGCAAGTTGTGCCTCAGCAGCGATGTTGCTAGCGATGTTGCTTAGTGTGATGGTACCTTAAACCAAGACATAGAACAATATTAGGATGTTTTGTTTCTTCTAATCAAAAAGACTGGGTGGATTTTCTTCCTCTGGCTGAATTCGCTCTCAACAACCGCACGTCTACTGCTATCGCTGTCTTGCCTTTTGTGACACCCGTGCTGCTGGAGAAAACGTGGACGTCAGCGTGTAGAAAAACGCACACGGACACACGTTCCGTGTGGTTTTACGTGTGTGTGCCTGCTACAATAGGGTAGCATTACTGAACATGTCTCTGTGCCGCCGGTACATGCAAAAAATGGCAAACACGTACCGCCGGCATGGATGTGTGTCGGATGCCTAAATGGAAGAGTGGTGGAACGGAGGATAATTCCTGGGTTGATGCTGGAGATTTGCATGCGAATCGGTTAGTGAGAGAGTTCTTCAATAAGTTGAGGATCTCTGTGGGTCTGATAGCCCCTCGTAGTAAGGGGGGTACGGTCATGCATCTGGATTCAAACCCTTGAATGTGTGCTGAGCTTCTCAGGCCTCCGTACCACAGGAGATACACTTTGTCTTTGGATGTTTAGTTTCTGTTATCCCTGCTTTAGTTCTATTAGGGTAACAGGTGTATTCATTTACTTGTTTGTCTGCCCAAGCACCTTTCGGGTGCGGCTTTAAATACCTTCCTCCTGCTGGCATTACTTAACCCTAGAACGCGCAACCAATTCAATCTACCATAGAAAACAAATGACCTAGCAGGCCTGCGAGGCCCCAGGTATGCGTTCTAGGGTTAAGGTGATATTCTAATTTTGAAGTCGAGCCATAGTGCTGTTAGTTTATGCCAGTCAGTGGACTACCAACTAGGATATCTCTCTCTGCAGTTTATGTTCTCTACTCTGCATCTATCTTTTGTTTGTTGTCAGAGCCAAATTGTGCCATAAAATAAACAATCTGCACATTTTTTTGGTTACGATATAGAAGTTGTTGTGTAGACCTCCCCTTATACTTCTGTGGGTTATATATCGCTCCTTGATCTTAAAGGTTTAAATTGTTTCCAACAGCAGTAACGTCCGGCAGGTTTTACATTTCTCTAGCCACTGCAAATGGGGGTATCCTGGTTGTAGCTACTCTACGGAGGACTATATAAAGTATTTTTCATTCCCTCTTCCTTGATCTTCTCTTTGTAGAATATCTTTTTGTCTATACGTGAACGTTGGAGATTTTAAAACAGATCCATAGACAAGTTTTCTGAAGACAGGATACCATTGACAAGACCAAATAGTGTGGAGCTCGAGATCCATCATGAGAAGTTGTGCGCTATTGTCAAGAGGTCAGACATAAGGGAACAAGCAGTCACCTGAAACAGGAGCTAATCAGATCACCTTTGAATACAGACAGTTTCTCTTTATCTTCGTCAAAAGTGTAATGTGACTCCTAAAATGAATTGCGTTTAGCTATCTGGCCTCCCGGCTTTGGGGCAATATAAACATCTGTAGTAGAAAAAAATACAAATAACTTGACTCCTTCCCAATATTGAAGTGTTTTTACCAAAGTGTCTGAAGTATTTGAGTAGACGTGTCGAAGTTATATCAGATAAAGCAGTGGTTTTGACTAAAACCTTTTGTGTTTTTCTCCTGTAGAGTCCAGGGATGGTCACACATCCTACCATTTGTCAATCAGACTTACCATCAAGATATCTGGGGATTCAGCTCCTTGTGAATGTAGATGCATCACTTAATGGTCTACTGCTCACTTAGCCTTTTTTTTCAGACACCTATAAAAGAAAGAATATAGTGGATAGAACTGGGACAGCCCTGTAAAGAGATCAAAGGAGAACATGTGGCATGTGCAAGTCAATGGATTATTTTAATGGGAAGAATACTGGATACTTTTCACACATTCAACAGAGCTACAAGAGGCTGCATATTTTTCACACAACAACAAACCTAGGGACTATACGTACACTGGTATAAAGACTATGATATAGGATTAACAGCTCTGTCAGTATATTTCACTATTCAGTTTGCCAGAAAAAAATATTAAAGACCAGTAAAGTAGAGCCAGGGTGGCCACAGTGTTCCCAAACCTGCATGTCTCTTGTGATCCTCTTGTCTGAATGCTGCCTCCTCGGCCCCATCTTAAGGATGTGTCCAGGAGTAAGTGGCAGTCATACATACTTAGCACAGTATAGCATCAGATCTGTTAGGTAGAAACTAGAACTGGTCCAACTCGCAGAAAACCGGGACTGGCAGGTCCCTGCTAAAATTAAAAAAAAACAACAACCCGGATCCGGTCCAGGATCGGGGACCTTTATAAGTTTTTTGGAATCATCCGGAGATTAAAAATATTGGTAGAAGGGATAAGGGGTAGGAGCGCGCGCTATGTACTCGCCAAAGATCCGTCATGGCGGCAAACTGCTTCCAGGACACACTTTCCCTTCCGGAGACAATTAACCCTCATTACATATTCACTCCTGTAAGCGGACCGTAAGGCCGGAGTCACACTTGCGCAAGTATCACATCACCCGGTAGCCACACAGTCTCCTGAGAGGAGCGTGTGACTCGCCCGCCCAGGGCCTTGGGTGACTCGGTGTCGGGCCAGACTAGTCCAGGGTAGTCAGCGGTGGCGGGCCCGACTCCATGACCCTGGTGGAGTCACTTAAAATGGCGGTATGGGGGAGACGGTAATAAAGTGTATATAAGATTCGTTATGCCACCTGTGGAATTGTGCGGCTATGGAGCCGCAGCTGCTGGAAGGGACCTCCGGGGCTGATGTTGTGGCAGCTAAGGTGTTTCTTGCTCTCCACAGGTGGAGTGGGTACCCCGGGGCAACCTTTGGAAAAGTCTATGGTGTTTGTGGACAAGGTACAGGGCCGACAGGGAAGTGGAAAGGAACAGACACAGACAATGATTTCTTTTACCTTCTCCTTTACTTGTCCTCAGTCGGTGACCTCCAGGGAGTCTCTTACAGATGGTAGCGGCGATCCGGTAGCCTGGAAGCAGTCAAGGAACTCACACTGGCCAAGTGAGTAATGAGGCCTGCTCCCTACACTCTGTCTGGGTAAATGGGGTCCCACTGTTTCAGCAATGCTGAGACCTGTTCTGTTGCTCTCTGAGGTAATTTATTACCTCCCCCGTATGGAGGGTTGTCACTGGTGCCTCTCTTTCTATCCTGGCTCCTAGTCCTGGCTCTACAGCTGCGCCTCCAGGTGCGGGGTGGACGGAGACCTGCAGTCCTCTCTTCCTCCGGATGCGACCACCGGTACTCGAGTACTCGAGTGGCCCCGAACTCCGGTATTCGTTTTTTTTTCAGCGATGACGTCGGGGTGAGCGGGCTGCGCTCCACTGCCCCATGTCCTTCTGCTTTTTGCCTCGCTGTGGACTGTGTTTTCCTGGGCTGAACGATCCGGCTCAGCTCCCAGCTCACACACCACACTACTCGAGTTCTTTCCTCACTGAACTCTCCTCACAGACCACCTAACTCCTCCCCCAGTTCAGAGCTTAAGGAATGCTCCCTGGAACTCCAGGTTTAGAGCTGCCTCTGCTGGCCTGGGAGAGAAACTGTGTTGAATGATGGTACTTACTGGCCAATGGACTTCCCCATCTACCTCCAGGCTCAGCATTAACCCTTTTGAGGAGGGCAACACTGCTGTGGCAACCAGACCGCTGGGGCACCACACTCCCCCTTATTTAAAATCAGTACTCCCGGACTTAGGAAACATAAACAAAACATGTTATAACTTTTCATCCCTTTTTGGGAGGCAACATCACTTGAACGGTGCAAACTTAAATGACAATAATTCAATACTATTTACAATTATTATGAGTCCAGTGTGGCTCCCTGCCGGGTGTCCATTACACTGCTCCAGATGTAAGTAACAGTCCATGGGGGACCCGCCACGAGAAAACCCCCAACGTAGGCTCTGGGCATGCGTCAGAGCATCGATGCCCCAATTCTATGCACGCTGGACAGGTTTTCCTTCTGGGGTATTGAGCACAATGGGTGCTAACTGTAGACAATTAAAGTTTTGATCACCTATAGTCCAGTGACCCAGTTGTCCATAAACTTAATCACCTAAAACAAAAGCATTATAGAAAGACATTTCAAATAACTATTTACACTCTAATAGGTACTTTTCCTTTATTCCCTATACCTTAGAGGGAGCTGTCCCTGGGTGCTACGTTGGGACCTGCGTAGTGCTGGTGTTGATCCTCTACTACCTGGGGTGTCCACTACCTCAGTGTTGCTGGTAGGCCTAACTCTGACAGGTATGCGTGATTGTTGCCTACGGGGTCTTAAATTCAAGGGTATGACAGATTCACCATTGGCAGGGGGTTGATTCTCCTGTTCCACTGCTGGTGTGGCATCTGGTGTTGGGACCAACAGGTCTTCAGGTGGATCTGGAACTTCTACTGTTTCTGGTACGATCACTTGCGGGAAAGTCAATACTGGTACCACTATGGCCTGATTTATTTGGGTCCATGTTTTGGGGAATTTTCCAAGTACTGTTTGGATCATCTCTTCTTCTTTTTCTTGAAATTGGGGACTTTCTTGAACCTCTTCTTTGGTTTTACACTATTCAGGGCATACTTTCAGACGATCTCTGAAACTGCTTGACATGTTTTGCCTCCATCTTTACTTATGAGACACACTTTGTTATTGTCAAAATTTGAGGGAATAATTGTGTAGGGTTCAGTTTCCCACTGATCATCTAATTTGTGCATTCTCCGCTTTTTCTTGAGGACCTCTTCTCCAGGTGCTAAGGGAGTTGCTGGGGCTGTTTGATTGTAGTTCTTTTCTTGTCTCATTCTTGCTTGGGACAGGCTCTTTTCTACACATTCCTGAACTTTGCGGTATTGTTGTTGCCGCTCTGTATTCCAATCTTCCATCTGCTGGACTGCTTCAGGTGACAAAGTTCCCATGTCGAAGTCTACAGGTAACTTGCCAGGCTCACATCAAGTAAGCGGGGCTGCAGTTGGTGGACTTTACTGGGATATGATTGTACAAGATCCACCAGATCTGGTAACTTCTCGGGCCATTGGTTTCTTTCTTCTAGAGGCAGAGTCTGGAGCAAGTCAATAACCACATGATTCATTTTTTCGCACAGTCCATTGGTTTGATGGTGGTAAGGTGTTGTTCTTATTTTCTTACAGCCGTAGATGTTACAAAATTCTTGGAACACTTCTGCCTCGAATGCAGGGCCTTGATCAGTCAGTACTCTATCAGGATAACCGTGGGACCGACAAACGTATGCTTGAAATGCCCTAGCTGCTGCTTTGGCTGTTTGGTCTTTCACAGGCACTACTACCAGGAAACGGGAGTAATCGTCCACGATGGTGAGGGCATAGACATAGCCTGACCGGCTTGGTGTTAACTTCACGTGGTCCATGGCCACTAACTTGAGGGGCTGCTTCATGATAATTGGCTGCAGGGGAGACCTCTGGTTAGTATCATCTTTCCGCCTCAGGTTACACGGACCACATTCTTGGCACCACTTCTCGATTGCCTTTCTCATGCCAACCCAGTAGAACCGATCACGGAGTAGGATCTCCAACTTCTTCCACCTGAAGTGTCCTGCTCCATCGTGGTAAGCTTCTAAGACCATAGGGGCATCCCTCTGTGGAACCACTATTTTCCAGACGAGCTCATTGCTCCGCCAGTTAACATATCTCTTGCATAACTTGCCCTTGTACTGAAACAGTCATCCCCTCTCCTTCCACGACTGTTGGGCTTCTTGTGGAGCATCTGGACCAAGATGGGGTGTAGCTTGCGCCAGCTTTTCTTTGACTAATCGGACGGCCGGGTCACTGTTCTGTGTTTCCTTCCATCCATGGTGAGGCAATGGGTTGAAAGAGACCCCTTGCTGGCTCGAGAACTTCTCTATTACAGAATGCCCGTACTGGGAGATACCTTGTTGGTTGAAAGCCGGTAACTCTATCTTTTCCAGTTCATCCAGGTCTTCTCCAGACTCGAGTAAGTGAGGCATTCTGGACAGCGCGTCAGCATTGTTATTCTTTCGGCCAGCTCTGTACTTTGGGGGTGGGTCAAGGGACTGCTGTCCATGAAGATGGTAAACTTGGCCGACGCCAGATAGTGCTTGAAGCGTTCGGTCACTGCCCAGACAATAGCGAGGAACTCCAGCTTAAAGGAACTGTAGTTTTCTGGATTCCTTTCTGTGGGACTAAGCTTTCTACTGGTGTAAGCTATCACCTTCTCTCTGCCTCCCTGTACCTGGGACAGAACTGCTCCCAATCACACGTTGCTGGCATCTGTGTACAGTACAAACAGCTGGCCATAGTCAGGGTAGGCCAGGATTTCTTCTCCTGTGAAGGCCATCTTCAATCGAACAAAGGATGTTTCTACTTGGCTGTTCCATTCGAATGGAGGACTCAGCTTCTTAGCCTTCTTCGACTGACCCACCAGGAGATCTTGAAGAGGTGCTGCTATTTTCATGAAACCGTTAAAGAACCTTCGGTAGTAGCCCACCAGTCCAAGGAACTGCCGCACCTCCTTAATCGTGGTGGATCTTGGCCAATCCTTGATTACTGTGACCTTCTCTGGATCAGGCGCCACACCTTCTGCGCTGACTACATGACCCAGGTACTGTACCTTTGGCTTCAAGAGGTGACATTTTGACGGCTTTATCTTCAGGCCATATCCGGACAAAGACTCAAACACTTCAGCCAGGTGCTTCAGGTGGTCTTAATAGGTCTTTGAGTAGACTATGACGTCATCCAAATACCATAGCACGGTTTCAAAGTTGTAATGTCCCAAGCAACACTCCATCGATCTTTGAAATGTTCCTGGTGCATTGCAGAGCCCGAAAGGCATACAGTTGAACTCGCAGAGGCCCATTGGTGTCATAAATGCAGTCTTCTCCTTGTCCGCCTCTGCCACGGGAACCTGCCAGTACCCACTGGTGAGATCCAAGGTGGAGAAATAATTAGCTGATTTTAAGGCTGCTAAAGACTCCTCTATCCTGGGTAGAGGATAAGCATCTTTATGTGTAATGCGGTTAATCTACCTGTAATCAAAGCACATTCTCATTGTGGCATCTTTTTTCTTTACGAGCACTAGTGGAGCTGCCCAGGGGCTACAACTATCTCTGATCCCCCCGCCTCCTTAATTTCCTGTAACATTTCTTTGGCACGCTGATATTGAGCCGGGGGTACAGGGCGGTATCTCTCTTTAATGGTATTATGGTCACCAGTGGGGATTTGATGTTGAACCCCTTTTACCTGCCCAAAGTGTAGAGGGTGTTTGCTGAAGACCCGCTCGTATTCTTGTACCACCCGGTAAACCCCATGCTTTTGGTGTGAAGGGGTGGAGTCGGTGCTCACACATTACATAATCTTTGACACCAGTCCTCCAGCTGTCCCTTGGAGCCGTTGTCTTCCGCCTGGTCAGACGGGATCAAGGGCTCCTCTGTCCTGATGGCATTATTACTGACAGTGTACAGCTTAGCTACAGTGGCGTATCTGGGTAATTTGGCTTCCTCCTCCCCACAATTCAGGATGCGGACGGGTACTCTTCCCTTGCGGACATCTGCTACCCCCCTGGCTATCAGGATCCCAGGCCTACTGTCTGAATACATAGGTTCTATCAGGGCCTAGTAATCTTGACCTTTGAGGCCTATTGCTGCCCGACACCATATCAACATCTAACTTCTTGGGGGTATTACAATCGGGAAGGGGTCACTTACCCTTACACTGCCAACTTCACCTCCTGCCAGCTCTACCTGCTGCCTTCTCATCAGGGCTCTCATCTCCCTCTGTAGGATACGCAGCTGCCCAGAGCCGGCAGTTTCAGCCACCTGCTTCAACAAGATTATCACCTCGGCAAGACAATTTTCTATCACATTGTACCGATTGTTAACATTGGGTTAGATTCCTTGCAATCAACGTCCACAATTATCATTCCCTGAGATGACAATTCTACCCGCCCCACTTTAATGGTTACCTCTTTGTACCCAATTTGAGGCAAGGGCTGACCATTACTGGCTACAAATGTTAAATCATCATCTGGGCCACGGATAATGTCTGAGTCAGCCCAGTATCTTTTGTACAGTATATAAGGTATGGTCGTTACCTGGGACCCCGTATCCAGGAGGGCAGTCAAAAGGGATCCCATCCAGCACAATAGGAAGGACCGGGCGTCCTCCTACATACTTGTTGCGCCAAGAAGTCGAGCCGGGATTTCTTACACCTGGGGGTTGGCTCCTGACCCCAGGTTCTGCCCATTTAAAGGACAGCGTCTTGCGTAGTGCCCCACCTGGTTGTAAGCGGCGGCAAATCGGTTGTCCAGTTGAATCGTAACGGTCTGTGTCTATTCCTCGGGTTGGCGTAATCTTCCTTTGCCATATCCACGGAACGTCATCTGGACTACCGTATTTTTCGGACCATAAGACGCACTTTTTTTCCCCCAAATGTTGGGGGAAAGTTGGGGGTGCGTCTTATGGTCTGACTATAGGGCTGCGGCTGGGAATGAGGGTGCTGCGGGTCATCGGGGGCACGAGCAGGCAGCAGCAGCACCTGCTCGTGACCACGTGGGCCCGCTCATTACATATGCACGCCCATCCTCCCGCCCAACTCTCTGCGCTGAAGCCGGCACTAACAGGTGGGCGGAAGGATGAGCGGGGACGCGCGCATAGTAAAGAGCCGGCATGATCACCCCTGGCAATTACAGCCTGGAGTGATCATGTGCGGCTGTATTCACTGCTCCCCGCGTGTCATTACCAGCGCGGGGTGCAGTGAATCAGTGCACTCACCCGTCCCCGTGTGTGGAGCCGCCCCCCTGCTGCACGCGATGACTTCCTGTCTGTGCCGGTCAGCTGATCCGTGCCGGTCAGCTGATCTGTGCTGAGCTGGTCAGCTGATCGGCACAGACAGGAAGACATCGCGTGCTGCAGGGGAACGGCTCCACACACACAGATCAGCGTGCCAGAGAGGAAGATGATCGGTGCTGCAGGGAGTGAGGAAAAGGTGAGTATAAACGTTTATTTTTTTTCTCTGTGCTATAGGATACAGGCCATATACCAGGATGGTATATGAGCACGATGGGGGCATATGAACAGGCTGGATGGGGGGGGCATGTGAACAGGCTGGATGGGGGGGGCATGTGAACAGGCTGGATGGGGGGGGGCATGTGAACAGGCTGGATGGGGGGGGGCATGTGAACAGGCTGGATGGGGGGGGGCATGTGAACAGGCTGGATGGGGGGGGGCATGTGAACAGGCTGGATGGGGGGGGGCATGTGAACAGGCTGGATGGGGGGGGGCATGTGAACAGGCTGGATGGGGGGGGGCATGTGAACAGGCTGGATGGGGGGGGGGGCATGTGAACAGGCTGGATGGGGGGGGGGGCATGTGAACAGGCTGGATGGGGGGGGCATGTGAACAGGCTGGATGGGGGGGGGCATGTGAACAGGCTGGATGGGGGGGGGCATGTGAACAGGCTGGATGGGGGGGGGCATGTGAACAGGCTGGATGGGGGGGGGCATGTGAACAGGCTGGATGGGGGGGGGCATGTGAACAGGCTGGATGGGGGGGGGGCATGTGAACAGGCTGGATGGGGGGGGGCATGTGAACAGGCTGGATGGGGGGGGGCATGTGAACAGGCTGGATGGGGGGGGGCATGTGAACAGGCTGGATGGGGGGGGGCATGTGAACAGGCTGGATGGGGGGGGGCATGTGAACAGGCTGGATGGGGGGGGGGCATGTGAACAGGCTGGATGGGGGGGGGCATGTGAACAGGCTGGATGGGGGGGGGCATGTGAACAGGCTGGATGGGGGGGGGCATGTGAACAGGCTGGATGGGGGGGGGCATGTGAACAGGCTGGATGGGGGGGGGCATGTGAACAGGCTGGATGGGGGGGGCATGTGAACAGGCTGGATGGGGGGGGGCATGTGAACAGGCTGGATGGGGGGGGGCATGTGAACAGGCTGGATGGGGGGGGGCATGTGAACAGGCTGGATGGGGGGGGGCATGTGAACAGGCTGGACGGGGGGGGGCATGTGAACAGGCTGGACGGGGGGGGGCATGTGAACAGGCTGGATGGGGGGGGGCATGTGAACAGGCTGGATGGGGGGGGGCATGTGAACAGGCTGGATGGGGGGGGGCATGTGAACAGGCTGGATGGGGGGGGGCATGTGAACAGGCTGGATGGGGGGGGGCATGTGAACAGGCTGGATGGGGGGGGGCATGTGAACAGGCTGGATGGGGGGGGGCATGTGAACAGGCTGGATGGGGGGGGGCATGTGAACAGGCTGGATGGGGGGGGGCATGTGAACAGGCTGGATGGGGGGGGGCATGTGAACAGGCTGGATGGGGGGGGCATGTGAACAGGCTGGATGGGGGGGGGCATGTGAACAGGCTGGATGGGGGGGGGCATGTGAACAGGCTGGATGGGGGGGGGCATGTGAACAGGCTGGATGGGGGGGGCATGTGAACAGGCTGGATGGGGGGGGGCATGTGAACAGGCTGGATGGGGGGGGGCATGTGAACAGGCTGGATGGGGGGGGGCATGTGAACAGGCTGGATGGGGGGGGGCATGTGAACAGGCTGGATGGGGGGGGGCATGTGAACAGGCTGGATGGGGGGGGGCATGTGAACAGGCTGGATGGGGGGGGGCATGTGAACAGGCTGGATGGGGGGGGGCATGTGAACAGGCTGGATGGGGGGGGGCATGTGAACAGGCTGGATGGGGGGGGCATGTGAACAGGCTGGATGGGGGGGGGGCATGTGAACAGGCTGGATGGGGGGGCATGTGAACAGGCTGGATGGGGGGGGGGCATGTGAACAGGCTGGATGGGGGGGGGGCATGTGAACAGGCTGGATGGGGGGGGGGGCATGTGAACAGGCTGGATGGGGGGGGGGTACGTGAACAGGCTGGGTGGGGGGGGTACGTGAACAGGCTGGATGGGGGGGTACGTGAACAGGCTGGATGGGGGGGGGTATGTGAACAGGCTGGATGGGGGGGGGTATGTGAACAGGCTGGATGGGGGGGGGGTATGTGAACAGGCTGGATGGGGGGGGGTATGTGAACAGGCTGGATGGGGGGGGGTATGTGAACAAGCTGGATGGGGGGGTATGTGAACAGGCTGGATGGGGGGGGTATGTGAACAGGCTGGATGGGGGGGGTATGTGAACTGGCTGGATGGGGGGGGGGTATGTGAACAGGCTGGATGGGGGGGGGGGTATGTGAACAGGCTGGATGGGGGGGGGGTATGTGAACAGGCTGGATGGGGGGGGGGTATGTGAACAGGCTGGATGGGGGGGGGTATGTGAACAGGCTGGATGGGGGGGGTATGTGAACAGGCTGGATGGGGGGGGTATGTGAACAGGATGGATGGGGGGGGGTATGTGAACAGGATGGATGGGGGGGGGTATATGAACAGGATGGATGGGGGGGGGTATGTGAACAGGATGGATGGGGGGGGGTATGTGAACAGGATGGATGGGGGGGGGGTATGTGAACAGGATGGATGGGGGTTTATATCAGGATCATATACAAGGCAGGAGGATCATTACCAGGATGGGGTACCTTAGTAGAGAATTTGGGGACATTACCCCCATAACAGTGTCAGCAGCAGATCCTCGCCCTATAACAGTGTGTCATGACCACATTTTTTGCTTAAAGTTTTATTTTCCCATTTTCCTCCTCTAAAACCAGGGTGCGTCTTATAGTCCGGTGCGTCTTATAGTCCGAAAAATACGGTAGATGCCAACTCGATTCTCGCAGGCGATGGGGTCACCTGTAGAGTCTGCACTGTTTTTGCGAGGGCAGCCACACTCTTGGTCAGTTCTTGGACCTGATGTCTGAGGTCTGTAGAGGAGCCATTATCCAGGGTCTGCGCCTCAGCCCCTGCAGTTGCTCGGGTTGCAGGCACCACCTGTGGGTATGTGATAGCAAGATGCCGGAGGGGTACAGTGTCATTTGGTGTAGATTCTCTCAGCACCCGAATGGCCTGGTCCTTAAACTTTGCAAAGTCCAGAGCAGGGTTCTGCAGGACCATAATATGCAGCTGTGTCCTGTGAGCGTCTGACAGGAGCCCTTCTATAAACTGCTCAGTCAGTAGTTTGTCTTCATCACGCACACTCTCTGGGTCCACCTGTTTAACTGCTCTCAGTGCCTCTTGCAAGTTTAAGGCATAGTCCCGTATACTGTCTTGTGCCCTTTGTTTGCACCCAAAGAATTTCATTTTGATTTCTGCTGCAGTGCGGGTGTCAAAAGTGTTCTTTAACTTGGCCAGTATATGGGTTACTGTCCCTTTATCAGTGTCAGGCCAGGACTTTACTTCATGTTGGACTGCGCTGGTTAACTGTCGCATTATTATGCTCACGCTCTGGATTTCAGTTAGGGAATACACATTAAACAAGCTGTGCAATCTTTCTCTAAAGTCGCTCAGGGTATATGACTCCCTTGAGTATTGCGGTAATCAGTCCGCTCCCAGGAGGTATTGCATTGTGAGTGGCATAACGGGCGCTACTGCTGGAGCAGCAGTGGCTGGGACCTCATTGGCCGGTGCTGCGGCGTCCTGGGCTACAGCAGCAACCTGTTCCTCCCCTGCGTCGGACATTCTTCTTCCCCCTTAGTGGACCTTACCAGGCTCCGCTTCTTTTTACACCCCTCTGCCGGGTAGCGCAGGGTTAACGAACCGTCGCTCTGATGGTGGGCTTTCCTCGCGCTCTTTTTCTGGCACGCCCCCTTTCTTCTTGCGCCCGGCCGTTTTAATGGCGGCGTCAGTTTCCACCAACAGTAAAACACAGTCTATTTAAATACAGTTCCTTAAGGCACACGTCACCCGTATTAACGGGTCTTGTTCATATCCTGTTCATGACGCCAAGGATGACTCGCCCGCCCAGGGCCTTGGGTGACTCGGTGTCGGGCCGGACTAGTCAGCAGTGGCGGGGCCCGACTCCATGACCCTGGTGGAGTCACTTAAAATGGCGGTATGGGGGAGACGGTAATAAAGTTTATATAAGATTCGTGACGCCACCTGTGGAATTGTGCGGGTATGGAGCCGCAGCTGCTGGAAGAGACCTCCGGGGCTGATGTTGTGGCAGCTAAGGTGTTTCTTGCTCCCCACAGCTGGAGTGGGTACCCCGGGGCAACCTTTGGAAAAGTCTATGGTGTTTGTGGACGAGGTGCAGGGCCGACAGGGCAATGGAAAGGAACAGACACAGACAATGATTTCTTTTACCTTCTCCTTTACTTGTCCTCAGTCGGTGACCTCCAGGGAGTCTGTTACAGATAGTAGCGGCGATCCGGTAGCTTGGAAGCAGTCAAGGAACTCACACTGGCCAAGTGAGTAATGAGGCCTGCTCCCTACGCTGTCTGGGTAACCGGGGTCCCACTGTTTCAGCAATGCTGAGACCTGTTCTGTTGCTCTCTGAGGTAATTTATTACCTCCCCTGTATGGCAGGCTGCGTGGACTGTCACAGGTGCCGCTCTTTCTATCCTGGCTCCTAGTCCTGGCTCTACAGCTGCGCCTCCGAGTGCGGGGTGGATGGAGACCTGCAGTCCTCTCTTCCTCCGCATGCAACCACCGGTACTCGAGTGGCCCCGAACTCCGGTATTCGTTTTTTTTGTCAGCGATGACGTCGGGGTGAGCTGGTTGCGCTCCACTCCCCAATGTCCTTCTCCTTTTTGCCTCGCTGTGGACTGTGTTTTCCTGGGTTGAACGATCTGGCTCAGCTCCCAGCTCACACACCACACTACTCGAGTTCTTTCCTCACTGAACTCTCCTCAGAGACCGCCTAACTCCTCCCTCAGGTCAGAGCTTAAGGAATGCTCCCTGGAACTCCAGGTTTAGAGCTGCCTCTGCTGCCCTGGGGGAGAAACTGTGTTGAATGATGGTACTTACTGGCCAATGGACTTCCCCATCTACCTCCAGGCTCAGCATTAACCCTTTTGAGGAGGGCAACACTGCTGTGGCGCCACACGTGCATCTGCATTTCTATGCAGCTGCACGCTCGCGTTCAGAGAGTGTGCGGTCGTGCTGGATGATGCGATCTGATACTAATGCGAGCGCACCGTAAGACCGTCACACTTGCGCGAGTCTTGCATTGCATCACCCGACACGGCCTGACGCTCGCCAGACACGAACATGCAGCAGCATAGAACTACATACAGCCGACCCAGTCTTCTCAGGAGAATGTGCGGCCGTGCTGGGTGATGTGATGAGAGACTCGTGCAAGTGTGACTCCGGCCTAAGAGGAACCGCATGCAGAATTTTTTTATTGTTATTTAACTAAATAATTTAAAAAAAAACAAAAAAAAAACGTGCGGTTCCCCCCAATTTTGATACCTAGCCAAGATAAAGCTGACAGCTGGGGCTGTATTCTCAAGCTGGGGAAAAATATAAGAACAATAGCTTCCAGCTGCCCTGAATTGCCACATCCATTAGATGTGACAATCCCAGAGCTTTACCTTGCTCTTCCCGATTGCCTTGGTGCGCTGGCATTCGGGGTAATAAAGAGTTAGTGGCTGCTGTGGGCTGCCATTAAGTCCTGGATTAGTAATGGCATGCATCTATGGACACCCCGTTACTAATCAGTAAGTGACAGTAAATAAACACAGACACCGAAAAAATACTTTATTCGGAATTAAATACAAAAACCACCCTCTTTCACCACTTTATTAACCCCAACACACCCTGCAGGTCCGATGTAATACACACGAGGTCTCATGAGCTCTGCTACATCTCTGTGACAGAGAGTGGCCATAGAGTATGACTGCTCGCTGTGTGCTCCAGAGAATGAATGGGCAATGACTGTCAGGCATGGTCACACAGGTAGGGGGGGGGCACATCTGACTGCAAACAATCATAGAGGCAAGACTGGCTGGTGGGTGGGGAAAGCAGTGCTGAGTGCATCTGGACGAACAATGAATTTTTCGAGTGCCGGATCAAGTACCCAGAATCCCGGGTCTAGACCTCGGGAAACTATGAAACCGCGTGGATTCGGACTTTTACAATTCGCTATAGTAAAAACACATGAAAAACAACACATGTAGTCCGCACCTAAGTACCGTATTTTTAAGATTCTAAGACGCACTTTACCTCCCAAAAATTTGGGAGGAAAATGAGGGGTACATCTTAAAATCTAAATATAGCTTACCAGGGGTGCGTTCAGGCGGCCGGGTGCCTGTGGCTGCGTGTGGGCGGCCGGCTCCCTCACTGTGCGGGTGGGCGGGCAGCCTGCTGGATGCCACTCTGATTGCGTGCGGTCGGGTGGCTGTGCTGCCTGCAGTGGCTGTGCGGCGAGTGTCCCAGGGTGTCCGCGGTCCCGGTTCAAACGATGGCGCAGGGAGTCAGCGTGTGCGCAGATGGAGCTCTTGGAAGAGAGAGTTTTGGTTTTTCCCTTGTCTGTATTTATTTGCGAGTTTAACCACACTCCTGTCCCATCCCTCCCTGGGGTGAGGAAGAGGGAGAATAAGATCCGGACTGGTCACAAGCAGAGCCAGTAGACTCAGGCCTCTCCACCATCATGGATTATCTCTATGCTCAGGGATAGTATATTGCACCCTAGCTTGGAGGACATCTTACGAGTCCCAGTTCCTTGCTATCCCAAAGTCTGCAGCTCGCAATATGCAATGGTGTTAACTGGAGAGTTGTAAAGTATACCACTCTGGAGCAAATACACATTTCCCTAACTTTCAGTGCAGGTGTTGCGGACGGGGGGGGCCGGGCCGCTGCAGGGGCTGCTCTGATCCGGGTTTGTTACTGCGGCTCGAGTGGTGGCTGGACCTGGGCTCGTACAGCCGTCCGTCCTCACAACTGTAGGAAGGGAGTATTTACAGGGGATTGATTTGTCAGTGACGCCACCCGTGGGTTACGGTGAGAGTTGGTAGCACCGCCGCTGCCTGGTGATGGGGCGCCCGGGGCTGATGGAGCGGGGCAGCAGGATGGAATCCCCTCCACGGGTAGGGGAGGTGTAGTCCCAGGGCCCAGGTATACGGGAGCAATGGCTGCTGGAGGTGACGTGCAGGGTTGGACCGGGGGTAAATGGTGTACTCACAGTTCAAAGAATCGCACACAAAGTCCAGTGGTAAACCAAATTGCCAGTGACCGGTCGCCTCCGGCTGGTGTATTTGGGTCCCACACCCGAGTGTTTCAAACAGGGGTCCCTTCCTCCTGCACTCAGTGTTTGTGTCTTCACTGGGACAACTCCGCTTGGAACGGGGAAGTCCACTCCCGGTACTGTGTATGTTGGGAGCTGTGGTCTGCGAAATCTGACCCTTGGGATTTCTGTGGGTTCTGATGGACACCCTATCCCCCGCCTTGGGCTTCCGTTTCGCTCTCTGGCCTTCTGTAGAACAAGGCCTGAAACCTTGTCCCCGGCTGGTCAATTAACAAGGGGGCTTGCAACCTTCCTCGTCCTAGGGTCCAGGTACCCCGACTGTGCACGACCTCTGGACCAGATTCCCGCTATAGGCACCGGCGGCCGACAACTCTGCCCCGGTCCACTTTAGGTCTCCCACGACCGGATCTCCGTCGCCTGTGGTCCTGCTTGCCGTCTGCTACCTAGTCCAGTAGTCCAGGGGCCCCTACCCCTGACTCCGCTGCACTTCCACACTCCTCCACTGTCAACTGTCAGAACTCAACTCTGCACTTCCACTGATGTGTTCCCTCCCGACACCTGAGGCCCCTTAGGTGGGCGCTCCCATCCGCCTGATCCCGCCCACTGGTGTGTCCTTATTGTCATGAGGGGGTGACTAGGCTTTACTAGCTGTGTGGTGTACCTGGGTGTGGGTTTTGTGTTGATATGCCAAGGAGGGTGGAGTTTTGGACCTGAGAGATTTGTATAACCTCTGTGACTACCTGGTTTTGCCAGGGAATCGCACAGGGATGATTCTCTTACTTTTTTTGTAGTAATGTGGACCAGTCCATTTTCTGTTCTAGAAAGAGAGGTCCATAAATACCTAACGAGTTGGTGAGTTTAGTGGAGTGACTCGAGTGGCTATAAGCCTTACCCCTCAACTGCATCAAGCATTAGAATATAAAATTGTAAGACAGAACGCCTTGCCAAAACATCAGAGTCCGACCTCACAAATGCTTTTTAGGCTAAATTGGCACAAATTCTTAGACACTTTCCAAAATCTTGTAGAAAGCCTTCACAGAAGAGTTGATGACACAGAAGAGGCCAAACTCTATGGCCATGGTCGAACAATCATATACATGACATGGTCAGGAGAATACGTCATTGCGGCCGTATAGCTTATTCCGCTGTATTGGAAGCGCAATGGGTGGTTTACAATGGAAAGGAATGTACAAGGACCAACAGAAGAGCAAAAAAAAAAAAAAAATATATGTCTGTCAATCCATGTTGAAGTGATCGACAGTGATACATAATATCTCATGAAGCTGCAGCCAGTCGTAAGAAAATCTTGAGAGGATAAAACCACTTCCCTGGGAAATTTTAAAGCAATGGGAAATTTAATCCGACAGATAACAGGCAGACGGGGCTGCATGCAGCGTACATGGGCGGTATCTTTATGCTAAAGTTTTCCTCTAACTCAACCTCATCACACAAACATCACAATATATTTTCTGGAGTCATCTAAAACTTTATCCCAGCACATTCATCTTTAACTCAAAGTGTTCATGAATCATCATTTAATCTACAGAGGTCTATAGCGTTTGGTCTGTTAAATGTTACAATATAATCTACACGCCATTTGCCATGTTTAATTTGGAGCCATTAAGCCGCCATTCCTGACAGAGGGGCTACGAGGGCTTAATGCAAACCTGGAAAACTGTATGCGCCCAGCAACTCAGAGTCCTCCCATTCATTAACCTCACATGTATGATATGGGTGTCTAATTACTAAATTATGTGGACCTGCTTAAATAGGAGTTCACTACATACTGATCAGGCAGAGACGCACTTTTTATTATTACACATTTATTCTTTTAAATACAAAAATGATAAAGATAATAAAAAAAAACAATCACAAATCACTGAGTTTTGCATTCGACATCCCCTTCAGAACTGGACTTCATAGATTTCAGTTCTTTCTGCAATTCTTCTTCGACTGCGAGAATCTCCTTTGGCTTCTGATACTATGAAAGATATGGACGATACAGAGTGAGACAGATCAGACAGATCAGAATAGAGGGAGAAACACAGATAAAAAAAGTATTGGAATTATTATTGGAAACACAATTCTAAACATTTGTTTGTTGGGTAAAATGGTTTCTAAGTTTGCAAAAAATAATCGTTCTTGATAGCACATCATAAAAACAGATCATGTGCTGCCGAGAACAAGCATCTCATGTGCACAGAACGCTTGCATTAATGATTGTTCTGCGCCCATAGGAGTGCAGTCTGGCAGTCATCAATAGTTTAGGCAATCAGCTTGCATGTCACCGGACGGCAGACATTTAACAGGCCAGTGTAAATGCACCCTCACGGTCTAAATGCCCCTATATACATTGAATTAAAGTGTTTTACCCCTAGATGTCTGAAGAGATGGCACTAGAGAATGGATCAGAGGTCTGAGCATCTATTATTTCCTTATGGAATTACCATAGATGACAGAGTGGAGCGCTAGCTGCTCTGTAAATAATGGCGGTCCCATAGAAAATAAAAATACATGTAGGTGTGCACGCTCGGCCTCTGCTCCATTCAGACAATGCTCCGAGGATCACCATTATCCCCATCAGTGCGGCGGACTAGAGCTCAGAACTAGGATTCGTGATATAACCACTTTCCAATACAGTGTGTCCACCCATATCCTGTCCACTGCCATTAAATGGCGTCAGCTATAGGCATAGAAGTGGTGTCTAGGTATAGTAAAGTAGCCATGTGCTAAGCAATGAAACCACCTATAGCGCCACCTGGTGGAAAACAATGGAGTTAGCATTTTTATCTCAAAAACAGAACAAGACAGAAAAAAAAGTGAATTAAAAAGTTGTAGGGCATCATCAATTCAATACGAATCGACAGCTTGCATACAGAAATGCTATGATATGAAATCCATGACCCCTCCAAAACATTGAATGCTGGTCACGCATATGGCGCTCGTTTAACTTTGATGCTCAAAGTGGCCACCGTCAGCTGCAATGCACATCGGGTCTCTGGACAGCATACTGTATCTTGCTGCACGTTGTGCAATATGGTAGGTGACACGTTTGCACAAGTATCTGTGATACGTCGTTGTAGGTCCTGCAATGTTGGTGGAGGGGTTGCATACACCTGCTGTTTGATGTGACCTCACAGAAAGAAGTCAAATGGGGTCAAGTCAGGTGAGCGTGGAGGCGCAATAGGTGGTTTCATGACGCAGCGCATGGCTACTTTACTATACCTAGACACCATTTCTATGCCTATAGCTGCCGCCGTTCTCAAGTTAATGGCGGTGGACAGGATATGGGTGGACACACTGTATGTAGAGGGTAACTTTTAGACTTGGTGCAAACCATTTAAAGCTGGCTGTACTCCCCAATTTCAACAGGTACCAGCCAACCATTTAATGCTTAGGGGCTTTCCATCTAATCTGTTATTGAACGGTTACATCATTAGAGCAGATATCATTTGCTATGCGCTTTGTAAAGTCTGTGACCTCTGTATTCAGAGAGTGAAATTTCACAGTAAGGAGAAATGCGGAGGAGGGTAGGATCCTGCTCTGCACATCAAAGTCCCACAATCCAGAAGTTTGGACCCAACTTTGACTAGAATGGCAGGTCCTATGAAGGGGCAGTAGGTGCTCTTCTGGCCATTTTGGCTGATACGTGTTATTTAAAAATGAAATATAATAAGGGCAGCCCTTATTACTGACTGGTGATGCGTAATCTTTACATTTTATTTCTAGGTATTAACAAAATGCAATAAATAGCTTCAATTAGTAATACATTTGGGGTACATTTACAACAAGAAAATATTGCAAATTGGGCAAAATATTAAAGTGAACCTGTCAGGTGCAATATGCACCCAAAACATGAGTAACTCTGGGTGCATATTTCTAACCCCTGCATCTAGTAGCATACTTTTTCTAAAGATCTCGTATGTATTACTGAAGATCCTTTATGATATGCTAATGAGTGCGGGGACTAGTATTAATTCCTCTGACTAGTCCGCCCTCTTAGCATG
Source organism: Anomaloglossus baeobatrachus (assembly GCF_048569485.1). Classification (NCBI taxonomy): domain Eukaryota; kingdom Metazoa; phylum Chordata; class Amphibia; order Anura; family Aromobatidae; genus Anomaloglossus; species Anomaloglossus baeobatrachus. The sequence goes on from NC_134357.1 coordinate 71,330,557, forward strand.
TTAGCACGTTCACAGTGGTGTGCTAACATGCTATTCAATGCCCAGTGTCATTGGCATGGATGCACGGGTGTCCATTTTCACAGCCACAGACGCCAAGTTTAGGCTCAGTGCGCATGATCAGAAGTCACCGACACTTCCGATCATGCGCACTAGATCTCTCTGAAACCGGGATGTGTACAACCGGCTTCATAGTGCGCATGACCGGAAGTGTGGTGACATCTGATCATGCGCACTCATCCAAAACCCGGTTTCTGGGGAGATGTCAACGGACACAGGTATGTGCGTCACCGCTAATGACATTAGGCAATCGGCATTGAATAGCATGTTAGCACGCCTCTGTAGGCGAGTTGGGGAATATGACGTCCTTGTGACTAGTCCCAGTGCTCATTAGCATATCATAAAGGGTCTTTAGAAATACATAAAAGAGAAGTTTAGAAAAAGTATGCTAGTAAATTCTCAGACAGTTAGGCAGGGATTAGAAATATGCACCCAGAACTGCTCGTGGTTCTGGGTTCATATTGCACCTGACAGGTTCCCTTTAAGCGCCAATTACAATGATAAATATCCCAAAGCCCTATCTTCCAGAAATGGCACTAGACCTGCTGGTGGGTTGAATCTGGTCGTAGAGCTCAGCTGCACGGATGTGAATGGGACTGAGCTGAACGATCACATCCAACCTGTGGACAGTTGTGGTGCCGCTTCTGCAAGAAAGCAGTCAGGTGTTTCTAACCTCCCACATAGTGGAATCTTTTAACACTACAAGATGGTGTCAGTTTTGCCCTTTGTGGTGGCCTCGGCTGTAACTTTTTTTTTTTTCCTCTCTCAATAATAAAGTCTTGTGACACCAGCACATTATATACATGGACGCCAGTGAGATCTTAAACCCTCGTGACCTGTTTAAGACATCGATTCTCTCGTCAGATTGTTATTTTTAGGGGAGAACGGTTAATAATTACAGGACGGTCTTGAAGTGACAGCAGTAAAAACTTTGAAATGAGCTTTTTATTTTTGGTGAAAGAAGCAATCTGGACAAATACCAAAATCCCCCAAACAGCAATGCAAGCCATCTGCATGAAGTCACTGAACATGTGTGCCGCACATCTGCACTATTTTTACATTTTGGTAGCGAATCTAAATAACTTAAAAAGTGAACCAATCACCATGTTTAGCCCTATGAAATGTACGGACTGGGGCGTACAGGACCTCTGCAGAGGGGAGATGTGCGCCCCAACAGTCCGAACAAATATAAATCATGTCTGAAGAAATCCAGAAAGGAGACGAAATATCATCATCTCTATTCGGTCACAAAATTATTGGATCTGCTTATTTGCTTATTTTGAAGCTGATTTATTCCCTTAACACTAGAAGTCCCAGAGAGGGGTCATTTAACATTTCTACCATTGGAACCCTATGGAGCTCGAAATTCCTGGGACTTCTAGTGTTAAAGTCATGGCATAATGATAGGAGCAACCTTCACTTTATGACCAGTGGTGCTACGAGCCTTGAGACCCCACTGATGGGGAGACTGAAGAGCAGACAGTGGTCCCTTCACTTTTCCGTGCACAGGAGCGCTCTGAGCCACCAATGTCCAAGTGACTACAACACGGGCCACTAAAATTAATGGCAATGGCTGTAGTTCACTGTCAAGCCACGAGCCGCCGAGCAGGAAAATCTAGACCAGCACTGCTGCCCCCTCATCTCAGAAGTTAGACCCCCCAATTGATAATAAAGCAATGGCAGAACCCAGCAATGTTCTATCATTGTAGAAGATACTTCCATAGTTTGTAGTCTCAGGTTTAAATATTTTGGGGCCTAAATCTCCCTTATACAGTAATCAAGAAAATAAAATGTAACCCCTCAAACGTGTCTAGAGTGTCTGTCCACAAGTACGCCATACATTTAACTACACCCAAGAGTAGAGATGAGTACTCCTAGAAGTTTGGTTCAGCGGGTGCAGCCAAACCGACCCTCCACAGGTTCGAACTTAACCCGAACTTCAATGGAAGTCTTTGATTGGCGGTTGGGGTCTCTGTGGGGTTTTTCCCTTAAGGGTATGTGCGCACTAGATAAATTTTTATTGTGTTTTTGTGTGTTTAGGTCAAATTTACCTGCATTGTGCATCCCCAGCAAAGTCTATGACTTTTCATTTTTGCTGTCAGCACCAAACTTTTTTTGGCAGCGTTTTTTTTTTCAAGAAAAAAAAAAAATAATATAAAAAAAGAGCATGTCAATTCTTTTTCTGCGTTTTTTTACATAGAGCCAATGCATTTCAAAAACGCACAAAACGCAGGGGTCAAAAACGCAGTGTTTTTCTGTGGTGCGTTTTTGCCGCTAATTGCGTTTTAAGCGGTAAAAACGCAGCAAAAAGGCAGCTTTCTTTTAGCTTAACAAAAAAAATAAAAGTCTAGTGCGCACATAGCCAAACTGTACATTACATGTGATCATGCCGTTGTTACCCCAGTGTGTGCCGTTCAAACACTGCAAGCGGCTCGCACTGGGCTGAGCACCAAGTGTACCCGAGCACAGCGATGCTCGCGAGAGCGGTCAGCATACGTAAAGCACCCGAACTCTATTTTTTATTTTGTAAAGTCGGTATTCGGGACAAACAATAGGTTAGCTCATCTCTACCCAAGACTATGAACTCACACTACCTAGTAAGCCTGTGTTTTGCCATCTGTATGGTCCACAACGCATAAATTGGACAGCCTTATAGGCATAAAGGATTGTGCAAAACTTCCAAGTACGTGTAAAAAAAAAAAAAAAAAAATTGTAAAGTAAGAATTCTTTCAAAAAGACAAGTGATAATAGCTTATCTTAATTAACAAAATCCAAAGTCAATGAACTAAAGAAATATCTAAAATAGATAAATATTGAGGGGACCGTCCCTCTGCTTTCAAAAGAGCATAAAGAAGGGAATTTTGTTTACTTACCGTAAATTCCTTTTCTTCTAGCTCCTATTGGGAGACCCAGACAATTGGGTGTATAGCTTCTGCCTCCGGAGGCCACACAAAGTATTACACTTTAAAAAGTGTAAACCCCTCCCCTCTGCCTATACACCCCCCCGTGCATCACGGGCTCCTCAGTTTTGGTGCAAAAGCAGGAAGGAGGAAACTTATAAATTGGTCTAAGGTAACTTCAATCCGAAGGATGTTCGGAGAACTGAAAACCATGAACCAAGAACAATTCAACATGAACAACATGTGTACACAAAAGAACAACAGCCCGAAGGGAACAGGGGCGGGTGCTGGGTCTCCCAATAGGAGCTAGAAGAAAAGGAATTTACGGTAAGTAAACAAAATTCCCTTCTTCTTTGTCGCTCCATTGGGAGACCCAGACAATTGGGACGTCCAAAAGCAGTCCCTGGGTGGGTAAAAGAATACCTCGGTAAAAGAGCCGTAAACGGCCCCTTCCTACAGGTGGGCAACCGCCGCCTGAAGGACTCGCCTACCTAGGCTGGCATCTGCCGAAGCGTAGGTATGCACCTGATAGTGTTTCGTGAAAGTGTGCAGACTCGACCAAGTAGCCGCCTGACACACCTGCTGAGCCGTAGCCTGGTGCCGCAATGCCCAGGACGCACCCACGGCTCTGGTAGAATGGGCCTTCAGCCCTGAAGGAACCGGAAGCCCCGAAGAACGGTAGGCTTCAAGAATTGGTTCCTTAATCCACCGAGCCAAGGTTGACTTGGAAGCCTGCGACCCTTTACGCTGGCCAGCGACAAGGACAAAGAGCGCATCCGAGCGGCGCAGGGGCGCCGTACGAGAAATGTAGAGTCTGAGTGCTCTCACCAGATCTAACAAGTGCAAATCCTTTTCACATTGGTGAACTGGATGAGGACAAAAAGAAGGTAAGGAGATATCCTGATTGAGATGAAAAAGGGATACCACCTTAGGGAGAAATTCCGGAACCGGACGCAGAACCACCTTGTCCTGGTGAAACACCAGGAAGGGGGCTTTGCATGACAGCGCTGCTAGCTCAGACACTCTCCGAAGTGATGTGACTGCCACTAGGAAGACCACCTTCTGCGAAAGGCGTGAAAGAGAAATATCCCTCATTGGCTCGAAAGGTGGTTTCTGAAGAGCCGTTAGCACCCTGTTCAGATCCCAGGGTTCTAGCGGACGCTTGTAAGGAGGGACTATGTGGCAAACCCCCTGCAGGAACGTGCGTACCTGCGGAAGCCTGGCTAGACGCTTTTGAAAAAACACTGAGAGCGCCGAGACTTGTCCCTTAAGGGAGCCGAGAGACAAACCCTTTTCCATTCCGGATTGAAGGAAGGATAGAAAAGTGGGCAAGGCAAATGGCCAGGGAGTAAAACCCTGATCAGAGCACCAGGATAAGAAGATCCTCCACGTCCTGTGGTAGATCTTGGCGGACGTTGGTTTCCTGGCCTGTCTCATAGTGGCAATGACCTCTTGAGATAACCCTGAAGACGCTAGGATCCAGGACTCAATGGCCACACAGTCAGGTTGAGGGCCGCAGAATTCAGATGGAAAAATGGCCCTTGAGACAGCAAGTCTGGTCGGTCTGGTAGTGCCCACGGTTGGCCCACCGTGAGATGCCACAGATCCGGGTACCACGACCTCCTCGGCCAGTCTGGAGCGACGAGGATGGCGCGGCGGCAGTCGGACCTGATCTTGCGTAACACTCTGGGCAGCAGTGCCAGAGGAGGAAATACATAAGGCAGTTGAAACTGCGACCAATCCTGAACTAATGCGTCTGCCGCCAGAGCTCTGTGATCTTGAGACCGTGCCATGAATGCCGGGACCTTGTTGTTGTGCCGGGACGCCATTAGGTCGACGTCCGGCTTCCCCCAGCGGCAACAGATCTCTTGAAACACGTCCGGGTGAAGAGACCATTCCCCTGCGTCCATGCCCTGGCGACTGAGAAAGTCTGCTTCCCAGTTGTTTTCTACGCCTGGGATGTGAACTGCGGAGATGGTGGAGGCTGTGGCTTCCACCCACAGCAGAATCCGCCGAACTTCCTGGAAGGCTTGCCGACTGCGTGTGCCGCCTTGGTGGTTGATGTATGCCACCGCCGTGGCGTTGTCCGACTGAATTCGGATCTGCCTGCCTTCCAGCCACGGCTGGAACGCCTTTAGGGCTAGATACACTGCCCTTATCTCCAGAACATTGATCTGAAGGGATGACTCTGGCTGAGTCCAGGTACCCTGAGCCCTGTGGTGGAGAAAAACCGCTCCCCACCCTGACAGACTCGCGTCCGTCGTGACCACAGCCCAGGATGGGGGCAGGAAGGATTTCCCCTTCGACAAAGAAGTGGGAAGAAGCCACCACTGAAGGGAGGCCTTGGCTGCCCGAGAAAGGGAGACGTTCCTGTCGAGGGACGTCGACTTCCTGTCCCATTTGCGGAGAATGTCCCATTGAAGTGGACGCAGATGAAACTGCGCAAAAGGAACTGCCTCCATTGCTGCCACCATCTTCCCTAGGAAGTGCATGAGGCGCCTCAAGGGGTGCGACTGGGCTCGAAGAAGAGATTGCACCCCTGTCTGTAGTGAACGCTGTTTGTCCAGCGGAAGTTTCACTATCGCTGAGAGAGTATGAAACTCCATGCTGAGATATGTCAGCGATTGGGCCGGTGTCAATTTTGACTTTGGGAAATTGATGATCCACCCGAATCTCTGGAGAGTCTCCAGAGCAATGTTCAGGCTGTGTTGGCATGCCACCCGAGAGGGGGCCTTGACAAGAAGATCGTCTAAGTAAGGGATCACCGAGTGTCCCTGAGAGTGTAGGACTGCTACCACTGTTGCCATGACCTTGGTGAAGACCCGTGGGGCTGTCGCCAGGCCGAAAGGCAGTGCCACGAACTGAAGGTGTTCGTCCCAGATGGCGAAACGCAGGAAGCGCTGATGCTCTGGTGCAATCGGCACGTGGAGATAAGCATCCCTGATGTCGATTGAAGCAAGGAAGTCTCCTTGGGACATCGAGGCGATGACGGAGCGGAGAGATTCCATCCGGAACCGCCTGGTTTTCACGTGTCTGTTGAGCAGTTTGAGGTCCAGAACGGGACGGAAAGATCCGTCCTTTTTTGGCACCACAAACAAGTTGGAGTAAAAACCGTGACCCCATTGCTGAAGGGGAACAGGGATAACCACTCCTTCTGCTTTCAGAGTGCTCACCGCCTGAAGAAGAGCATCGGCTCGCTCGGGGGGCGGAGATGTTCTGAAGAAACGAGTCGGAGGACGAGAGATGAACTCTATCCTGTAACCGTGAGACAGAATGTCTCTCACCCATCGGTCTTGGACATGTGGCAACCAGGCGTCGCAAAAGCGGGAGAGCCTGCCACCGACCGAGGATGCGTCTTGGAGAGGCCGAAAGTCATGAGGAGGCCGCTTTGGGAGCGGTTCCTCCGGTGTTCTTTTTAGGACGTGACTTAGACCGCCATGAATCAGAGTTCCTCTGACCCTTCTGTGGCCTGTTGGACGAGGAGAATTGAGACCTGGCTGAGGGCCGAAAGGACCGAAACCTCGATTGTACCTTCCGTTGTTGAGGTCTGTTCGGTTTGGACTGGGGTAAGGACGAGTCCTTTCCCTTGGATTGTTTAATGATTTCATCCAATCGCTCGCCAAACAGGCGTTCGCCAGAAAATGGCAAACCGGTTACGAACTTTTTGGAAGCAGAGTCTGCCTTCCATTCGCGTAGCCACATGGCCCTGCAGACTGCCACTGAATTGGCGGATGCTACCGCCGTACGGCTCGCAGAGTCCAGGACAGCATTCATGGCGTAGGACGCAAAGGCCGACGCCTGAGAGGTTAAAGACACAACCTGCGGAGTAGAGGCACGTGTGACTGCATTAATCTCAGACTGACAAGCTGAGATAGCTTGGAGTGCCCATACGGCTGCGAATGCCGGAGCAAAAGACGCGCCTATCGCTTCATAGATGGATTTCATCAGGAGCTCTATCTGCCTGTCAGTGGCATCCTTGAGTGATGCACCATCTGCCACTGCAACTATGGATCTAGCCGCCAGTCTGGAGACTGGAGGATCCACCTTGGGACACTGAGCCCAACCCTTGACTACGTCAAGGGGGGAAGGGATAACGTGTGTCATTAAGGCGCTTAGTAAAGCGCTTATCCGGAAAGGCTCGGTGTTTCTGGACTCTCTCTCTGAAGTTGGAGTGATCAAGAAAAGCACTCCGTGTACGTTTGGGAAACCTAAATTGGAATTTCTCCTGCTGAGAAGCTGACTCCTCAATCGGAGGAGTTGGAGGAGAAAGTTCTAACACCTGATTGATGGACGCTATAAGGTCGTTTACTATGGCGTCCCCTTCAGGTGTATCAAGGTTGAGCGCGGCGTCAGGCTCAGAGCCCTGATCTGCCACCTCCGCTTCATCCTCCAGAGAGTCCTCATGCTGAGACCCTGAGCAGTGTGATGAAGTCGAGGGAAGCTCCCAGCGCGCCCGCTTAGCCGGTCTGGGACTGCGGTCCGTGTCGGAGTCCTCACCGTGGGACCTATGAGTCGCCCCAGGAGCACTTTGCTGCTCCAACCGAGAGGGGCCTGGGGGCAATGATTTAACAGTGCCCGGGGCCTGTGTTACCGGTCTGGACTGCAAAGCCTCTAGTATCTTAGCAGACCATCTATCCATAGACTCAGAAAGTTTGTCAGCGAATACTGCAAACTCTGTCCCTGTCACCTGGACAGTGGCAGCAGGTGGATCCACCGGGGCCGAGGGTCCCACCAGTGGCAGAGGCTCCGGCTGAGTGAGTGTCACAGGGGCCGAGCATTGCACACAATGAGGGTAGGTGGAACCTGCAGGTAGCATAGCCGCACATGAGGTACAGGTTGCAAAATAAGCCTGTGCCTTGGCACCCTTGCTTTTTGCGGACGACATGCTGTTGTCTCCTCTTAGAGCAATCAGAGAGGGTATATAGCCAAAAGCAAATAGTGCGGCCGTACAGAGTAAATGTATACAATATAAGCATATAAATATACACTTCGGCACCCAGGGGGGCCAGCACCTAGTAACAGGTGCGGCTTACCGACCGCCCTCAGCGGTTGTGTGACCACCAGATTCCCTGCCTGGGCCTCCCAGAGCTGTGGAGCTCGGTGTTGTCTCCCTCTGAAGTTCTCCAGCGTCAGAAGTGCTTATAGGAATGGCTGCCAGCGTTCTGAGAGGAGGAGGGAGCCGTGGGCGTGCCTCAGAAAGTGCGGGAATCTGGTGCCCCGCAGTGCTCAGTGAGGGGGGAGGAGGATATCTCAGTATGCTCCAGCCCTCACCGCTGACATGTAGTCTAGCGTCCCGCCTTCACCCCTGACTGGCAGGCCCGGGGGCGGGAGTTTGCGGTACTAGGCCGCAAAAGCCGGGGCTAAATTTATTAGCGCGGCCGGCAAACAAGCACGGCCGGCGCGGTAGTCCCGGCGATGCAAAACACCCGGCAGGTGCTGCAGCGTCCGTTACACAGGCGCTCTATGCGCCGTCCTCAAGGGGACACAGAGTACCTCAGAGGAGCAGGGCCCTGTCCCTGACGATACCCGGTCTCCTGTCCAGCAGATTCCCCCAGGGGCTGCGGAGGGAGCACGGTCCCATGCATGGTGACCGGTTAGGATCCCACTTCACCCAGAGCCCCTAAGGGATGGGGAAGGAAAACAGCATGTGGCTCCAGCCTTTGTACCCGCAATGGGTACCTCAACCTTAACAGCACCGCCGACCAGAGTGGGGTGAGAAGGGAGCATGCCGGGGGCCCTGTTATGGGCCCTCTTTTCTTCCATCCGATATAGTCAGCAGCTGCTGCTGACTAAATTGTGGAGCTTGCGTGCATGTGTACCTCCTTCAACACAAAGCATAAAAACTGAGGAGCCCGTGATGCACGGGGGGGGGGGGGTGTATAGGCAGAGGGGAGGGGTTTACACTTTTAAGTGTAATACTTTGTGTGGCCTCCGGAGGCAGAAGCTATACACCCAATTGTCTGGGTCTCCCAATGGAGCGACAAAGAAAAAGAGAATTTTGTTTACTTACCGTAAATTCTTTTTCTTATAGTTCAGACATGGGAGACCCAGACCATGGGTGTATAGCTACTGCCTCCGGAGGACACACAAAGTACTACACTCAAAACGTGTAGCTCCTCCCTCCGGGCTATATACACCCCCTGGATGACAATCTAACCAGTTCAGTGCAAAAGCTGAAGGAGGACATCCACCCATAAGTAGAGATAGAGTAAAACTCGGAAAAAACCGGAACCTCTGTCTACAACAACAGCCGGTGAAACACACGGAACAAGAACTGCCAACAGGCAACAGGGAGGGTGCTGGGTCTCCCATGTCGGAACTATAAGAAAAAGAATTTATGGTAAGTAAACAAAATTCTCTTTTTCTTTATCGTTCCTTATGGGAGACCCAGACCATGGGACGTCTCAAAGCAGTCCATGGGTGGGAAATAAACAAAACTGAGAAGTAGGCAAAACCTAACTTCACAAATGGGCGACAGCCGCCTGAAGGATGCGTCTGCCCAAGCTCGCATCTGCCGAAGCATGAGCATGCACTTGGTAGTGCTTCGAAAAGGTGTGCAGACTAGACCAAGTGGCAGCCTGACAAACCTGTTGAGCCGTAGCCTGGTGCCTGAAAGCCCAGGAGGCACCGACAGCTCTGGTCGAGTGCGCCTTAATCCCCGGCGGTGGAGGCACCTGAGAACACTGGTAGGCATCAGAGATGGCCGACCTAATCCAACGAGCTAGGGTCGGCTTAGAAGCCAAGAGACCCTTGCGCTGACCCGTGGTTAGCACAAAAAGTGAGGTGCACCGCCTGAAAGCGGCGGTGCGTGACACATAGATTCGGAGCGCCCGCACCAAATCCAAGGTATGCAACGCCTTCTCAAAGCGATGCACAGGGGCCGGACAAAGGGAAGGCAATGAAATGTCCTGGTTAAGGTGGAAAGAAGACACCACCTTAGGGAGAAAATCCGGAGTCGGACGGAGAACCACCTTGTCTTGGTGAAACACCAAGAAAGGTGACACCGAAGAGAGCGCAGCCAAATCAGAGACTCTCCGAAGAGAAGTGACGGCTACTAGAAAAACCACTTTCTGTGAAAGTCTAAACAAAGGAACCTCCCTAAGAGGCTCAAAGGGGGGTTTCTGCGAGACACTCCGCTGGCAGTCTGCACTGGATGAGGCCTTGACAAGAAGGTCGTCCAGGTAAGGAATCACTGCCAACCCCTGGAGATGCAGGACCGCAACCACTGCTGCCATGACCTTGGTGAAAACACGAGGGGCCGTGGCTAACGCGAAGGGGAGAGGCACGAATTGGAAATGTTCCTCTCCGATTGCAAAACGTAGCCAACGCTGGTGTGAAACCGCAATAGGCACATGCAGATAGGCATCTCTGATGTCGATGGATGCTAGAAAATCTCCTTGGGTCATTGAAGCAATGACCGATCTCAGAGATTCCATGCGAAAGGGCCGCACCTGAACATGCTTGTTGAGAAGCTTGAGATCCAGGATGGCCGGAAGGAACCGTCCTTCTTGGGGACTAGGAAGAGGTTTGAGTAGAAACCTCTGAACCGTTCCCGGGCGGGAACCGGTACAATTATTCCGTTGGCCTGCAAGGATGCCACGGCCTGAGAGAATGCGGCGGCCTTGGAGCAGGGGGGAGCGGACAGAAAAAATCTGTTTGGCGGGCTGGAAGAAAATTCTATCCTGTAGCCGTGGGAGATGATATCCCGCACCCACTGATCGGAGACGTGTTGAAACCACACGTCGCCAAAGTGGGAGAGCCTGCCACCGACCAAGGACGTTGCTGGCTCGGCCAGATAGTCAAGAGGAGGCTGCCTTGGCGGCAGCGGCTCCTCCGCTCTTCTGAGGACGCGGCTTCGCGCGACAGTTCGGTTTACGATCCTTGGCTGAGGTAGTGGACGAAGCTGAGGGCTTAGAGGATGACCAGTTAGAGGAACGAAAGGAACGAAACCTCGACTGGTTCCTGCCCTGGACAGGTTTCCTGGTTTTAATTTGTGGCAAGGAAGTACTCTTCCCGCCAGTAGCTTCCTTGATAATTTCATTCAGTTGTTCACCGAACAGCCGGGACCCAGGAAAGGGGAGCCCAGCAAGGTACTTCTTAGAAGAAGAGTCTGCTTTCCACTCTCGAAGCCACAAGATCCTGCGGATCGCGAGAGAATTAGCGGAAGCCACCGCCGTGCGGTGAGAAGCCTCTAGAATGGCAGACATGGCGTAGGATGAAAAGGCCGAAGCCTGGGAAGTTAAGGCAACCATCTCGGGTATAGAGTCCCTGGCGAGGGAATGTATCTCCGCCAGAGAGGCAGAGACTGCCTTAAGAGCCCACACTGCTGCAAAAGACGGGGAGAACGAGGCTCCTGCCGCCTCATATACAGATTTGGCCAGAAGGTCAACCTGGCGGTCAGTGGGATCCTTAAGAGAGGTGCCATCGGCCACAGAAACGACTGTCCGGGCTGAGATTCTAGACACCGGAGGGTCCACCTTTGGGGACTGAGCCCACTCCTTAACCACCTCAGGTGGAAAGGGAAAACAGTCATCAGAACTACGCTTTGGAAAGCGTTTGTCAGGACAGGCCCTGGGCTTGGTAACAGTGGCCTGAAAGCTGGAGTGGTTAAAAAACGTACTCCTAGCTCTCTTAGGAGAGGTAAACTGGTGAATCTCTACCAGAGAGGTCTGTTCCTCTGACGCTGGTGGATTAAGGTTCAGTACGGAGTTAATGGATGCAATCAAGTCACTAACATCCGCGTCACCCTCAGATAAGTCAATGGGGTACATAGAGGTAGCGTCTGAGCCCACAGTAAAAGTATCCTCCTCGCCCTGCACCTCAGCTCGTGAATCAGAGCCGTGGGACGAGGAAGGAGAAGGGTCCCTGCGTCTCCGTTTAGGGGGACGGGGTCCTAAAACATGTTCTGAGAGCTCTGCAGAGCTCGGAGCAGCAGAGGCACCCTGAGAAGGGGGCTGATGCATGGTCAGCAGAGTCCGGGACAGCTGTCCCATAGAGTCGGCAAAAGACTGGGAGATAGCACTGGAAAAAGATGCTACCCAAGCCGGGGGTTCAGCCACCGGGGCCGGAGCAGCCGGAGGGACCCCTGAGGAGGCTCCAGGCTGAGGCACCACCATGTTAGAGCAGGCATCACAATGTGGGTATGTGCTCGGTTCAGGCAATATGAGCTTACATGCAGTGCATATAGCGTACAGCTTTGCAGACTTGCTCCTAGTGAGAGACATGCTGCTGAGGTGGAGGCTCTGCAGTAAATAATACACTCCTATAGAATGACCCCCTGAGAGTGTATAATAAAGCCCACAACCAGAGGTTGTGGCTTACCAGACCGCTTCTTGTGTGCCCTCCGGATTCCACAGCTCAGACCCCCAGTGGATGCTAGCAGCTGCAGCAGCCAGCGCCGATCAGTGTGAGAACGCTGAGAAAATGGCGCTGGAGAGAGGAGGGGGGGCGGGGATTAGCCCAAGAGCGGGAATCCGGAGGGCCAAGGAGAGATACAGGGGAGGGAAACATCTCCTCAGATAGGAGTGTCCTCCCCTCTGCTGAACGGCCGGTGGGCGGCGCCGCACTGCTCCCCTGCAAAAACTGACATACAGAGGGATTGAAACCGAAACTAGGCCGCGAATGAAGCCGGGGCCTAGATTTTTACATGCGGCCGACGAGCAGGCACCCTCGGCGCGGTTCTCAGGAAAAACCTAGAGAACCGGCCGGAAAACACAGCAGAGTTACAAAACATACTCTCCCCTCAATAAATGTACCCGGGACCCCTGAAAAACGTCTCAATACTTAGCTTTTGAGACGCAGGGCCAAGTCCCTGGGGAGGGGGTAAACGCTCCGTCCGGCAGGAACCTGACAGGGCTGCGGATGGAGACCGGTCTCCTGCAAGGCAGAGAGGACCGTGATGGCTCGCGGCATGTGAAGGCTCCAGCCTTGTAAAGTCAACCTTAACAGCACCGCCGACACAGTGGGGTGAGAAGGGACATGCCGGGAGTCCAGACTGGACCCGCTTTTCTTCCATATCTTTGAAATCAAAAATCTTAAAAATTAAAAATCAGAAAATGCATGTGTGTGTGTGACCTCCTGAACACAAAGCATTGAACTTGTTAGATTGTCATCCAGGGGGTGTATATAGCCCGGAGGGAGGAGCTACACGTTTTGAGTGTAGTACTTTGTGTGTCCTCCGGAGGCAGTAGCTATACACTCATGGTCTGGGTCTCCCATAAGGAACGATGAAGAAATCATCAATTGAAGGTACACTTGCCCACAGCAGTTTTTGAAGGAGGTTGTTGTAAACATCTTGGAGAACTAACCACTGATCTTCAAAGTATGAAACTTGTGCAAATACTTCTGCCTCTATATAATCCAGACAGACTAGATGCAGCAGGACAATGACCCTAAACATACAACCAATGTAAATTTAGAACTGAAGTATAAAGACGAACAAGTACACCTGGAAGTGATGCTACGGGTTCCCCCCCAGAGTCATGATCTCAACATATTCAAGTCTGGGATGACGTGACAAGGCAGAAGCATTTTGACAAGCCTCATCCACAGAAGATCAGTGGTTAGTTCTCCAAGATGTTTGGAACAACCTCTCTGCCGACTCCCTTCAACAACTGCGTGCAAGTGTACCGAGGAGAACTGATGCTGTTTTGCAGGCAAAGTGCAGTCACATGTAATATGGATGTGTTTTAGATTTCTCTTTTGCATTTTCATTTTATTGATAAAAATAAACTAGTAACGCTTCCATTTATAAAAGCATTCTTAGTTTGCAATATTCTTTCTACACAGTACTAAATAACTATATATTGTGTTTCCCCAAAAATGAGACAGGGTGTTATATTATTTTTTGCTATGAAAGATGCGCCAAGGCTGATTTTTAGGGGAGGTCTTATTATTTCCACAAATCTGTGTCGCTGTCAGGTCCCCCTGTGTTCTACAGCGGTTGGTTTCCTCTGGTGAGTAGAAACAGTATCACTAGATCGGTTTGTGACAATTGCAGTGTAATGCAGCTGGACAATAATGGAGATCTCTGTGTGGGAGCCCATCCACCATCCGCACTTGGCAACTGTAATTTTTTGGGGTCTAGTGAATGCTATTTTTTTTTGGGGGGGGGGCAGGGAGGATCTGCTTGCTTTTTTTTTTTTTTTTTTATCATGAGTCCTACTCTATTATTTAACATTTTTATCTGCTTGGACACTTCTTTATGGAACCACAACTAAGGCTTATTTTTTGGAGTTGGGCTTATATTTTATGCACACTCAAAACAAAATGACCCTACTAGGGCATATTTTAGGAGAAATGGTTTAGGCCAGAGACCCAAGGTCAGTCTGTTGCACTGTGGTCCATATGGATGTAGAAATCAGCCTAAAAAGGATTAAGACAGTGGAAACAGCTACTAGAAATATGGCCTGAACGCCCTGGGGTGCAAGTACTGCTAGTTGAGAGCACAGATTAATCTATGCACTTGTTGATACTTACAGTTATAATTAAAGTATTATTTGCGTGGGCAAAACGTAGGGAGCTCTCGTCTAGGTCCAGTTGGCATCGGTCTAGGTCCGGAACGGCAAACTTTTTATAATATCTGTGAAGACAAAGCAGGTGGAAGCAAAAAAGTAAAAACAAAATGAAAAAAAAAAAAAAAAAAAAAGTCACAATAGCTGTGGAAGGCTAGGCTGACACACAGAGGACATAAGGGCAAGGAACGGAAGTATGTGCAAGTCCCTAAAACTCTGCAATAGCCCCACATTATAGTATAGGACACATTTAGCACTTACTAGTTTACTAAAGGACTAACAGGAATTTCTGCAAGTGACTGGCTGTTCGCTCACATTTACGGTATCAGACCTGGAGGAAGATATTTTAGACAGCTGATAGTCTGTGATATCTCAGTGTGTGAAGGGGGGGGTGGACGGTCGTGTGGCAAGAATGTCTACAGTACATAGCAAGACGGCCCAAAATACAAGACCCCACGCAATAAGTCACCTTCAGAGGGGGCTTGCAGGAGGGTCTTGTATACAGGATGTCAATTCCACTAATTTTTACAATTTGAATTCTAATTTTAGTAAAATTTTGATCATTATTATAGAAACAATTATTGATATTGATAACCATTTGCTCAAATTTAGTTAAAGTTTCCTTTAACAAAGAATATCTTCCTAATTCAGTACTAAAGATATTCTAGAAATTTCTCCTTTTAAATTTTTGTACAATTTGCACATTTTTTCCCCCCATTTTACTTTTTTTGTCATCGAATACAGAATATTTCACTATTAGTAAATGCCAAATATAGATAAATTAAGAAAATGAGGAGCGAGCAGAGGCCGGGTGCAGAATGTGCTCCGACAGAGATTAAAGTTTCCTGTGATGTAGCTCCTCTTGGTATTTGGCAAAAGGTGGCAGACGTGGATAATAAGGGAGATGTCAAAGGTTAAACAGCAGAGATTAGATGAACACAAAGACATGTTAAAGAAGTGTTAACTCCTCAATGATAGATAAAAAGACTATACAAAGCGCAGAACTTTGGTTGGGACAGGGAGGAACTGAGCAGTAATCCAATGACTGAGTGTTCCTTACAATTAATATATCTGGTACATTGTTAGAGCTGATAACGCGCAGCGCACGAGGTGCCGAGACATGTAGACGGCCTCCACCAGCCGGTATTAGTCACTTTTATTTTCCTTTTAAAGCGTGTTCCAGCAAGAGCACGGGAAAACAAAAATGGATGAAGGTAGAGCCCAGAGAATGGTCCTAATATACTAACATATCATTGCGCCTCCTTGATCAACTCATGGAGACCCTCACATCAAAACTTGTAGGAGATGAAGAAAAAGAGAATTTTGTTTACTTACCGTAAATTCTTTTTCTTATAGTTCCGTATTGGGAGACCCAGACATTGGGTGTATAGCTTCTGCCTCCGGAGGACACACAAAGTACTACACTAAAAAGTGTAGCTCCTCCCTCTGAGCATATACACCCCCTGGAGAACCAGATCTAGCCAGTTTAGTGCAAAAGCTGAAGGAGAATAGCCACCCACAAGTAAAAACAGAGCAAGAACCGGAACAACCGGAGACTCTGTCCACGACAACAGCCGGTGATAACACGCGGAACAAGAAACTGCCAACAGGCAACAGGGAGGGTGCTGGGTCTCCCAATACGGAACTATAAGAAAAAGAATTTACGGTAAGTAAACAATATTCTCTTTTTCTTTATCGTTCCTTTGGGAGACCCAGACATTGGGACGTCTCAAAGCAGTCCATGGGTGGGAATAAACAGAAAAACTGAGAAGTAGGCAGAGCCTAACTTCACAAATGGGCGACAGCCGCCTGAAGGATGCGTCTGCCCAAGCTCGCATCTGCCGAAGCATGAGCATGCACTTGGTAGTGCTTTGAAAAGGTATGCAGGCTAGTCCAAGTGGCAGCCTGACAGACTTGCTGAGCCGTAGCCTGGTGCCTGAAAGCCCAAGAGGCACCGACAGCTCTGGTCGAGTGTGCCTTGATCCCCAGCGGGGGAGGCACCTGAGAACACTGGTAGGCATCCGAAATGGTCGACCTAATCCAAACAGGCTAAGGACGGCTTAGAAGCAGAGAGGCCCTTACGCCGACCTGTGGTTAGCACAAAAAGAGAGGTGCACCGCCTAAGAGCAGGGGTGCGAGACACATAGATCCGGAGCGCCCGCACCAGATCCAGAGTATGCAACGCTTTTTCAAAGCGATGAACAAGAGCCGGACAAAAGGAAGGCAGGGTAATGTCCTGGTTAAGGTGGAAAGGAGAAACCACCTTAGGGAGAAAGTCCGGAGTCGGACGGAGAACCACCTTGTCTTGATGAAAAACCAAAAAAGGTGACTCCGAAGAGAGCGCAGCCAAATCAGAGACTCTCCTGAGGGAAGTTATGGCCACTAGAAAGACCACTTTCTGTGAAAGACGAAATAAAGAAACCTCCCTAAGAGGCTCAAAGGGGGGTTTCTGCAAGGCCGTGAGGACCAAATTGAGGTCCCAGGGATCCAAGGGCCGCCGATAAGGCGGAATGATGTGAGACGCGCCCTGTATGAAGGTGCGGACCTGAGCCAGCCGGGCGATACGCCGCTGGAACAGCACTGACAGAGCCGAGACTGGTCCCTTGAGAGAGTTGAGGGACAGTCCCAGCTGCAGACCGGACTGTAGAAAGGACAGAAGGGTCGGCAAGGAAAAAGGCCAAGGAGCATGGCTGGAAGAACGACACCAGGACAGGAAAATTTTCCAAGTCCTGTGATAGATTTTGGCCGAGGAAGACTTCCGGGCCAGAGTCATAGTGGAAATGACTTCAGGAGGAATACCAGAAGCCGTCAAGATCCAGGACTCAAGAGCCACGCCGTCAATCTGAGAGCCACAGAATTCTGGCGGAAAAACGGACCTTGTGAGAGAAGGTCTGGACGGTCCGGAGGATGCCACGGAACCTCTACGGACAGATGGAGCAGGTCTGGGTACCAAGCTCGCCTGGGCCAGTCCGGAGCAATGAGGATGACCCGACGGCCCTCCATTCTGATCTTGCGCAGGACTCTGGGCAAGAGAGCTAGAGGGGGAAACACGTAGGACAGACGAAACTGGGACCAGTCTTGAACCAGAGCGTCCGCTGCGAAGGCCTAAGGATCGTGGGAGCGAGCCACGTAAATCGGAACCTTGTTGTGGTGACGGGATGCCATTAGGTCCACGTCCGGAGTGCCCCACTTGCGGCAGACTGACTGAAACACTGCCGGATGCAGGGACCACTCGCCACTGTCCACGGTTTGACGGCTGAGATAATCTGCCTCCCAGTTTTCCACGCCTGGGATGTGGACTGCGGATATGGTGGACATGGAGTCCTCCACCCATTGAAGGATGCGTTGTACCTCCAACATTGCTAGGCGGCTGCGTGTCCCGCCTTGGTGATTGATGTAGGCAACCGCTGTCGCGTTGTCTGACTGGACTCGGATGTGCTTGCCCGCCAATAGGTGGAGAAAAGCTAGGAGAGCCAGGAGCACGGTTCTGGTTTCCAGCACATTAATCGAGAGGGCTGACTCGGACGGAGTCCAAGTGCCCTGTGCTCGGTGGTGGAGACATACCGCTCCCCAGCCGGATAGACTGGCATCCGTGGTGAGGACCACCCAGGAAGGAGCGTCCCTGAGACAGAGAGAGGGGCCGAAGCCACCACTGAAGAGAGCTCCTGGTCTGTGGCGACAGAGCCACTAACCTGTGCAAGGAGGAAGGCTGCTTGTCCCAACAGCGGAGAATGTCCAGCTGCAGAGGACGCAGATGGAACTGGGCAAAGGGAACAGCCTCCATTGACGCCACCATCTGACCCAGCACCTGCATCAGGTGCCTGATGGAATAACGGCGGGGCCTCAGCAGAGAGCGCACCGCCAGTTGGAGGGGCTGCTGTTTGATCAAGGGCAACTTCACAAGTGCCGGCAGAGTCTCGAACTGCATCCCTAGGTAGGAGCCTCTGGGTCGGAGTCAGAGTGGATTTGGGCAGATTAACCAGCCACCCGAATTGGGCTAGAGTGGCGAGAGTGAGCGAGACACTCCGCTGACAGTCTGCGCTGGATGAAGCCTTGACTAGAAGGTCGTCCAGGTAAGGAATCACTGTCAACCCCTGGAGATGCAGAACCGCAATCACTGCCGCCATGACCTTGGTGAATACCCGAGGGGCTGTGGCTAACCCGAAGGAGAGAGCCACGAATTGGAAATGTTCCTCTCCGATTGCAAAACGTAGCCAACGCTGGTGAGAAACTGCAATTGGCACATGCAGATAGGCATCTCTGATGTCGATGGATGCCAGGAAATCCCCTTGGGTCATTGAGGCAATGACTGACCGCAGAGATTCCATGCGAAAATGCCGCACCTGAACATGCTTGTTGAGAAGCTTGAGATCCAGGATGGGCCGGAAGGAACAGTCCTTTTTGGGGACTAGGAAGAGATTTGAGTAGAAACCTCTGAACCGTTCCCGGGCGGGAACCGGTACAATTACTCCGTTGGCCTGCAAGGATGCCACGGCCTGAGAGAAGGCGGTGGCCTTGGAACAGGGGGGAGTTGACAGAAAAAATCTGTTTGGCGGGCTGAAAGAGAATTCTATCCTGTAGCCGTGGGAGATTATATCCCGCACCCACTGATCGGAGACGTGTTGAAACCACACGTCGCCAAAGTGGGAGAGCCTGCCACCGACTAAGGACGTTGCTGGCGCGGACAGATAGTCAAGAGGAGGCTGCCTTAGTGGCAGCAGCTCCTGCGGTCTTCTGTGGACGCGCCTTTGTGCGCCAGTTGGATTTTTGGTCCTTGGCTGAGTTAGTGGACGAGGCCGAGGGCTTAGAGGACGACCAGTTGGAGGAACGAAAGGAACGAAACCTCGACTGGTTCCCACCCTGGACAGGTTTCCTGGTTTTGGTTTGTGGCATGGAAGTACTCTTCCCGCCAGTAGCTTCCTTAATAATTTCATCCAGTTGTTCACCGAATAGCCTGGACCCAGCAAAAGGGAGCCCAGCAAGGTACTTCTTTGAAGAAGCATCTGCCTTCCACTCTCGAAGCCACAAGATCCTGCGGATAGCGAGGGAATTAGCCGAAGCCACCGCAGTGCGGTGAGAAGCCTCCAGCATGGCAGACATGGCATAGGATGAAAAAAAGCGGAAGCTTGGGAAGTTAAAGGTAACCATTTCGGGCATAGATTCCCTGGCGAGGGAATGCATCTCCTCTAGAGAAGCAGAGATGGCTTTGAGAGCCCACACTGCTGCAAAAGATGGGGAGAACGAGGCCCCTGCCGCCTCATATACAGATTTGGCCAGAAGGTCAACCTGGCGGTCAGTGGAATCCTTAAGAGAGGTGCCATCAGCCACTGATACAACGGTCCGGGCTGAGAGTCTAGACACCGGGGGGTCTACCTTTGGGGAATGAGCCCACTCCTTGACCACCTCAGGTGGAAAGGGAAAACGGTCATCAGAACCACGCTTTGGGAAGCGTTTGTCAGGACAGGCCCTGGGCTTGGTCACAGCGGCCTGAAAAATGGAGTGGTTAAAGAACACACTCTTTGTCCTCTTAGGAAAGGTAAACCTGGTGCTTTTCTGCCAGAGAGGGTTGCTCCTCTGATACTGGCGGATTGAGGTCCAGTACAGAATTAATGGACGCAATCAAATCACTAACATCTGAGTCACTTTCGGACAGATCAATGGGGCAAATGGAGGTAGCCTCCGAGCCCACTGTAAAGGCATCCTCCTCGTCCCGCGAGTCAGCTTCTGAAACAGAGCCGCGGGACGAGGAAGGGGAGGGAGCCCTACGTCTCCTCTTAGGAGGACGGGGTCTGGGACCAGATGTAGAATCCTCTGTGAGCTCCGCTGAGAGAGCCCTAGCAGCAGAGGCACCCTGTGAAGGGGGCTGATGCATGTTCAGCAAAGTCCGGGACAGCTGTCCCATGGAGTCGGCAAAAGACTGGGAGATGGACCTAGATAGGGATTCTACCCAAGCCGGGGGTTCAGCCACAGGAGCCGGAGCAGCCGGAGAGACCACTGTGGGTGCGATTCCAGGCTACGGCATCGTCAGGTTAGAGCAGGCATCACAATGTGGATATGTGCTCGGTTCAGGCAGCACGAGCTTACATGCAGTGCATACTGAATATAGCTTTGGAGCCTTGCTCCTCGTGTGAGACATGCTGCTGAAGTGGGGGCTCTGCCAGAGTGACCCCCAGAGAGTATATACAGAGGCCCACAACCAGAGGTTGTGGCTTACCAGACCGCTGGAGCGGTGTTGTGTGCCCTCCAGATCCCAAAGCCCGGACCCCCAAGCACCTCAGCAGGGATGCTGCAGCCAGTGCTGATCGCAGAGAAAACGCTGATAAAATGGCGCTGGAGTGAGGAGAGGGGGCGGGACGAACTCTGAGAGCGGGATCTGGAGGGCCAAAGAGACTTACAGGGGAGGAGACATGTACCCAGTGAGGAGTGTCTCTCCCCTGTGTAGAACGGCCGCTGGGTGGAGCCGCACTGACCCTCTGCATGACTGACATGCGAGGGCAGTGAAACCGAAAGTAGGCCTCCGGCGAAGCCGGGACCTAAATTTGAGCGGTGCGGCCGGCGCGCAGGCACCATCGGCGCAGTTCTCAGGCGACAGCCAGAGAACCGGCCGGAAATGTCAGAAAACTCACTCAGCACACTCTCCCACCAAAATAAAGTACAGGGACCCCCAGAATATAAACGTCTCAGGTACTTAGCTTGCTGAGACGCAGGGTTCCAGGTCCCTGGGGATGAGTGCTCCGTCCAGCAGATCCTGAAGGGCTGCGGATGGAGACCGGTCTCCTGCAAAGCATGGAGAACCGTGCTGGCTCCCACTTCAAGCCAGAGCCCGAGGGATGGTGAAGGAGCGCGGCATGTAAGGCTCCAGCCTTGTAATCAACCTTAACAGCACCGCCGACACAGTGGGGTGAGAAGGGACATGCTGGGGGTCCAGACTTGGACCCCCTTTTCTTCAAACTCTTTCCAAAAATGAAAAATCAGATGAGAATGCATGTGTGGATGTATGCCTCCTGAACACAAAGCAATGAACTGGCTAGATCAGGTTCTCCAGGGGGTGTATAGGCTCAGAGGGAGGAACTACACTTTTTAGTGTAGTACTTTGTGTGTCCTCTGGAGGCAGAAGCTATACACCCAATGTCTGGGTCTCCCATAGGAACGATAAAGAAAAAAATAAAAGGACCAGGGATGGAACGATTGCAGTCGCAGGGAGCTCGCCGGTCTCAGTCCTTGCTTCAGCTGGATCTGCGTCCGAGGCTGCACATCCAGCTGAAATGTAAGACCTGCAAACAGAAGTCAGTGACTTTCATTGGCGTCCCCGTGACTGAGGTGGCACATAACAATGAGATCATGCGCTGCCATAGCACGGACGGCAATGAAAGCTGCCGGCCACTGCAGGCCAACTATAGGAGGAGGACGCCATGCGGCGTGGGAGCTGGTGAGTACAGTATATACCAGGAGGGGGACAGTATACCAGGAGTTTGACAGTAGATACCAGGAGTGCAACAGTATATACCAGGAGGGACGCAGTTGAGGAACATATATATATATACCTGGAGGGGAACAGGAGAGGAACATATATATACCAGGAGAGGGGATAGTATATATCAGGATGGGGGTACATATTTACTAGCATGGGGTGGGTCATTACCAGGGATGGGATAGTATATACCAGGAGGGGCCCAGGAGAGGAACAGATCTATCAGGAGGGGGACAGTATATACCAAGCAAAGGCCAGAATGGGGAACATATAGATCAGGATAGGAAACATATTTATGAGCAAGGAGCCCATGATGGGGTACATTAGAACAGGATGGGGGACATTACTACATAATGCGGAGGTCAACTGATATGTTTTTATAGGATTTAAAAACACTAAATGTATACATACATCTGACAGACATGCGGGGATGGGGAGCCCAGGTCCAAATTTTGCACTGGGGCCCATCAAACTCTAGTTACATCACTGACTGAGCCCCACATTCTCGAGATTAGAGGGCTGAAGTAGTAGTGCGCATGCATTACCATCAATCTGTTCAATGTCTATGGCAGCGGTGGTCACACATGTGCACAATCGGTCTCACCACCTAAAGAAGTGAATGGTGTAGTGGTCATACATGTACACACCAAACGGGATCCTAGGGCTGCAGAGATCACACTCCCACCAATCATAAGTGTATCACCTATCCTGTCAATAAGTGAGGAACAGTTTGTGGGAAAACCAGTTAATATGACTGGTACAGAGCGAACTTAGGGCATATAGAGACATTAATCTGTCTGTAAGTGTCTAGGGCTGCAGAGCGGCGGTGGAAGAAAACGCACTCCCAGGAAGACTTCACCACATTCAAAAATGCAATTCACACATTTCGTTCAGTCCTCACCTCCGCTAAACACGATTACTTCAGAAACCTCATATCCTCTCTAACACACAACCCCAAACAGTTATTCAACACTTTCAACTCCCTCCTTCGCCCACCACTGCCCCCTCCAACCTCCCTCATTTCTGCAGAAGACTTTGCCACCTATTTCCAAGAAAAAATCGACCTAATAAGGCAAGTCTTCTCTGCTCAGCCACCACAACCCCTTCATGTAGCTGACCACTGCCCCTCCCCCATAAACTTCCTCCCCACCATCACCGAAGGAGAGCTTGCACGTCTGCTCTCAAAAGCGCACCTCACCACCTGCGCACTTGACCCCATGCCATCCCACCTCCTTCCCAACCTCACCACCATCCTTATTCCAGCCTTAACCCATCTCTTCAACCTATCTTTAACGACTGGAACCTTCCCCTCTGCCTTTAAACATGCAACAGTCACACCTATCCTAAAGAAACCTTCCCTCGATCCAACCTCTACTACCAGCTACCGCCCCATATCACTACTCCCACTTGCCTCAAAACTCCTGGAACAGCATGTCCATGCTGAACTTTCCTCCCACCTCTCCTCTAACGCTCTCTTTGACAACCTACAGTCCGGCTTCCGTCCACATCACTCCACCGAAACTGCCCTGACTAAAATCACAAATGACTTGCTTACTGCCAAAGCGAACAAGCACTTCTCTATACTCCTACTCCTAGACCTGTCCTCAGCCTTCGATACCGTTGACCACTCCCTCCTATTACAGACCCTCTCTTCCCTTGGTGTCAGAGACCTCGCCCTCTCTTGGATCTCTTCATACCTCTCAAATCGCACTTTTAGTGTCTCCCACTCCCACACAACCTCTTCATCCCACCATCTCTCTGTTGGCGTCCCTCAAGGCTCTGTCCTAGGACCCCTACTTTTCTCTATCTACACATTTGGCCTGGGACAACTCATAAAGTCCCATGGCTTCCAATACCACCTATATGCCGACGACACCCAGATCTACCTCTCTGGCCCAGATGCCACATCTCTGCTGTCCAAAATCCCGAAATGTCTATCTGCTATATCCTCCTTCTTCTCCTCTCGCTTCCTAAAGCTCAATGTGGCCAAAACTGAACTAATCATCTTTCCTCCGTCTCACCTACACTCTCCACCTAATCTATCTATTACAATAAATAACACCACGCTCTCGCCAGTACCCAAAGTTCGCTGCCTCGGAGTGACCTTTGACTCTGCCTTATCCTTCATACCACACATCCAATCCCTCACCACCTCCTGTCGTCTTCAACTCAAAAATATTTCCAGAATCCGCCCTTTCCTCAATTTGCAATCAACTAAAATGCTAGTGCATGCCCTCATAATCTCCCGCCTCGACTACTGTAACATCCTCCTCTGTGGCCTCCCTGCCAACACGCTTGCCCCTCTCCAGTCCATCCTTAACTCTGCTGCCCGACTGATCCACCTCTCGCCTCACTACCACCCCGCTTCTCCTCTCTGCATGTCCCTCCACTGGCTTCCAATCTTCCACCGTATCCAATTCAAACTTCTAACACTGACCTACAAAGCTGTGCATAATCTTTCCCCTCCGTACATCTCCGAACTACTCTCCCACTACACTCCAACACGTCACCTCCGGTCCTCCCAAGATCTCCTCCTCTCCTCCTCTCTCATTCGCTCCTCACACAACCGACTCCAAGACTTCTCCCGAACATCCCCAGTCTCCTGGAACTCGCTGCCTCAACACGTCAGACTATCCCCTACCCTTGCAAACTTCAAACGGACCCTGAAAACGCACCTGTTCCGAAATGCCTACAATCTACAATGAACTCGCTGCCGCCCGACCACCGTGCGGAGCTGCCGCCCGACCACCGTGCGGAGCTGCCGCCCGACCACCGTGCGGAGCTGCCGCCCGACCACCGTGCGGAGCTGCCGCCTGACCTACACCCCACCTATTGTCTCCTCCCCATAATCCTATAGAATGTAAGCCCGCAAGGGCAGGGTCCTCTTCCCTCTGTACTAGTCTGTCTACTGTAACTTGTATACGTATTTTGTATGTAACCCCCTTCTCATGTACAGCACCATGGAATTAATGGTGCTCTATAAATAAATAATAATAATAATAATAATAATAAAATAATAATAATAATAATAATAACATGTGTCTTGCGGACCCCTGATGTGAGGCTCATTGCCATCTGCTCCGGTGAGTGGCACCCTCCACTGTTTCACCGTCCACAGAATATCACTATATATGTGTAGACCTGTAATAGGGTAGAGTACAATGGGCTCCATGCTCTATCACATCCTCATTTTTGGAGATTGCTGGTTTTTAGCCTGTGAACTACTGGATGGTGGCACACATAGGATGTCAGCGTTTCTCTACAGGCGGCAAGATGACGTGTCCATATAGCTCTGCCTGTGCCTGGATCTTAAAGACATCTTAGGTGAGCATGGTGTTCTTGACTTTTGGGGCATTACTACTTTTTAAAGGAGGAACTAAAAAGCATTATTACTTTGTGAGGGACACTATTACCTGTCTTGGGGACTAATTTTGACTTTCTAATGGAAACTTGGAGAATTACTCATTTATAGGGAGGCACCTAAAATATAAGTACTTTACAAGGGGGACGTGGGCGATTATTACTTTTTAAAATGGCACTCATAAATGGCACTCTGGCATCACTACTTTATAAGGTGGCACTGGAGGTATTAGTGCACTGCAGGGTATTACTGCTTTATTAGTGGGCATTTGGGGTATTATAACACTTAAAAAGGCACACAGGTGACGTTGTGTTTCTCAGCATGGAATGTGACTTGCGTCTGTATCTCAGCTGAATGTGGCTCTCATAGCGAGATTAGGGCATATGGGGAGAGCAGCTTTGCCTTCTCACAGGCTCCACCGTTCATATATTACACTGGTTCCCATTGTAAGACCTCAGCATCTCAGCAAAAAACATGACCTCTTATGTAAACCTGGTCACAAAAAAAAAAAAAAAAAGAAGTGGCAACTGACACTAAAATGTATCGCATATGTAATGCTCGGTGCATTAGTTTTACAACCTCTAGGATCTTCCCAAACCTGTGGGTCAAGTTTATTACTAGACCTCTTAAGAACCTCTTAATATCTTGAATGCTATTTGAACTGTTCTAAGCCTGGAAAATGAAAATTTACTTTACCGCTATCGGCAGATACAGATAGGTCACTAAAATTTGCATAATTTTCTGGCTTCAGGCTTAAAGGGAATCGGTCAGCAGGTTTTTGCTATGTAATCTGAGGACAATATGCTGTGGGGGGGGGGGGGGTAAAAAAGAAAAAAAGAAAGGTCAACTATGCCTCTTACCAGGCTGTGTGCTGTTTAGTTAACCTAAAGGCTTTAATCACCTGGTGATTATCATTGCTGGGCTACAATGTCACGCACACAGCAGTCTGGTATGCCCCTTCCTCTGACATCTCACTGTTAATGTACAATCTCTATAGAGCCCTGGGGCGGGAGGGTGCAGCTTTCAACATGAACAACATGTGTACCCAAAAAAAACCAAAAATCCCGAAGGAACAGGGCGGGTGCTGGGTCTCCCAATTGGAGCTAGAAGAAAAGGAATTTACGGTAAGTAACAAAATTCCCTTCTTCTTCGGCGCTCCATTGGGAGACCCAGACGATTGGGACGTCCAAAAGCAGTCCCTGGGTGGGTAAAGTAATACCTCAAGTTAGAGCTGCAAAACAGCTCTCTCCTACGAGGAGGCAACCGCCGCCTGCAGGACTCTTCTACCTAGGCTGGCGTCCGCCGAAGCGTAGGTATGCACCTGATAATGTTTGGTGAAAGTGTGCAGACTCGACCAGGTAGCTGCCTGGCACACCTGTTGAGCCGTAGCCTGGTGTCGTAATGCCCAGGACGCACCCACGGCTCTGGTAGAATGGGCCTTCAGCCCTGATGGAACCGGAAGCCCAGCAGAACGGTAGGCTTCAAGAATCGGTTCCTTGATCCATCGAGCCAGGGTGGATTTGGAAGCCTGCGATCCTTTGCGCTTACCAGCGACAAGGACAAAGAGTGCATCCGAGCGGCGCAGGGGCGCCGTGCGGGAAATGTAGATTCTGAGTGCTCTCACGAGATCCAACAAATGCAAATCCTTTTCATACCTATGAACTGGATGAGGACAAAAGGAAGGTAAGGAGATATCCTGATTGAGATGAAAAGAGGATACCACTTTAGGGAGAAACTCCTGAATCGGGCGCAGCACTACCTTGTCCTGGTGAAAAACCAGGAAGGGAGCTTTGGATGAAAGCGCTGCCAGCTCGGATACCCTCCGAAGAGACGTGACCGCTACCAGAAAGGCCACTTTCTGTGAGAGCCGAGAAAGTGAAACATCTTTCAGGGGCTCGAAGGGCGGCTTCTGGAGAGTAACTAGTACCCTGTTCAGATCCCACGGATCTAACGGCCGTTTGTACGGAGGGACGATGTGACAAACCCCCTGCAGGAACGTGCGTACCTGAGGAAGTCGTGCTAGACGCTTTTGAAAAAATACCGATAGCGCTGAGACTTGCCCTTTAAGGGAGCCGAGCGATAAGCCTTTTTCCAAACCAGATTGCAGGAAGGAAAGAAAAGTAGGCAATGCAAATGGCCAGGGGGACACTCCCTGTGCCGAGCACCAGGATAAGAAAATCTTCCACGTTCTGTGGTAAATCTTAGCAGACGTGGGCTTCCTAGCCTGTCTCATGGTGGCCACGACCCCTTGAGATAATCCTGAAGATGCTAGTATCCAGGACTCAATGGCCACACAGTCAGGTTCAGGGCCGCAGAATTCAGATGGAAAAACGGCCCTTGTGACAGTAAGTCTGGCCGGTCTGGTAGCGCCCACGGTTGGCCGACCGTGAGATGCCACAGATCCGGATACCACGACCTTCTCGGCCAGTCTGGGGCGACGAGCAGGACGCGGCGGCAATCGGACCTGATCTTGCGTAGCACTCTGGGCAAGAGTGCCAGAGGGGGAAACACATAGGGCAGTTGGAACTGCGACCAATCTTGTACTAAGGCGTCTGCCGCCAGAGCTCTGTGATCGCGAGACCGTGCCATGAAAGTTGGGACCTTGTTGTTGTGCCGGGACGCCATTAGGTCGACGTCCGGCCTTCCCCAGCGGCGACAGATTTCCTGAAACACGTCCGGGTGAAGGGACCATTCCCCTGCGTCCATACCCTGGCGACTGAGGAAGTCCGCTTCCCAGTTTTCTACGCCGGGGATGTGAACTGCGGATATGGTGGAGGCCGTGGCTTCCACCCACATCAGAATCCGCCGGACTTCCTGGAAGGCTTGCCGACTGCGTGTCCCGCCTTGGTGGTTGATGTATGCCACCGCTGTGGAGTTGTCCGACTGAATTCGGATCTGCTTTCCTTCCAGCCACTGCTGAAAGGCTTGTAGGGCAAGATACACTGCCCTGATTTCCAGAACATTGATCTGAAGGGTGGACTCCTGCTGAGTCCACGTACCCTGAGCCCTGTGGTGGAGAAAAACTGCTCCCCACCCTGACAGACTCGCGTCTGTCGTGACCACCGCCCAGGATGGGGGTAGGAAGGACCTTCCTTGTGATAATGAGGTGGGAAGAAGCCACCATTGAAGAGAGTCCTTGGCCGTCTGGGAAAGGGAGACTTTCCTGTCCAAGGACGTCGACTTCCCGTCCCATTGGCGGAGAATGTCCCATTGAAGTGGGCGCAGATGAAACTGCGCAAACGGGACTGCCTCCATTGCTGCCACCATCTTCCCCAGAAAGTGCATGAGGCGTCTTAAGGGGTGCGACTGGCCTTGAAGGAGAGAGTGCACCCCTGTCTGTAGTGAACGCTGCTTGTCCATCGGAAGCGCTGAGAGAGTATGAAACTCCATGCCAAGATATGTTAGCGATTGGGTCGGTGACAGATTTGACTTTGAAAAGTTGATGATCCACCCGAAAGTCTGGAGAGTCTCCAGCGCAACGTTCAGACTGTGTTGGCATGCCTCTTGAGAGGGTGCCTTGACAAGTAGATCGTCCAAGTAAGGGATCACCGAGTGTCCCTGAGCGTGCAAGATTGCTACCACTGCTGCCATGACCTTGGTGAAAACCCGTGGGGCTGTCGCCAGACCAAATGGCAGGGCTACGAACTGAAGGTGTTCGTCTCCTATAACGAAGCGTAGAAAACGCTGGTGCTCTGGAGCAATCGGCACGTGGAGATAAGCATCTTTGATGTCTATTGATGCTAGGAAATCTCCTTGAGACATCGAGGCAATGACGGATCGGAGGGATTCCATCCGGAACCGCCTGGTTTTCACGTGCTTGTTGAGCAGTTTTAGGTCCAGAACAGGACTGAAAGAGCCGTCCTTTTTTGGCACCACAAATAGATTGGAGTAAAACCCCTGACCTCTTTCCTGAAGAGGAACAGGGATCACCACTCCCTCTGCCCTTAGAGCGCACACCGCTTGCAGAAGAGCATGGGCGCGGTCGGGATGTGGGGAAGTTCTGAAGAACCGAGGCGGAGGACGAGAACTGAACTCTATCCGGTACCCGTGAGACAAAATGTCTGCTACCCACCGGTCTTTGACCTGTGGCAGCCAAATGCCGCAAAAGCGGGAGAGCCTGCCACCGACCGAGGATGCGGAGAGAGGAGGCCGAAAGTCATGAGGCAGCCGGCTTGGAAGTGGTTCCTCCGGCTGCTTTCTTTGGACGTGAGTGAGTCCGCCAGGAATCTGAGCTCCTCTGCTCCTTCTGAGTCCTTTTGGACGAGGAGAATTGGGTCCTGCCCGAACCTCGAAAGGACCGAAATCTCGACTGTCCCTTCCACTGCTGAGGTTTGCTTGATCTGGGCTGGGGTAAGGAAGAGTCCTTACCCTTGGACTGTTTAATGATTTCCGCCAATTGCTCACCAAACAACCTGTCTTGAGATAATGGCAAACTGGTTAAGCATTTTTTGGAAGCAGAATCTGCTTTCCATTCCTTTAACCATAAGGCTCTGCGTAAAACCACCGAGTTGGCGGACGCCATTGACGTACGGCTGGTAGAATCCAAGACCGCATTGATAGCGTAAGTCGCAAACGCAGACATTTGTGAGGTCAAGGACGTCACTTGCGGCACTGATGGACGTATGATCGAGTCCACCCGCGCCAGACCAGCTGAAATAGCTTGGAGTGCCCACATGGCTGCGAATGCTGGAGCAAACGACGCGCCGATAGCTTCATAGACAGATTTCAACCAAAGGTCCATCTGTCTGTCATTGGCATCTTTAAGTGAAGCCCCATCTTCCACTGCAACTATGGATCTAGCCGCAAGCCTGGAGATTGGGGGGTCCACCTTTGGACACTGGGTCCAGCGTTTGACCACGTCCGGGGGAAAGGGATAACGTGTATCCTTAAGACGTTTGGAGAAACGCTTATCTGGATAAGCATGGTGTTTCTGGACTGCTTCTCTGAAGTCCGCGTGGTCCAGAAAAGAGCTCAATTTACGTTTGGGATACCTAAACTGTAACTTCTCCTGCTGTGCTGCTGCCTCCTCCGCTGGAGGAGAAATATCCAGCAGTCTATTGATGGCCGCTATAAGATCATTCACCATGGCGTCACCATCAGCGGTATCCAGGTTTAGAGCGGTCTCAGGATTAGACTCCTGATCACCTAGTTCTGTCTCATCATACAGAGAATCCTCTCGCTGAGACCCTGACCAGCGTGATGACGCCGAGTGTCTCTCCCAGCGAGCTCGTTTAGGCTGCCTGGGACTGTCGTCCGAGTCAGAGCCTTCAGCCTGTGATGCCTGGGACCCCCTTGGAGCACGGATTAGTTCCAACTGAGGGGGACCGGGGAACATTGAATCAGCAGTACCCATGGTCTGAGTGACCGGCCTGGACTGCAAGGTTTCTAGAATTTTTGTCATAGTCACAGACATCTTATCAGCAAAAACTGCAAACTCTGTCCCCGTCACCGGGACAGGGTTCACAGGCGTCTCTGCCTGGGCCACTACTAGCATAGGCTCCGGCTGACGAAGTGGCACAGGGACCGAACATTGCACACAATGGGGGTCAGTGGAACCTGCCGGTAGATCAGCCCCACATGCGGTACAGGCAGCATATGAAGCCCGTGCCTTGGCACCCTTGCTTTTTGCGGATGACATGCTGTTGTCTCCTCAGAGCAATATAGGGGTATAAGCCAAGAAGCGACCGTACAGTGCAATATATATATATATATGTACAAACAAAAGTACACAAAAAAACAACACTGTGGCACTAGTGGGGTCAGCACTTAGGTGCTGCTTACCGCCCGCTGAATAGCGGGTGTGTGGTCGCCAGAATCCCCTGTCTGGGTCTCCCAGGGCTATGTCCGTTCTCCAGCTCAGACAGCGTGCAGGAATGGCTGCCGGCGTCCTGTGAAGAGGGGCGGGCCGTGGGCGTGTGCAGACAACGAGCGGGAAACTGGCGCCCCACTGTGCCCAGTGAGAGGGCTGGAGTATGTAAATAAGACTCCAGCCCTCGGCGCTGATATTGTACAGCGTCTCTCCCCTTCCCTGACTGACAGGGCTGGGGGCGGGAACGAACGTGACTAGGCCGCAGAAGCCGGGGACTAGATTTAACAGCGCTGCCGTCGTAAAAGCACGGTCAGCGCGAAGTCCCCGGCGCACCACAAGTCTCAGCCGCGCCGCAGAGCGGCCGGCGCTGTAGTTCCCCACACATGCACTCACTCAGCTAAGCTGCAGTGAGTAAAACCCAGGCGCGCAGCGCTACTGTCCCCGGCGCACTAGAACACCCAGCAACGCTGGAGTGTGTCTGTGCCTGTCTGTACGGGGACACAGAGTACCTGAATGTTGCAGGGCCTTGTCCCTGACGGTACCCAGCTCCGTATCCAGCAGGATCTCCGGGTCTGTGGACGGAGCCCGGCCTCAGAGTCTGGAGGCCGGTAAGATCCCACTTCACCAGAGCCCTCAGGGGGATGGAGAAGGAAAACAGCATGTGGGCTCCAGCCTCCGTACCCGCAATGGGTACCTCAACCTTAACAAACACCGCCAACAAAAGTGGGGTGAGAAGGGAGCATGCTGGGGGCCCTTTAATATGGGCCCTCTTTTCTTCCATCCGATATAGTCAGCAGCTACTGCTGACTAAACAGTGGAGCTATGCGTGGATGTCTGACCTCCTTCGCACAAAGCTTGAAAACTGAGCAGCCCGTGATCCCACGGGGGGGGTGTATAGCCAGAAGGGGAGGGGCCTTACACTTTTTAGTGTAATGCTTTGTGTGGCCTCCGGAGGCAGTAGCTATACACCCAATCGTCTGGGTCTCCCAATGGAGCGCCGAAGAAATATTGGGTACCCTGCATGGTTAGTACCCTGCAGAACCCCCTCTGGCAAGTATCAAAGCTAGTAAATGCTTTTTGTAGCCAGCCAGGAGTCTTTCAATTCTTGTTTGAGGGATTTTCATGCTTTCTTCCTTGGAAAAGTCTTCTTCCTCTGTAAGAGCCCCGGGTTATCTTGCATGCAAAGCTCTTTTGCGGTCTAGCCACAGATTTTTAATGATGTTCGGATCAGGGGACTGTGAGGGCCATTGTAAAACCTTCAGCTTGTACCTTTTGACATAGGCTAATGTGAATTTTGAATTGTGTTTAGGATCCTTATCCATTTGTAGAAGTCATCCTCTTTTCAACTTCAGCTTTCTTACAGATGGTGTTATGTTTGCTTGAAGAATTTGTTAAAACTTTAATTGAATCCATTCTTCCCTTTACCCATGAAATGTTCCCAGTGCCATTGGATAGAACACAACCCAAAGCATGATTAATCCACCCCCATGCTTAATGGTTGACGATATGTTCTTGTCATGACATTCTGTCTCCTTTTTTCCCCAAACATTTGGTTTGATCATTGTGGCCAAGGAGTTCTATTTTAACCTCATCAGTTAACACGACTTGTTTCCAAAATACATCAGTCTTGCTGAGATGTTATTTTGCATACTTCTGATCAGGGCTGTGGAGTCGGTAAGCCAAACCTTCGACTCCGACTCCGACTCCGACTCCTCAAATTCTCTTGCACCGACTCCGACTCCGACTCCGACTCCGACATATATTGCTTATAGTTAGGTGAAAAATTTATTGTAGTACATGAATATGTGTATGTGAACATCAGACATTTAATAATTTTTATGATACAATAATCAAGATATTTGGATAGAACATAAAATATATTTATTGGAATACAACTTTAGAACACAAAAAACTGTAACAAATTGTAAATATGTAATACACTATGTAATATACAGTAGATTACATATATATCTTGTGTGTGTGTATATACACTGTATATATATATATATATATATATATATATTATATATATTACATATTTACAATTTATTAGTTTTTTTGTGTTCTAAAGTTGTATTCCAATAAATATTTTATGTTCTATCCAAATATCTTGATTATTGTATCATAAAAACAATTAAATGTCTGATGTTCACATTGTACTACAATAAATTTTTCACTTAAATATAAGCATTATACTAAATGTTGTTATTTAGTAAAATATTCAGCACATTCTGCATTGCACTCCTGTCCCCAATTTATTATATATTTTAGGAGTCGGAGTCGGTGCATTTTATACCGACTCCGACTCCACCAAAATGAGCTCCGACTCCGACTCCACGACTCCGACTCCACAGCCCTGCTTCTGATGCTAAATTTTATGGTTAGGATGCAGGAGAGGTTTTCTTCAGATGACTCTTCCATGAAGGCCATTTTTCTGTAGGTGTCTCTGAACAGTAGAACAATGCACCACAACTCCAGAGTCTGCTAAATCTTCCTGAAGGACTTTTGCAGTGAAGTGAAGGTTCTGATTTGCCATTCTAGCAATCCTACGAGCAGCTCTCATAGAAATTTTGCTTGGTTTTCCAGACCTTATCCTGACCTCCACGGTTTCTGTAAGTGCCATTTCTGAATTACTTTTTGAACTGAGGAAAGGGCAACTTGAAAATGCTTTGCTATTTTCTACTAGCTTTCTTCTGCTTTGTGGGCCTTCACCATTTTGATTTTCAGAGTGCTAGGCAGCTGCTTTGAAAAACCCATGGCTCTTTTACAGTTAGGTCCAGAAATATTTGGACAGTGACACAATTTTCGCGAGTTGGGCCCTGCATGCCACCACATTGGATTTGAAATGAAATTTCTACAACAGAATTCAAGTGCAGATTGTAACCTTTAATTTGAAGGTTTGAACAAAAATATCTGATAGAAATTGTAGGAATTGTACACATTTCTTTACAAACACTCCACATTTTAGGAGGTCAAAAGTAATTGGACAAATAAACCAAACAAAATATTTTTATTTTCAATATTTTGTTGCGAATCCTTTGGAGGCAATCACTGCCTTAAGTCTGGAACCCATGGACATCACCAAACGCTGGGTTTCCTCCTTCTTAATGCTTTGCCAGGCCTTTACAGCCGCAGCCTTCAGGTCTTGCTTGTTTGTGGGTCTTTCCGTCTTAAGTCTGGATTTGAGCAAGTGAAATGCATGCTCAATTGGGTTAAGATCTGGAGATTGACTTGGCCATTGCAGAATGTTCCACTTTTTTGCACTCATGAACTCCTGGGTAGCTTTGGCTGTATGCTTGGGGTCATTGTCCATCTGTACTATGAAGCGCCGTCCGATCAACTTTGCGGCATTTGGCTGAATCTGGGCTGAAAGTATATCCCGGTACACTTCAGAATTCATCCCGCTACTCTTGTCTGCTGTTATGTCATCAAGAAACACAAGTGACCCAGTGCCATTGAAAGCCATGCATGCCCATGCCATCACGTTGCCTCCATCATGTTTTACAGAGGATGTGGTGTGCCTTGGATCATGTGCCGTTCCCTTTCTTCTCCAAACTTTTTTCTTCCCATCATTCTGGTACAGGTTGATCTTTGTATCATCTGTCCATAGAATACTTTTCCAGAACTGAGCTGGCTTCATGAGGTGTTTTTCAGCAAATTTAACTCTGGCCTGTCTATTTTTGGAATTGATGAATGGTTTGCATCTAGATGTGAACCCTTTGTATTTACTTTCATGGAGTCTTCTCTTTACAGTTGACTTAGAGACAGATACACCTACTTCACTGAGAGTGTTCTGGACTTCAGTTGATGTTGTGAACGGGTTCTTCTTCACCAAAGAAAGTATGCGGCGATCATCCACCACTGTTGTCATCCGTGGACGCCCCGGCCTTTTTGAGTTCCCAAGCTCACCAGTTAATTCCTTTTTTCTCAGAATGTACCCGACTGTTGATTTTGCTACTCCAAGCATGTCTGCTATCTCTCTGATGGATTTTTTCTTTTTTTTCAGCCTCAGGATGTTCTGCTTCACCTCAATTGAGAGTTCCTTAGACCACATGTTGTCTGGTCACAGCAACAGCTTCCAAATGCAAAACCACACACTTGTAATCAACCCCAGACCTTTTAACTACTTCATTGATTATAGGTTAACGAGGGAGACACCTTCAGAGTTAATTGCAGTCCTTAGAGTCCCTTGTCCAATTACTTTTGGTCCCTTTAAAAAGAGGAGGCTATGCATTACAGAGCTATGATTCCTAAACCCTTTCTCCGATTTGGATGTGAAAACTCTCATATTGCAGCTGGGAGTGTGCACTTTCAGCCCATATTATATATATAATTGTATTTCTGAACATGTTTTTGTAAACAGCAAAAATAACAAAACTTGTGTCACTGTCCAAATATTTCTGGACCTAACTGTATTTGCACAAGGTTAGCGGAAACTTGTTTTTTTATAAAGCTGTGAAATTTGTATCACCTGCCCTTTCCTAACTATGATAATGAACAAGCCACAAACCTAACAGGCCAATTAAGGTCTGAAATGAGAGTCAAAGTTAGGCTAGTTTCACACTTGCGCTATTTTGACGCAAACGGAATCCGTCACTAATGTAGTACAGTTCATTTATTTACATTGGAAGCGCGTTACTATGCCGCGTGAGTGTGTCAAGCAGTACCCGCTTGTATCCACATGATGTCGCGCTTCCACTGTAAATGAACTGTACTACATTAGTGATGGATTCCATTTGCGTCAAAATAGCGCAAGTGTGAAACTAGCCTTATCAGAGCACACAAATCTCCAAGGGTGTTCAAACTTTTGCATTGGCCCATTTTCATTTTTGTAGTTTCTAAAATGTTAAAGATGAAAATATTTTTTTTTGTTCTTACCTAAAATATAAAGGAAATGTATCATCTTTAACTTTATGCCGTTTAGAGATCATTTCATTTTCAACTTGATTAACTGTTCACAAGAACATTTTGACCAGTGGTGCTCAAACTTCTGCATAGCACTGTATTTCCACTTACTAAACAAATGACATTACTGGGTAAATTGGATAAAGTCCATCACGCAATCCAGTGCTGACATCACTAGGTAGTAAACTATAAAAATGATTGCTCCAGAAATGGGACCACCAGAACTTATCTGGAGGGACCTCTCCTCTGTTTGTCAGCAATGGTTAATTCAAAAGTGAGGTCCCTGCCCATAAGAGCTTACGCTCTACAGGACAGAGGACCTTGATGACAAACTCTGGTGGTCCAAACCGGTGTAGGCTCATATGGACAGTGGCCTCTATCTACTTATGGGCAATTATGGGTAGGAACGGTTTCTTTAATTACAGGTAATTAATGGTACAGAGCGGTGGGATAATGTATAACATACATACACATTATATATATATTTCGGACTCACATTATTACTATAGTACAAGCAATTCCTTCTCGGATTCATTGGAAGGAGAGCTCGTTCCTTCCTCTGTGGCCTCCTCTCCAACAGCGCCCTCTATTGTTCCAAGGACAAATGTGCAGAATGATCAAATACTATTGTGACGCATCAGATTATCCTTGGACGTGCAAGATCACAAATGTTCAGGTTCATCCATAAAATATAAAAAATTCTGTGTTGTGTAAGTATCAAAAGTTTTCTCAGGAGAGCCCTCGCTGGAGATCCCATGAGACGCTAAAAAGGTAAAATGTTTAAAACCCTGTTCACATTTGTGTTGTGGATTCCATTTATAAACACAGAATTTGGTTATGAATCCTGAGGATTGTCTAGAAATGGTAGTTCATGGCCTTGTCCTTGAGTTCCTATGTGTGGTTAGAGTATTAGGACAACTCCAGCCCATGCAAGCCTATAGATGGCAGAGAAGGATTTCTGCAGCTCAGGAGCCCAATGCCGGACACTAGGGTAAGAGGAGAGTCGTTACTAATAGCAGCTCCTATTCTGGAGTGATCATCTGAAAGGGCACCATGTGCTACCACATTATACCTGCATCTTCCCCAGGTAATAATAGCAGGACAACCCCTTTCCTATGGCCATAGTGCAATCCGTGAGCGGTGGGTGCAGCCACCATTGATGGACACTACCGCTTAGGCTGCTTTCACACATCAGTTTTTTGCCATCAGGTGCAATAACAAAAACAACATGTAAAAACGCAACCGGCGTCTGTTGCTGCCGGATGAGTTTTTTCCCCCATAGACTTCTATTAGTGCCTGATGGCCTTGCGTTCCATCCGGCTTTTGCCAAATCTGGCAAAATTTGTTCTCTGGCGGCTGGATGGATGGAATGCTGAGGGGGAACGTTTTTTTTTGTCTCCGGCAAAAAAAACGCATCGCGCCGCCGTACGGCATGTTTTATAATGGAAGCCAATGGACGCTGGATCCGTTTTTTTGAACTGAGCATGCTCAGTAACAACGGAT
Source organism: Anomaloglossus baeobatrachus (assembly GCF_048569485.1). Taxonomy (NCBI): domain Eukaryota; kingdom Metazoa; phylum Chordata; class Amphibia; order Anura; family Aromobatidae; genus Anomaloglossus; species Anomaloglossus baeobatrachus. The sequence goes on from NC_134357.1 coordinate 71,368,076, forward strand.
CCATCAAAAAACTGAAGGAACTGATGGAAAAAAAACTGATGCAACTGATGCGTTTTTTCGCCGGATCGTGCCTGATGACAAACAACCGATGTGTGAAAGCAGCACATCCGGCTTTTTGCCGTTTTGCCGGATCCGGCGCTCTCCCGTACAGTTAATACAGTACAATGACAGAGCAACAAGCGCCGGTCACAGGCTGTCATGTGACCGGCGCATGTGACCCGGAAGTTACAGCGCTGTCATTGTACTGTATTATCTGTACGGGAGAGCGCCGGATCCGGCAAAAAGCCGGATGCGTGAAACCGGCCTTAGATGTTAAGGTCAATGCCGACGGCAACACCTAAATTAGAGAAGGAGTTTCCCACTGTGAGATCATCGCTGCTCTGATGTGATTACAAGGTGTTAATGAGTACTGGGGGCCTAAAACCACCCAAACCTGCCTCGTAACAGAGCTGTGTAGGCCCTGTCCCTAAGGGGCATACCAAACTGCGTAACTATAGCAGTGTCTTGTATACGCAATGTATTATATGAGTCACATGCTCAAGCTTCGTCTTGGAATTAAAAGGGGTTGAACACCACTTTACAAGCAGTATAACTGGGGAATATAATATTATTGATCCTCACCTACTGAAAGGACACCACTCCTCTGTACTGTTGGACTCTTGGCTTCACTTTCGGGGGGTGAACGGGACACATCACATCACGTGACCGCTGCAGCCTTCACATTCTGTGTGAGCTGTAGCTAGCAAATATCTTCCATCTCAATAAGAATATGAAGGCTGCAGCCAAATAGCAGCTGTTGATTGGCTGCAGCGTTCGCATGATGTCCCCCAATGGAAGGAGTCGCCAGAAGTCCATCGGGGACACAGCGTGGAGTATGGAGAAGCTGAGCTGCTTTAACATATTTAATGCTAAATAAGACAGCAGAGTAACTCGCAGCGTACTTCTTGTTGGTCGTCCGTACGACGCAGCATCGCTCCTTCCCGTCCACGGTCACGCTATACACTTCTTTTGGGTAAGGAAGATTACGGATTCTCCACCGAAAACTTGATTTTGTGTCCGTCCGCATGAAAACCGGCTGGAAGAACAGAAACATGAAATTACAGGAGATTCAGCCAACGAAGAGCAAACACAGTAGCAAGTCTGTGGGGCCTATTTTTCAAAAAAGTGGCACCAGCAGCGTAACAAAAAGCCACATATATTTGTGCAAAAAGAAGGGAATTTTGTTACTTACCGTAAATTCCTTTTCTTCTAGCTCCTATTGGGAGACCCAGACGATTGGGTGTATAGCACTGCCTCCGGAGGCCACACAAAGCAATTACACTAAAAAGTGTAAGGCCCCTCCCCTTCTGGCTATACACCCCCAGTGGGATCACTGGCTCACCAGTTTTAGTGCAAAAGCAAGAAGGAGGAAAGCCAATAACTGGTTTAAACAAATTCACTCCGAAGTAACCTCGGAGAACTGAAAACCGTTCAACATGAACAACATGTGTACCCGAAAAACAACCAAAAATCCCGAAGGATAACAGGGCGGGTGCTGGGTCTCCCAATAGGAGCTAGAAGAAAAGGAATTTACGGTAAGTAACAAAATTCCCTTCTTCTTCGGCGCTCCATTGGGAGACCCAGACGATTGGGACGTCCAAAAGCTGTCCCTGGGTGGGTAAAGAATACCTCATGTTAGAGCTGCAAGACAGCACTCCCCTATATGGAGGCAACTGCCGCCTGCAGGACTCTTCTACCTAGGCTGGCGTCCGCCGAAGCATAGGTATGCACCTGATAATGTTTGGTGAAAGTGTGCAGACTCGACCAGGTAGCTGCCTGGCACACCTGTTGAGCCGTAGCCTGGTGTCGCAATGCCCAGGACGCACCCACGGCTCTGGTAGAATGGGCCTTCAGCCCTGATGGAACCGGAAGCCCAGCAGAACGGTAGGCTTCAAGAATTGGTTCTTTGATCCATCGAGCCAGGGTGGCCTTAGAAGCCTGCGACCCTTTGCGCTTACCAGCGACAAGGACAAAGAGTGCATCCGAACGGCGCAAGGGCGCCGTGCGGGAAATGTAGATTCTGAGTGCTCTCACCAGATCCAGCAAATGTAAATCCTTCTCATACCGATGAACTGCATGAGGACAAAACGAAGGCAAAGAGATATCCTGATTAAGATGAAGAGGATACCACCTTCGGGAGAAACTCCTGAATGGGGCGCAGCACTACCTTGTCCTGGTGGAAGACCAGGAAGGGAGCCTTGGATGATAGCGCTGCCAGCTCAGACACTCTCCGAAGAGATGTGATCGCTACCAGAAAAGCCACTTTCTGTGATAGTCTAGAAAGTGAAACCTCCCTCAGAGGCTCGAAGGGCGGCTTCTGGAGGGCAACTAGTACCCTGTTCAGATCCCATGGATCTAACGGCCGCTTGTACGGGGGTACGATATGGCAAACCCCCTGTAGGAACGTGCGCACCTTAGGAAGGCGTGCCAAACGCCTCTGAAAAAAGACGGATAGCGCCGAGACCTGACCTTTAAGGGAGCCGAGCGACAAACCTTTTTCTAACCCAGATTGCAGGAAAGAAAGAAAGGTAGGCAATGCAAATGGCCAGGGAGACACTCCCTGAGCAGAGCACCAGGATAAGAATATCCTCCACGTTCTGTGGTAGATCTTAGCGGACGTGGGCTTCCTAGCCTGTCTCATGGTGGCAACGACCCCTTGGGACAATCCTGAAGACGCTAGGATCCAGGACTCAATGGCCACACAGTCAGGTTCAGGGCCGCAGAATTCCAATGGAAAAACGGCCCTTGGGACAGTAAGTCTGGTCGGTCTGGTAGTGCCCACGGTTGGCCGACCGTGAGCTGCCACAGATCCGGATACCACGCCCTCCTCGGCCAGTCTGGGGCGACGAGTATGACGCGGCTGCAATCGGATCTGATCTTGCGTAGCACTCTGGGCAAGAGTGCCAGAGGTGGAAACACATAAGGGAGCCGGAACTGCGACCAATCTTGCACTAGGGCGTCTGCCGCCAGCGCTCTTTGATCGCGAGACCGTGCCATGAAGGTTGGGACCTTGTTGTTGTGCCGGGACGCCATGAGGTCGACGTCCGGTCTTCCCCATCGGCGACAGATTTCCTGAAACACGTCTGGGTGAAGGGACCATTCCCCTGCGTCCATGCCCTGGCGACTGAGGAAGTCTGCTTCCCAGTTTTCTACGCCGGGGATGTGAACTGCGGATATGGTGGAGGCCGTGGCTTCCACCCACATCAGAATCCGCCGGACTTCCTGGAAGGCTTGCCGACTGCGTGTCCCCCCTTGGTGGTTGATGTATGCCACCGCTGTGGAGTTGTCCGACTGAATTCGGATCTGCCTTCCTTCCAGCCACTGCTGGAAGGCTAGTAGGGCAAGATACACTGCTCTGATTTCCAGAACATTGATCTGAAGGGTGGACTCCTGCTGAGTCCACGTACCCTGAGCCCTGTGGTGGAGAAAAACTGCTCCCCACCCTGACAGACTCGCGTCTGTCGTGACCACCGCCCAAGACGGTGGTAGGAATGATCTTCCCTGTGATAATGAGGTGGGAAGAAGCCACCACTGCAGAGAGTCCTTGGCCGTCTGGGAAAGGGAGACTTTCCTGTCCAGGGATGTTGACTTCCCGTCCCATTGGCGGAGAATGTCCCATTGAAGTGGGCGCAGATGAAACTGCGCAAACGGAACCGCTTCCATTGCCGCCACCATCTTCCCGAGGAAGTGCATGAGGCGTCTTAAGGAGTGCGACTGACTTTGAAGGAGAGCCTGCACCCCAGTCTGTAGTGACCTCTGCTTGTCCAGCGGAAGCTTCACTATCGCTGAGAGAGTATGAAACTCCATACCAAGATACGTTAGTGATTGGGTCGGTGACAGATTTGACTTTGAGAAGTTGATGATCCACCCGAACGTCTGGAGAGTCTCCAGTGCAACAGTCAAGCTGAGTTGGCATGCCTCTTGAGAGGGTGCCTTGACCAGTAGATCGTCCAAGTAAGGGATCACAGTGTCCCTGAGAGTGCAAGACTGCTACCACTGCCGCCATGATCTTGGTGAACACCCGTGGGGCTGTCGCTAGACCAAATGGCAGAGCTACGAACTGAAGATGGTCGTCTCCTATCACGAAGCGTAGAAAGCGTTGGTGCTCTGTAGCAATCGGCACGTGGAGATAAGCATCCTTGATGTCTATTGATGCTAGGAAATCTCCTTGAGACATTGAGGCAATGACTGAGCGGAGGGATTCCATCCGGAACCGCCTGGCGTTCACATGCTTGTTGAGCAGTTTTAGGTCCAGAACAGGACGGAATGAGCCGTCCTTTTTTGGCACCACAAAGAGATTGGAGTAAAAACCTTGACCTCGTTCCTGAAGAGGAACAGGGACCACCACTCCTTCTGCTCTTAGAGAATTCACCGCCTGCAGAAGGGCATCTGCTCGGTCGGGATGTGGGGAAGTTCTGAAGAACCGAGGCGGAGGCCGAGTACTGAACTCTATCCTGTACCCGTGAGACAAAATGTCTGTTACCCACCGGTCTTTGACCTGTGGCAGCCAAATGTCGCAAAAGCGGGAGAGCCTGCCACCGACCGAGGATGCGGAGGGAGGCGGCCGAAAGTCATGAGGCAGCCGCCTTGGAAGCGGTACCTCCGGTTGCTTTCTTGGGGCGTGAGTGAGCCCGCCAGGAATCAGAGCTCCTTTGCTCTTTCTGAGTCCCTTTGGACGAGGAGAATTGGGGCTTGCCCGAGCCTCGAAAGGACCGAAACTTTGACTGCCACTTCCTCTGTGGAGGTTTGCTTGATCTGGGCTGGGGTAAGGAGGAGTCCTTACCTTTGGACTGTTTAATGATTTCCGCCAATTGCTCACCAAACAGTCTGTCTCCAGATAATGGCAAGCTGGTTAAACATTTTTTAGAAGCAGAATCTGCTTTCCATTCCTTTAACCACAAGGCTCTGCGCAAAACTACAGAGTTGGCGGATGCCATTGAGGTACGGCTCGTAGAGTCCAGTACCGCATTGATAGCGTAGGTCGCAAACGCAGACATTTGCGTAGTTAGGGACGCCACTTGCGGCACTGCTGGACGTATGAGAGAGTCCACCTGTGCCAGACCAGCTGAAATAGCTTGGAGCGCCCACACGGCCGCGAATGCTGGAGCAAACGACGCGCCGATAGCTTCATAGACAGATTTCAACCAAAGGTCCATCTGTCTGTCATTGGCATCTTTAAGTGAAGCCCCATCCTCCACTGCAACTATGGATCTAGCTGCAAGCCTGGATATTGGAGGGTCCACTTTTGGACACTGGGTCCAGCGTTTGACCACGTCAGGGGATTGTGTTTCTGGATGGATTCTCTGAAGTCAGAGTGGTCCAGAAAAGTACTCAATTTACGCTTGGGATACAGAAAATGGAATTTCTCCTGCTGTGCAGCTGCCTCCTCTGCAGAAGGGGCTGGGGGAGAAATATCCAACAGCCTATTGATGGCCGCTATAAGGTCATTTACCATGGCGTCACCATCTGGCGTATCCAAATTGAGTGCGGCGTCAGGACAAGACTCCTGATCACCCACCTCTGAACCCTCATATAGGGACCTTTCTCGCTGAGACCCTGATCCGCGTGATGACGTGGAGGGTCTCTCCCAGCGAGCTCGCTTAGGCGGACTGGGACTGTCATCGGAGTCAGAGCCCTCAGCCTGTGATGCCTGGGACCCCCTTGAAGTACGGATTAGTTCCAACTGAGGGGGACCGGGGAACATAGACACAGCAGTGTCTATGGTCTGAGCAACTGGCCTGGACTGCAAGGTCTCCAGGATTTTTGTCATAGTCACAGACATTTTATCAGCAAAGACTGCAAATTCTGTCCCCGTCACCGGGGCAGGGTTCACAGGCGCCTCTGCCTGGGCTACCACCACAATAGGCTCTGGCTGACGAAGTGCCACTGGGACTGAACATTGCACACAATGAGAGTCGTTGGAGCCTGCTGGTAGATTAGCCCCACATGCTGTACAAGCAGTGTATACAGCCCGTGCCTTGGCACCCTTGCGTTTTGCGGATGACATGCTGTTGTCTCCTCAAAGCAATATAGGGTGTACAGCCAAGAAGCGACCTTACAGTGCAGTATATAAATATATCTAGACACAGCAGTGTCTATGGTACAGCGAAAAATATAACACTGTGGCACTAGTGGGGCCGCACGTATGTTCTGCTTACCGCCCGCTTAGCGCGGGTGTGTGGTCGCCAGAAACCCCTAGCCTGGGTCCCCCAGAGCCTGCGTCCGTTCTCCAGCCAGACTGCATGTGTATAATGGCTGCCGGCGTCCTGGGGAGCTGCAAGCCTGGGGGCGGGCCTAGGGCGTGCACAGAGAAAAAAGCGCGAAGCCTGTGTCCTACTGTGCTCAGTGAGAGGGCTGGAGCATGTAAATCGTGCTCCAGCCCTCGGCGCTGCCGATTGAACAACGTCTCTCCCCTACCCTGATTGACAGGGTGGGGGGCGTTAACGAAGCGGAGCTAGGCCGCAGAAAGCCGGGGACTAAAGTTAGAAGCGCCGCCGCCGTAAAAGCACGGTCGGCGCGTCCCCGGCGCACTACAAGTCGCAGCTGCGCCGCCGCGGCGATCCACACACATAAAGTCCCCCAGTAATCTGCGGGGACTATAAGCCCAGCGCACAGCGCTACAGTCCCCGGCGCACTAGCACACCCAGCAAGCCTGGGGTGTGAGTGGCCTGCCATACGGGGACACAGAGTACCTGAAAGTTGCAGGGCCTTGTCCCTGAACGGCACTCCCGCTCCGCATCCAGCAGGTTCTATGGGTCTGTGGATGGAGCCCGGCCTCAGGGCTTGGTGGCCGGTAAGATCCCACTTCCTCAGAGCCCTTCAGGGGGATGGGGAAGGAAAACAGCATGTGGGCTCCAGCCTCCGTACCCGCAATGGGTACCTCAACCTTACAAACCACAAGTGGGGTGAGAAGGGAGCATGCTGGGGGCCCCATATGGGCCCTCTTTTCTTCCATCCGATATAGTCAGCAGCTACTGCTGACTAAACAGTGGAGCTATGCGTGGATGTCTGACCTCCTTCGCACAAAGCAGAAAACTGGTGAGCCAGTGATCCCACTGGGGGTGTATAGCCAGAAGGGGAGGGGCCTTACACTTTTTAGTGTAATTGCTTTGTGTGGCCTCCGGAGGCAGTGCTATACACCCAATCGTCTGGGTCTCCCAATGGAGCGCCGAAGAAAAGCACGGTACTAAATCAGCCAGAACATTTACCAAAGAGCCGGAGCAATTAGCCAATAAATATCCCCCTTTGTGTTTTCTATATTCCATTGTAGACTCTGGCCGCAGGGAGTTTATTCCTAAAAATACTGTTAATGCCACAGACAACAAAAAAAAAAACCAAAAAACAACACCACGGCAAAATGCTGTGCATGAAGCCTGGCTGTACTGAAGCTGTGGCCACATTGGGAATTTCACTTTAGATGGAGAGGGCTAAAGCTATATTTACACTGAAAGGTAATCATGAACAAGTGTTATTAAAGGAAATCTGTCACCAGGTTTTTGCCCCCCCACCAGCATAATGTAGAGACAGAAACCCTGATTCCAGCAATGTGTCACTTACTGAGCTGTTTGCTGTCACTTTGATAAAATCAATGTTTTTATCAAAACTACACTAAGCAGCCCATTAAGTGACATATCACTGGAATTGGGATCTCTGCCTCTACATTTTGCTGGTCTCAGATTAGGTGCAACAACCTGGTGACAGATTCCCTTTAAGAACGTTCATTATAAAACTATCTTTCAGTGTAAAACAGGCTGCCAAATACCTGATTACTGAGCAAACCGCTCGTTCATCGGGTGAAATGATCTTTCACACAGCATAAAAGATCATTCTTCTCGAATGTGTAAACAGGACTCTCACTGCAGAGAACCACGGCAGCCTACGTGCACTGAGGGATTTATTACAGATCTCTCAGTGCGTATCCTTTACTTTAGGCTGCCTGTGTAAACAGGCTATTAAACCACCACCAATCAGTAAAGCTTTACCAAACGGTGGTGATGTTGTGTCGCCGAGCGTTCTCTTTGGTGCACCCTTATAGGGATATTCCCAGGAGAATAGGTTATTCCCTATACATAAGATAACTAACAGATTGCTCTGGCACAGCAGCGAACCTGACAATGGGGCTCTGCAGAGCATGCTCTTGAATGGAGTAGAGGTTCCCATGCTTGGCCTTTACCCCATTCATTGTCTACGGGAATGCTGAAAATAGGAGTAGAGCACTTGGCCATTTCCATAAGTTCCGCAGACAGTGAAAGGAGCGGAATTCAAGCATAGCCAAGTCAAGAAGGCGCTCTACAGAGAGTGGTTCCCCAGTTCCAGAGCCCCATTCTTGGGATCAGACAACCAGAGATCAGTAAATTATCTTGAGAATGACGGTCTTCTTTTTTTTTTTTCTCCTAGTAGTTGCTTCTGTATCGACTAATGGAGGTGAGGGTTGATAGATGGACCCACTACAATCTGCCCCTCTCAAGGAGTTAAATGGTTCTGCACATAGTCCACTGAGGAATATTCTGAAATTACAGCCCCCAGGGTAAAGTTGTATTCATATATATAAAAAAATTATATATATATATATATATATATATATATATATATATGTCCATAGCGATGTCAGATCATCTTACATTTGAGCTGTTTTCCTTCAAGAAGTCTGTCTGTAGAGCCCCAGCGACGGGGAGAGACGCTTCACCGACCTCAGTCTGCCATTCTCCATATGCCCCGAAAGACGACTTCTGTCTCCATTTTCTTACTGTAAACAGGACACAATTCAACAAAACGTAGACAATTTCTTGTCAACTGCAGGCAACAGATTCACTGTTCAATAGTCTGCTGTTCCCTGTTATCAGCCATAGACACATGTGTATACCAGGGTTTGAAGAGAAAGAAAAGAAGAAGATGCACAAATGATGACGAAATAGAAGTAACTATACACCGATTATTCACACAAGGCAGCTGAACCCACCAATGTCAGCAGGAACATTTGAACAGCATGCACATTATATTAGAGGGGCGCTGCCAAGTCCCTCCGATGTCACATCAAAGGGAACCTGTCACCAGATTTGTCCCCTATAAGCTGCGGCCACCACCAGTGGGCCCTTATATACAGTATTCTAGAATCCTGTATATAAGAGCCCAGGCTGATCTGTATAACGTAAAAATCACTAATACTCACCTAGGGTCTGGTCTGATGGGTGTCGCTGCTCTCCGGTCCGGCATATCCTCTGTGCGGTGATCACCGTCCTCCTTTGACCCTGCCCAGTATGGATGACATGTCCTACATCATCCACACAAGCCTCCATTGTGGTCCTGAGCAGGTGCACTTTCATCTGCTTTGTTGAGGGCATGGTAAAGTATTGTGGCGCGCATGCGCGGGGGGTCTTTCACCTTTCCTCATGCATGCAGTGCTTTGATCTGCACTGTGCAGAGTAGAGAGACGTGCGCCTGTGCAGGACCGCAGTGTCGGCTTGTGTGGATGATGTAGGATGCATCATTCATACGGGGCTGGGTCGAAGGAGGACGGCGCTCGCTGCAGAGAGGAGGAGCCGGACCGGAAAACAGTGACACCCATCCGACCAGACCGACCCCTAGGTCCTCTGATATGTAGCACTTTGCACTTTACATAATGGGTCTAAGCCAGGGGTGGGGAACCTTTTTTCTGTTGGGGGCCATTTGGAAATTTCTACCAACCTTTGGGGGCCGCACAAAATTATCAATGTTTAAATGACCCTGCTATATTGGGTGAAACAATTAATTAACTGGGGGCATGGGGCTGGGGGCACAGGCACCACACGTGGGGCTGGGGGCACAGGCACCACACGGAGGTTGCGCTGCACACAGAACTGGGTGATGGGCAGCACATAGGACTGGGGGAGGGCTGCACACAGGACATTGGGGGAGGGCTGCACACAGGACATTGGGGGAGGGCTGCACACAGGACATTGGGGGAGGGCTGCACACAGGACATTGGGGGAGGGCTGCACACAGGACATTGGGGGAGGGCTGCACACAGGACATTGGGGGAGGGCTGCACACAAGACATTGGGGGAGGGGTGCACACAAGACATTGGGGGAGGGGTGCACACAAGACATTGGGGGAGGGGTGCACACAAGACATTGGGGGAGGGGTGCACACAAGACATTGGGGGAGGGGTGCACACAAGACATTGGGGGAGGGGTGCACACAAGACATTGGGGGAGGGGTGCACACAGGACATTGGGGGAGGGGTGCACACAAGACATTGGGGGAGGGGTGCACACAGGACATTGGGGGGCACACTGTGCTGAGAGTTTCATGCAACTCTGGGGGAGAGGGTTTACAGAACTGGGGTTTAGGCACAAAGCATTGGGCAGGGCACATAGCAGCAGAGGGTCGGCGCTGGACTCACAGCAGCATTGCATTCACATCACCGGAGTGCAGGAGCCGGACACACTGCATCAGAAGGAGAAGGCGGGCACTGATCTCCGGATGAAAGGGGGCGTACACAGAACGCTGGAAGCTGTGAGGACCCGCCCACAAAGTAAGCACTGGCCGACAGGAGAACACATTGCAGCACAAACAGCAATGTGTGGATTTAAAGGGCCGGCGGCAGCAAGACCGCGGTGACAGCACGAGCACTGCCTCCCCCGGTAATCTGCCTGGGGGCCACATAAAAGGTCATGGCGGGCCGCATGCGGCCCGCGGGCCGGAGGTTCCCCACCCCTGGTCTAAGCTCATTTCCATGGATGGAGAGGTATGGGCTGCACTTACATGCTACTTAGGTGATTTATTTACATATCCCTGTATAGGTAGTACTTTTCACACTTTATCTAAAGGGATTTTTTGTGCCTTTTTCCTCTCCTCAATTTTTTCATTCTCATCTTATTATGTCTACAGATATTTTACATGTTATTTAATGACCCTTGTATATTTCCTTATGTGCAATACAAACTGTTTTATATGCATGAAATATGATTTGGGCTTTAATTATTAGGTTTTCTCTATTGAATGGCACTTTAAAGCCGGCGTCACACGGTACGATATATCGGGCGATATGTTGGCGAGGTCACGTCGTAAGTGACGCACATCCGGCATCGTTTGACATATCGTAGCGTGTGACAGCTATGAGCGACGGTGAACGAGCAAAAATACTCACCTTATCGTTGCTACGTCGCTGATTTTCAAAATGTCGTTTCTTCTTCTCTGCGCCGGTTGTTCATCGTACCCGGGGCAGCACACAAGGTTCCGTGTGACACCCCAGGAACGACGAACACAGCTTACCTGCATCCCGCCGGCAATGCGGAAGGAAGGAGGTGGGTGGGATGTTTACGTCCCACTCATCTCCGCTTCTATTGGCCGGCCGCTGTGTGACGCCAAATGTCCCTCCCACTTCAGGAAGTGGATGTTTGCCGCCCACAGCGAGATCGTCCGGCAGGTAAGCACGTGTGACAGGGGTTAAATGACTTTGTGCGCCACGGGCAACTAATAGCCCGTGACGCACAAACGACTGGGGCGGGTGCGATTGCTTATGCGATCGCACGATAACTCATCCCGTGTGAAGCCGGCTTTAGTCCTTTCTTTTTCAATTTCTTCCGACCCCTAGGTGAGTATTATAAAAGTGTTTTTTACATTTTACACAGCGGCCTGGGCTTTTATATACAGTATTCTAGAATACTGTATATAAGGGCTCACTGGTGGTGGCCACAGCTTATAAACGGAAAATCCTAGTGACAGGTTCCTTTTAACACTAAAATCCTATATTACATGTATGGATAGTTTGAAAGGGTTTTCTGGGACTTTAAATATTGATAAGTTCTTGTAAGGATCGGCCATCAATATCAGATTGGTGGTGGTCAGACTTTTGGCCACATTGTCATTCAGGTGACTGGAGGCGCCGTGTTCCCTTCAATCTTATTCCCTACTAAGGAGCAAGGAGTTGCAAAGCCAGGCACAGCAGTGACAAAATGTACAGAACGACGCCTGATTAATATAAAGGGCCCCTTCAAATCAGAAATCCCAGAGCCAGACCCTACCAATCTGATATGTAAGGCCATTAATATCAAAGTCCTGGAAAAAAAGCTTTTTAAACCCTCTCTGCCATAGCCAATTTTCCTTTTCGCACGTTAATAGTTTCATCCTTTTATTTTTCTATTGCCGAAGCCGTGCAAAGTCTTGTTTTTGCACGACAAGTTGTAGTTGTGAATAATATCGTTAGTTTTTTTTCCAAATCTTGACAAAGCAGAAAGAAAATTTTCAAGCACAGTCAAATGGCCAGGAAAAAACCCTGCAAATCAGACACTTTTTTTATGGCGGTACAATAAGATTCTTTAGGGTAGTCCAATTATGAAGACACCAAAAAAAAAAAAATAGACCGGAAAAAGAGAATTTTGTTTACTTACCGTAAATTCTTTTTCTTATAGTTCCGACATGGGAGACCCAGACCATGGGTGTATAGCTTCTGCCTCCGGAGGACACACAAAGTACTACACTAAAAAGTGTAGCTCCTCCCTCCGAGCATATACACCCCCTGGATGACCATATCCAGCCAGTTTAGTGCAAAAGCTGAAGGAGGACATCCACCCACAAGTAGAGATAGAGTAAAACCCGGAACAACCGGAACCTCTGTCTACAACAACAGCCGGTGAAAACACACGGAACAAGAACTGCCAACAGGCAACAGGGAGGGTGCTGGGTCTCCCATGTCGGAACTATAAGAAAAAGAATTTACGGTAAGTAAACAAAATTCTCTTTTTCTTCATCATTCCTTATGGGAGACCCAGACCATGGGACGTCTCAAAGCAGTCCATGGGTGGGAAATAAACAGAACTGAGAAGTAGGCAAAACCTAACTTCACAAATGGGCGACAGCCGCCTGAAGGATGCGTCTGCCCAAGCTCGCATCTGCCGAAGCATGAGCATGCACTTGATAGTGCTTCGAAAAGGTGTGCAGACTAGACCAAGTGGCAGCCTGACAGACTTGCTGAGCCGTAGCCTGGTGCCTGAAAGCCCAAGAGGCACCGACAGCTCTGGTCGAGTGCGCCTTAATCCCCGGCGGGGGAGGCACCTGAGTACATTGGTAGGCATCGGAGATGGCCGACCTAAGCCAACGAGCTAGGGTCGGTTTCGAAGCCGAAAGACCCTTGCGCTGACCTGTGGTCAGCACAAAAAGAGAGGTGCACCGCCTGAGAGCAGCGGTGCGTGACACATAGATCCGGAGCGCCCGCACCAAATCTAAAGTATGCAACGCTTTCTCAAAGCGATGCACAGGGGCCGGACAAAGGGAAGGCAATGAAATGTCCTGGTTAAGGTGGAAAGGAGACACCACCTTAGGGAGAAAGTCCGGAGTCGGGCGGAGGACCACCTTGTCTTGGTGAAAAACCAAAAAGGGTGACTCCGAAGAGAGCGCAGCCAAATCAGAAACTCTCCTGAGAGAAGTTATGGCCACCAGAAAGACCACTTTCTGTGAGAGGCGAAACAAAGGAACCTCCCTAAGAGGTTCAAAGGGGGGTTTCTGTAAGGCCGTGAGGACCAGATTAAGGTCCCAGGGATCCAAAGGCCGCCGGTATGGAGGAATGATGTGAGATGCGCCCTGCATGAAGGTGCGCACCTGGGCCAGTCGGGCGATACGCCGCTGGAACAACACTGACAGAGCCGAGACCTGTCCCTTGAGGGAATTGAGGGATAGTCCTAGCTGCAGACCGGACTGTAGAAAAGACAGGATGGTCGGCAAGGAAAAAGGCCAAGGAGCATGGCCGGAAGAGCGACACCAGGACAGGAAAATCCTCCAAGTCCTGTGGTAAATCTTGGCCGAGGAAGACTTCCGAGCCTGAGTCATAGTGGAGATGACTTCAGAAGGAATGCCGGAAGCCGTCAGGATCCAGGACTCAAGAGCCACGCCGTCAATCTGAGAGCCGCAGAATTCTGGCGGAAAAACGGACCTTGAGAGAGAAGGTCTGGGCGGTCCGGGAGATGCCACGGCACCTCTACGGACAGACGGAGCAGGTCTGGGTACCAAGCTCGCCTGGGCCAGTCTGGAGCAATGATTATGACCCGACGGCCCTCCATCCTGATCTTGCGCAGGACTCTGGGCAAGAGAGCTAGAGGGGGAAACACGTAAGCCAGACGGAACTGGGACCAATCCTGAACCAGCGCGTCCGCTGCCAAGGCCTGAGGATCGTGGGAGCGAGCCAAGTAAACCGGGACCTTGTTGTTGTGCCGGGATGCCATTAGGTCCACTTCCGGAGTGCCCCACTTGCGGCAGATTGACCGGAACACTGCCGGATGCAGGGCCCACTCGCCGCTGTCCACGGTTTGACGGCTGAGATAATCTGCCTCCCAGTTTTCTACGCCTGGGATGTGGACTGCGGATATGGTGGACATGGAGTCCTCCGTCCACTGAAGGATGCGTTGAACCTCCAACATTGCCAGGCGGCTGCGAGTCCCGCCCTGGTGATTGATGTAGGCAACTGCTGTCGCGTTGTCTGACTGGACTCGAATGTGCTTGCCCGCCAACAGGTGGTGAAAGGCTACGAGAGCTAGGAGCACAGCTCTGATTTCCAGCACATTGATCGAGAGGGCTGATTCGGACGGAGTCCAAGTGCCCTGTGCTCGGTGATGGAGAAATACTGCTCCCCAGCCGGATAGGCTGGCATCCGTGGTGAGAATCACCAGGACGGGATCAGGAAGGAGCATCCCTGAGACAGAGAGAGGGGCCGAAGCCACCACTGAAGAGAGCTTCTGGTCTGTGGCGACAGAGCCACCAACCTGTGCAAGGAAGAAGTCCGCTTGTCCCAACAGCGGAGAATGTCCAGCTGCAGGGGACGCAGATGAAACTGGGCAAAGGGAACCGCTTCCATTGACGCCACCATCTGACCCAGCACCTGCATGAGGTGCCTGATGGAATGACGGCGGGGCCTTAACAGAGAGCGCACCGCCAGATGGAGGGACTGCTGTTTGACTAAGGGCAGCTTCACAAGTGCCAGCAGAGTCTCGAATTGCATCCCTAGGTACGTAAGTTTCTGTGTCGGGGTCAGAGTGGACTTGGGCAGATTGACAAGCCACCCGAATTGAACAAGCGTGGTGAGAGTGAGCGAGACACTCCGCTGACAGTCTGCACTGGATGAAGCCTTGACTAGAAGGTCGTCCAGGTAAGGAATCACAGCCAACCCCTGGAGGTGCAGAACCGCAACCACTGCTGCCATGACCTTGGTGAATACTCGAGGGGCCGTGGCTAACCCGAAGGGAAGAGCCACGAATTGGAAATGTTCCTCTCCGATTGCAAAACGTAGCCAACGCTGGTGTGAAACCGCAATTGGCACATGCAAATAGGCATCTCTGATGTCGATGGATGCTAGAAAATCTCCTTGGGTCATTGAGGCAATGACTGATCGCAGAGATTCCATGCGAAAGTGCCGCACCTGAACATGCTTGTTGAGAAGCTTGAGATCCAGGATGGGCCGGAAGGAACCGTCCTTTTTGGGGACTAAGAAGAGGTTTGAGTAGAAACCTCTGAACCGTTCCCGGGCGGGAACCGGTACAATTACTCCGTTGGCCTGCAAGGATGCCACGGCCTGGGAGAAGGCGGCGGCCTTGGAGCAGGGGGGAGTGGACAGAAAAAATCTGTTTGGCGGGCTGGAAGAGAATTCTATCTTGTAGCAGTGGGAGATGACATCCCGCACCCACTGATCGGAGACGTGTTGAAACCACACGTCGCCAAAGTGGGAGAGCTTGCCACCGACTAAGGACGTTGCTGGCGCGGCCAGATAGTCAAGAGGAGGCTGCCTTAGTGGCAGCGGCTCCTCCGTTCTTCTGGGGACGCGGCTTCGTGCGCCAGCTGGTTTTTCGATCCTTGGCTGAGTTAGTGGACGAGGCGGAGGGCTTAGAGGATGACCAGTTAGAGGAACGAAACCTCGACTGGTTCCTGCCCTGGACAGGTTTCCTGGTTTTAGTTTGTGGCAAGGAAGTACTCTTCCCGCCAGTAGCTTCCTTAATAATTTCATCCAGTTGTTCACCGAACAGCCGGGACCCAGCAAAAGGGAGCCCAGCAAGGTACTTCTTGGAAGAAGCGTCTGCTTTCCACTCTCGAAGCCACAAGATCCTGCGGATCGCGAGGGAGTTAGCGGAAGCCACCGCCGTGCGGTGAGAAGCCTCCAGAATGGCAGACATGGCATAGGATGAAAAGGCCGAAGCCTGGGAAGTTAAGGCAACCATTTCAGGAAGAGAGTCCCTGGTGAGGGAATGCATCTCCGCCAGAGAAGCAGAGACGGCCTTAAGAGCCCACACTGCTGCAAAAGACGGGGGGGAACGAGGCCCCTACCGCTTCATATACAGATTTGGCCAGCAGGTCAACCTGGCGGTCAGTGGAATCCTTAAGTGAGGTGCCATCCGCCACAGATACAACTGTCCGGGCTGAGATTCTAGACACCGGAGGATCCACCTTAGGTGAATGAGCCCACTCCTTGACCACCTCTGGTGGAAAGGGAAAACGGTCATCAGAACTATGCTTTGGAAAGCGTTTGTCAGGACAGGCCCTGGGTTTGGTCACAGTGGCCTGAAAACTGGAGTGGTTAAAAAAAAAAAAAAAAAAAAAAAAAAAAAAAAACACACTCCTTGCTCTCTTAGGTGAGGTAAACTGGTGTTTTTCTACCAGAGAGGCTTGTTCCTCTGACACTGGTGGATTGAGGTTCAGTACGGAATTAATGGACGCAATTAAATCACTAACATCCGCATCACCTTCGGTTAGATCAATGGGGTACATAGAGGTAGCGTCCGAGCCCACAGTAAAGGCATCCTCCTCGCCCTGCGATTCAGCTCGTGAATCAGAGCCGTGGTACGAGGAAGGAGAAGAGTCCCTGCATCTCCGTTTAGGAGGACGGGGTCTGGGAACAGAGGAAAAATCCTCGGTGAGCTCTGCAGAGCGAGCCGGAGCAGCAGAGGCGCCCTGAGAAGGGGGCTGATGCATGGTCAGCAGAGTCCGGGATAGCTGTCCCATGGAGTCGGCAAAGGACTGGGAGATAGCATTAGAAAACGATGCTACCCAAGTCGGGGGTTCAGCCACCGGGGCCGGAGCAGCCGGAGGGACCACTGGGGAGACTCTAGGCTGAGGCACCACCATGTTAGAGCAGGCATCACAATGTGGATATGTGCTCGGTTCAGGCCGTATGAGCTTACATGCAGTGCATATAGCATATAGCTTAGCAGACTTTCTCCTAGTGACAGACATGCTGCTGAGGTGGAGGCTCTGCAGTAAGAAACACTCCTTCAGAATTACCCCCAGAGAGTGTATAAGAAAGTCCACAACCAGAGGTTGTGGCTTACCAGACCGTTTTGTGTGCCCTCCGGTTCCACAGCTTGGACCCCCAGACAGTTTGCAGAGCTGCTGCAGCCAGCGCCGATCAGCATGTGAACGCTGAGAAAATGTCGCCGGAGTGAGGAGGGGGGGTGGGGCTAGGTCCAAGAGCGGGAACCGGAGGGCCAAGGAGAGATACAGGGAAGGGAAACATCTCCTCAGGGAGGAGTGTCCTCCCCTATGCTGAACGGCCGGTGGGCGGCGCCGCACTGTTCCCCTGCATGACTGACATGCAGGGGCAGTGAAACCGAAAGTAGGCCGCAGCCGAAGCCGGGGCCTAAATTTTTACATGCGGCCGACAAGCAGGCACCCTCGGCGCGGTTCTCAGGAAAAAAAACAGAGAACCGGCCGAAAATCACATACAAGTTAAAAAACACACTCTCCCCACAATAAATGTACAAGGGACCCCTGAATAACGTCTCAATACTTAGCTTATGAGACGCAGGGCCAGGTCCCTGAGGGGTGAGCGCTCCGTCCAGGCAGGGACCTAAAAGGGCTGCGGATGGAGACCGGTCTCCTGCAAAGCAGTGAGAACCGTGATGGCTCCCACTTCAAGCCAGAGCCCGATGGGATGGTGAAGGAGCGCGGCATGTAAGGCTCCAGCCTTGTGAAATCAACCTTAACAGCACCGCCGACACAGTGGGGTGAGAAGGGACATGCCGGGAGTCTAGCTTGGACCCGCTTTTCTTCCAATTCTTTAAAATGAAAAATCAAAAATCAGATGAGAATGCATGTGTGTGTGACCTCCTGAAACACAAAGCATTAAACTGGCTGGATATGGTCATCCAGGGGGTGTATATGCTCGGAGGGAGGAGCTACACTTTTTAGTGTAGTACTTTGTGTGTCCTCCGGAGGCAGAAGCTATACACCCATGGTCTGGGTCTCCCATAAGGAACGATGAAGAAAAAGAATTTTGTGTATTATGGGTGATACATCACGGTTACTTACCGGTAGCTGGTTTTTCCAGAACCAATGACAGCACCACGTGGGAATATAAGGGTGCTGTCATGGGTGAGGGGAAAACACCACGGTTACTTACCGGTAGCCGGTTTTTCCAGAACCCATGACAGCACCCTTATATTCCCACGTGGTGCTGTCATAGGTGAGGGGAAAAAATATGTAATCCCTAGGTTGGTGATATGGTATCTTCTTGCAGCCTCTTACCCAGTAGTTCATGGCTCTTATGGTCGTATTCTTCTGCCATCTCCTTCCCATCAGAAAACAGATAGTGCACTTTCCTTCTGCCTATAAGAAAATAGTGATAAAAAAAAAAAAAAAAACATCAGTTTTTGGTGCAATTAGAAAGATTTTTTGCTCTGCTAAATGAAGGGAATTTTGTTTACTTACCGTAAATTCCTTTTCTTCTAGCTCCAATTGGGAGACCCAGACAATTGGGTGTATAGCTATTGCCTCTGGAGGCCACACAAAGTATTACACTTAAAAGTGTAAGGCCCCTCCCCTTCTGGCTATACACCCCCAGTGGGATCACTGGCTCACCAGTTTTAGTGCCAAAGCAA
Source organism: Anomaloglossus baeobatrachus (assembly GCF_048569485.1). NCBI lineage: Eukaryota > Metazoa > Chordata > Amphibia > Anura > Aromobatidae > Anomaloglossus > Anomaloglossus baeobatrachus. Next base: position 71,386,952 of record NC_134357.1, read on the forward strand.
GAAGGAGGAAAGCCAATAACTGGTTTAAAGACCAACTCAATCCGAGGAAACATCGGAGAACTGAACCATACCACATGAACAACATGTGTACCCGAAAAAACAGAAAAACCCCGAGAAAACAGGGCGGGTGCTGGGTCTCCCAATTGGAGCTAGAAGAAAAGGAATTTACGGTAAGTAAACAAAATTCCCTTCTTCTTTGTCGCTCCATTGGGAGACCCAGACAATTGGGATGTCCAAAAGCAATCCCTGGGTGGGTAAAAGAATACCTCATGATAGGGCCGTCAAACGGCCCTCTCCTACAGGTGGCCAACCGCCGCCTGAATGACTTATCTACCTAGGCTGGCGTCTGCCGAAGCGTAGGTATGCATCTGATAATGCTTGGTAAAAGTAAGTAGACTCGACCAGGTGGGTGCCTGACACACCTGCTGAGCCGTAGCCTGGTGCCGTAATGCCCAGGATGCACCCACGGCTCTGGTAGAATGGGCCTTCGGCCTTGAGAGAACCAGAAGCCCAGTAGAACTGTAGGTTTCAAGAATTGGTTCCTCGAGCCCCCGAGCAAGGGTGGATCTGGAAGCTTGCGACTGTTTACGCCGACCAGCGACAAGGACAAAGAGTGCATCCGGGTGGCGCAGGAGCGCCATGCGGGAAGTAGAACCTGAGTGCTCTCACCAGAACCAACAGATGCAAATCTTTCTGAAATTGATGGACTGGACGAGGACACAAAGAAGGTGAGGTGATATCCTGATTGATATGAAAATGGGATACCACCTTAGGGAGAAATTCCGGAACCGGACGCAGAACTACCCTGTCCTGGTGAAGGACCAGGAAGGGAGTTTGTATGAGAGCGTTGCTAGCTCGGAAACTCTCCTAAGAGACGAGACCGTTACTAGAAGGCCACTTCCCGTGAAAAACGGGAAGGGAGACATCCTTCAAAGGCTCGAAAGGCGGCATCTGGAGAGCAATTAGAACCTTGTTCAGATCTCAGGGCTCTAACGGCCGCTTGTACGGAGTGCTGAGAAGACAAACTCCCCGTAGGAACGTGCGTACCTGAGGAAGTCGTCGTTTCTGAAAAAATACAGATAGCGCTGAGACTTGTCCCTAAAGGGAACTGAGCGACAACCCATTTTCCTACCTAGATTGCAGGAAGGAAGGAAACATAGACGATGCAACCGGCCAGGGAGAAACACCCTGCGCCGAGCACCGAGATAAGAACATCTTCCACGTCCTGTGGTCAATCTTGGCGGACGTTGGTATGCTAGCCTGTCTCATGGTGGCAACCACGTCCTGAGGTAATCCTGACGACACTAGGTTCCAGGACTCAATGCCACACCATCCGGTTGAGGGCCGTAGAATTCAAATGGAAGAATGGCCCTTGAGACAGGCAGTCTGATTGGTCTGGTAGTGCCCCCGGTTAGCCTACCGTGAGGCACCACAGAACCGAGTACCACAACATCCTCGGCCAATTTGTAGCGACGAGGATGGCGCGGCCGCAGTCGGTCTTGATCTAGCGCAGTACTCTGGGCAACAATGCCAGAGGTGGCACCTAAGGTAGCTGGAACTGCGACCAATGCTGAACTAAGGCGTTTGCCGCCAGAGCTCGATGATTGTGAAACCGTGCCATGAAGCTGGCACATTGTTGTTGTGCCGTGACGCCATTAGATCGACGTCCGGCCTCTGTCAGCGGCGCCAGATCTCCTGAAACCCGTCCGGGTGAGGAGATCATACTCTTTCGGCCACACCTCAGCGACTTAGGAAGTCAGCTTCCTAGTTTCCACACTTGGGATGTGAATTGTGGATATGGTGGATGCCGTGTCTTCCACCCACATCAGAACCTGCCGGACTTCCTGGAAGGCTTGCCGGTTGCGCGTTCTTCCTTGGTGGTTGATGTATGCCACCGCTGTGGAGCTGTCCGACTGAAGTCGGATATGCTTGCTTTCCAGCCGCTGTTGGAAGGATTGTAGGGCAAGATACACTGCTCTGTGTTCAAGAACATTGATCTGAAGAGTGGACTCTTGCTGAGTCCACGTACCCTGAGCGCTGTAGTGGAGAAAAACTGCTCCCCACCCTGATAGACTCGCGTCTGTCGTAACTATCGCCCAGGACGGGGATAGGAAGGACCTTCTTTTTGACCAAGAGGTGAGAAGAAGCCACCACCGTAGAGATTCCTTGGCCGCCTGAGAAAGAACGACGACTCTGTTGAGGGACGTCGACTCCTCGTCCCATTGGCGGAGAATGTCCCATTGTAGTGGACGCAGTAAAACTGCGCGAAAGGAACTGCCTCCATTGCTACCATCTTACGTAGGAAGTGCATGAGGCGTCTCAATGTGTGCGACTGGTTCTTAAAGAAGAGCTTGCAGCCCGTAGTGAATGCTGTTTGTCTAGCGGCAGCTTCACTATCGCTGAGAGAGTAAGAAACTCTATGCATAGATATGTTATCGATAGGGTCGGGGTCGGATCTGACTTTAAAAAGTTGATGATCCACCCAAAACTCTAGAGAGTCTCCAGCGCAACGTTCGGGCAGTGTTGGCATGTTTCCTAAGAGAGTGCCTTGACAAGTAGATCGTCTAAATACGGGACCACAGAGTGACCCTGAGAGTGCAGGACTGTGACTACTGCTGCCCTGACCTTGGCGAAGACCAGTTGGACTGTCGCTAGCCGGAAGGTAGAGCTACGAACAGAGGGTGTTCGTCTCCTATAACGAAGCGTAGAAACGCTAGTGCTCTGGATCAATCGGCACGTGTGGATAAGCATCCTTGATGCCTAATGATGCTAGGAAATATCCTTGGGACCTTGAGGCGATGACATGGCGGAGGGATTCCATCCTGAACCGCCTGGTGTCCACGAGCTTGCTGAGCATTTTTAGATCCAGAACGGGACGGAACGGCCCGTTGTTATAGGTACCGCAAAGAATTTGGGGTAAAAACCGTGACCTTGTTCCTGAAGAGGAACGGGGGTCATCACTCTTTCTGCCTATAGAGTGCACCCTGTTTGCAGAAGAGCAGCGGCCCGGCCGGGAGGTGGAGAAATTCTGAAGAATCGAGTTGGAGGACGAGAAGTGAGCTCTATCCTGTACCCGTGAGACAGAATGTCTCACACTCAATGGTCATTGACCTATGGCAGCTAAATATCGCCAAGGCGGGAGAGCCTGCTACCGACCGAGGCCGCAAGTCATGAGGAAGCCGCCTTGGAAGCGGGTTTTCAGACTGTCGCTTTTTTGGGCGAGACTGAGCCCGCTAAGAATCTTAGCTCCTCTGATCCTTTTGAGTCCACATTGGACGAGGAAAAATGGGACCTGCCCGAGCCTCGAAAAGGCCGAAAACCCCGACTGCCTCTTGCTCTGTTGGGGTTTGTTGTGTCCGGGCTGAGGAAAGGATGAATCCTTACCCCTGGACTGTTTGATGGTTACATCCAACGCTCACCAAACAGTCGGTCAGCAGAAAAAGGCAACTGGTTAGGCAACCTTTTTTGGAAGCAGAATCTGCCTTCCATTCACTTAACGAGCAGACCAGGCTCTGCTTAAAAACACGGAGTAGCGGAGGCTACCGCCGCACGGTTCGCAGAGTCCAGGACAACCTGAATCGCGTAAGAAACAAATGCAGACATTTGAGAGGTTAAGGATGCCACCTGCGGCACAGATGTACGTGTAACCGTGTCAATCTGTGTAAGACAAGCTGAAATAGCTTGGAGTGCCCCAAGGGAGAGAATGCCGGAGCCAACGGTGCGCCGACAGCCTCATAGATGGCTTTCGACCAGAGATCCATCTGTCTGTCAGTGGCATCTTTGAGTTTGCAGTTCCATCTCCCACTGCAACTATGGATCTAGCTACAAGCCTGGAGATTGGAGGATGCCGCTCGGGACATTGGGTCCAGTCCTTGACCAAGTCAGGGGACAGGGATAACGTGTATCCTAAGCCGTTTGGAGAAGCGCATATCTGGATAAGCGTGGTGTTCCTGGACTGCCTCTCTGAAGGCAGAGTGGTCCAGAAAAATACGTGAAGCTGACTCCTCCACTGGAGGAGCTGTGAGAAATAACCCACATTCTATAGATGGACGCTATAAGATTATTTACTATGGCGTCACAATCAGGTGTATCCAGATTGAGAGCGGTCTCAGGATCAGAATCCTGAGCCGCTACTTCCGCCTCATTACACAGCGAGTCCTTCTGTTAGGACCCTGATGAAACCGAGGCCGCTCATAGCGAGCCCACTTAGGCTGTCTGGGACTGACGTCCGTGCAGAGCCGTGACTCTGGGATGCGTGTGACATTCCCGGAGCTGTTAGTTATTCACACTGAGGGGGGCCATGGATCAATGATTCAACAGTGCCCATATTGTGAGAGACATGTCCGGACTGCTAGGCTTCTAGTATCATAGCCATAGTCTCAGAAAAACTGTCAGTAAATACTGCAGACACCGTCCTCATCCCCTGGCCATTAGTGCATACAATGTGAGTCTATGTACCTGCCGGCCGTATAGCCGTACATGCTGTACCAGCTGTATAGAAAAACATGTGGTTCTGCACCTTTGTTTTACACAGAGAATATGCTGATAACTCCTCCGCATAATCCAGGAGGGTATATACAACGTGCGACCAAACAGTGCAATGTATATAGTACAAGCATATCTATAAGTGCACTTCTGCACTAGTGGGGTTAGCACCACAGGTGCTGCTTAACGCCTGTTACAGCGATTGTGTGACTATCAGAATGCCAGGGTCTTCCACACTTGTCTCTGTATCGTACAGAAACTGACACTAATGGCTGCCGGTGTCCTTGTAGAGAAGGAAGCCGTGGGCGTGCCTGAGAAAGTGCGGGAATCCGGATTCACAGTGCACACAGTGAGAGGGGTGGAGTATGCAAAACATACTCCAGCTCTCAGCTCTGCTCTATGCAGCGTCACGCCCCTACCCTGACTGTCAGGGCTGTGGGCGGTAACGAAGGGAGACTAGGCCCAGAAGCCGGGGACTCGAGTTAACAGCGCGGCCGCCGTAAAAGCGCGGGCCGCGCTGAAGTCCCCGGCGCACCACAAGTGCCAGCCGCGCCGCAGTTCCAGCGGCCGGCGCGACCGATTCATAGAAGTGGCCAGCGTCCCGCCCCTCTCCTGACTGGCAGGTCTGGGGGCGGGAACGAACGGAAGCAGGCCGCAAAAGCCGGGGACTCTAGTTATCAGCGCGGCCGCCGTAAAAGCGCGGGCCGCGCTGAAGTCCCCGGCGCACCACAAGTGCCAGCCGCGCCGCTGCCAGCGGCCGGCGCGACCGATTCCTGGAAGTGGCCAGCGTCCCGCCCCTCTCCTGACTGGCAGGTCTGGGGGCGGGAACGAACGGAAGCAGGCCGCAAAAGCCGGGGACTCTAGTTATCAGCGCGGCCGCCGTAAAAGCGCAGGCCGCGCTGAAGTCCCCGGCGCACTACAAGTGCCAGCCGCGCCGCAGTCCCAGCGGCCGGCGCGACCAATTCCCATAAGTGAGCCTGCTTCAGCAAAGCTGAATGAGGCCATGGCACAGGCGCCGCAGCGCTGATGTCCCCCGGCGCACTACAACACCCAGCATGCTGCGGTGTGAGCGCCAAATGCACGGGGACACAGAGTACCTTGAGGAAGCAGGGCCATGTCCCTGATGTACTCCGCTCCATCCAGCATCTTCTCCAGGGGCTGTAGATGGAGCACGGTCTCAGTGCCTGGAGACCGGTAAATCCCACTTCACCCAGAGCCCTGTAAAAAGGGATGGGGAAGGAATCAGCATGTGGGCTCCTGCCGCCGTACCCGCAATGGGTACCTCAACCTTACAAACACCTCCGACATACAGTGGGGTGAGAAGGGAGCATGCTGGGGACACTATATGTGTCCTCTTTTCTTCCATCCGACATAGTCAGCAGCTGCTGCTGACTAAAAAGTGGAGCTATGCGTGGATGTGTTGCCTCCTTCGCACAAAGCACAAAACTGGTGAGCCAGTGATCCCACTGGGGGTGTATAGCCAGAAGGGGAGGGGCCTTACACTTTTAAGTGTAATACTTTGTGTGGCCTCCAGAGGCAATAGCTATACACCCAATTGTCTGGGTCTCCCAATGGAGCGACAAAGAAAAGACTATATGGATTTACCAAATTATCACCGTCCTGTTCTGCCTATCGGGGTATTTCCTAATATCCTCTCGTGTTCCCTATGTAATGACACTGCGGTCCAGAATTTCACGCAGAAACTTGTTTCTACTTTTCACTGTATTCACTGATAAAAGACCGGTCCATGATTGTTTTTTTATTTTCACTGCATACGTTCGTATATCATGTACTATGTGCAGACAATGTGCACGCTTTGGGCTTTTTTTTCCCCACTTGCGAGAGACTCGCGCGTATACCCAGGACTGCCTGCCTTTTTCCCAATGGAAGCGTCTCAGCTGCATAGAAATACATGCAGCTGACCCACTCCTGTCGGGAAAGAGGCAGGCAGTCCCGTGTAATGCAATGCGAGCTACGCTCGAGTCTCTCGCAAGTGGGAAAAAAAGCCCTTTACCTCAGGAAAAAGTATGAATTAAAGGAACAGGAGTTGCTGCCATTATGTTGTACGTAATAACCATGATGATGCTGGTTACATATGGCCTGCATACAAAGACTGGGTGACATGGGATGTACATGCTACTGGCAGGTTATTTCTGGGACTACTTGCAAAACTCCCCACACCTTAAAGGGAATCTGACATGTCCGCAAACGTTATTAGCCTGCAGATATGGAGATAATCTGCAGGTTAATAATGATCTAAAGCCTGCAGCTGCCGCACTGAAGGCCCAGACTGAAAGTCGCCCACTGGGAGGAAATCATTATTCCTCCCGAGGCGCAGCCGATGTGGCTTCAGTCACTTTACTACCTTACCTGGGCATGTGGTGTGTGTGAAATGGTCAGACAAGAAGGGAATTTTGTTTACTTACCGTAAATTCCTTTTCTTCTAGCTCCTATTGGGAGACCCAGACAATTGGGTGTATAGCTTCTGCCTCCGGAGGCCACACAAAGTATTACACTTTAAAAAGTGTAACCCCTCCCCTCTGCCTATACACCCTCCCGTGCATCACGGGCTCCTCAGTTTTGGTGCAAAAGCAGGAAGGAGAAGACTTATAAATTGGTCTAAGGTAAATTCAATCCGAAGGATGTTCGGAGAACTGAAAACCATGAACCAAAAGAACCATTCAACATGAACAACATGTGTACACAAAAGAACAACAGCCCGAAGGGCACAGGGGCGGGTGCTGGGTCTCCCAATAGGAGCTAGAAGAAAAGGAATTTACGGTAAGTAAACAAAATTCCCTTCTTCTTTGTCGCTCCATTGGGAGACCCAGACAATTGGGACGTCCAAAAGCAGTCCCTGGGTGGGTAAAAGAATACCTCGATAAAAAGAGCCTAAAAACGGCCTCCTCTTACAGGTGGGCGACCGCCGCCTGAAGGACTCGCCTACCTAGGCTGGCATCTGCCGAAGCATAGGCATGCACCTGATAGTGTTTTGTGAAAGTGTGCAGACTCGACCAGGTAGCCGCCTGACACACCTGCTGAGCCGTAGCCCGGTGCCGCAATGCCCAGGATGCACCCACGGCTCTGGTAGAATGGGCCTTCAGCCCTGAAGGAATCGGAAGCCCAGAAGAACGGTAGGCTTCAAGAATCGGTTCCTTGATCCACCGAGCCAAGGTTGACTTGGAAGCCTGTGACCCCTTACGCTGGCCAGCGACAAGGACAAAGACCGCATCCGAACGGCGCAGGGGCGCCGTGCGAGAAATGTAGAACCGGAGTGCTCTCACAAGATCTAACAAGTGCAAATCCTTTTCACATTGGTGAACTGGATGAGGGCAAAAGGAAGGTAAGGAGATATCCTGATTGAGATGAAAAGGGGATACCACCTTAGGGAGAAATTCCGGGACCGGACGCAGAACCACCTTATCCTGGTGAAACACCAGGAAGGGGGCTTTGCATGAAAGCGCTGCTAGCTCAGACACTCTCCGAAGTGATGTGACTGCCACTAGGAAGGCCACCTTCTGCGAAAGGCGTGATAGAGAGACATCCTGCATCGGCTCGAAAGGTGGTTTCTGAAGAGCCGTTAGCACCCTGTTAAGATCCCAGGGTTCCAGCGGACGCTTGTAAGGTGGGACTATGTGGCAAACTCCCTGCAGGAACGTGCGGACCTGCGGAAGCCTGGCTAGACGCTTTTGAAAAAACACAGAAAGCGCCGATACTTGTCCCTTGAGAGAGCCGAGAGACAAACCCTTATCCATTCCGGATTGAAGGAAAGAAAGAAAAGTGGGTAAGGCAAACGGCCAGGGGGTAAAACCCCGATCAGAGCACCAGGATAAGAAGATCCTCCAAGCCCTGTGATAGATCTTGGCGGACGTTGGTTTCCTGGCTTGTGTCATAGTGGCAATGACATCTTGAGATAACCCTGAGGACGCTAGGAGCCAGGACTCAATGGCCACACAGTCAGGTTGAGGGCCGCAGAATTCAGATGGAAAAATGGCCCTTGAGACAGCAAGTCTGGTCGGTCTGGGAGTGCCCACGGTTGACCCACCGTGAGGTGCCACAGATCCGGGTACCACGACCTCCTCGGCCAGTCTGGAGCGACGAGGATGGCATGGCGGCAGTCGGACCTGATCTTGCACAACACTCTGGGCAGCAGTGCCAGAGGAGGAAATACATAAGGCAGTCGAAACTGCGACCAATCCTGAACTAATGCGTCTGCCGCCAGAGCTCTGTGATCTTGAGACCGTGCCATGAATGCCGGGACTTTGTTGTTGTGCCGAGACGCCATGAGGTCGACGTCCGGCGTTCCCCAGCGGCAACAGATCTCTTGAAACACGTCCGGGTGAAGAGACCATTCCCCTGCGTCCATGCCCTGGCGACTGAGAAAGTCTGCTTCCCAGTTTTCTACGCCCGGGATGTGAACTGCGGAGATGGTGGAGGCTGTGGCTTCCGCCCACAGCAGAATCCGCCGAACTTCTTGGAAGGCCTGACGACTGCGTGTGCGGCCCTGGTGGTTGATGTACGCGACCGCCGTGGCGTTGTCCGACTATATGCGGATCTGTCTGCCCTCCAGCCACCGATGGAACGCCTTTAGGGCTAGATACACAGCCCTTATCTCCAGAACATTGATCTGAAGGGAGGACTGTCGGAGTCCAGGTTCCCTGAGCCCTGTGGTGGAGGAAGACCGCTCCCCACCCTGACAGACTCGCGTCCGTCGTGACCACAGCCCAGGATGGGGGCAGGAATGATTTTCCCTTCGACAAGGAAGTGGGAAGAAGCCACCACTGAAGAGAGGTTTTGGCTGCCAGTGAAAGAGAAACGTTCCTGTCTAGGGACGTCGACCTCCTGTCCCATTTGCGGAGAATGTCCCATTGAAGTGGACGCAGATGAAACTGCGCAAAGGGAACTGCCTCCATTGCTGCCACCATCTTCCCTAGGAAGTGCATGAGGCGCCTCAAGGGGTGTGACTGGGTCCGAAGGAGAGAGTGCACCCCTGTCTGTAGCGAACGCTGTTTGTCCAGCGGAAGCTTCACTATCGCTGAGAGAGTATGAAACTCCATCCCGAGGTAAGTCAGTGATTGGGTCGGTGTCAATTTTGACTTTGGGAAATTGATGATCCACCCGAATCTCTGGAGAGTCTCCAGAGCAATGGTCAGGCTGTGTTGACATGCCACCCGGGAGGGTGCCTTGACTAGGAGATCGTCTAAGGAAGGGATCACCGAGTGGCCCTGAGAGTGTAGGACCGCCACCACGGATGCCATGATCTTGGTGAAGTCCCGTGGGGCTGTCGCCAGGCCGAAAGGCAGTGCCACAAACTGAAGGTGTTCGTCCCCGATGGCGAAACGCAGGAAGCGTTGATTGCTCTGGTGCAATCGGCACATGGAGATAAGCATCCTTGATGTCGATTGAGGCTAGGAAGTCTCCTTGGGACATCGAGGCGATGACAGAACGGAGAGATTCCATCCGGAACCGTCTGGTTCTCACGTGTCTGTTGAGCAGTTTGAGGTCCAGAACGGGGCGGAATGATCCGTCCTTTTTTGGCACCACGAACAAGTTGGAGTAAAAACCGCGACCACGTTCTTGAATGGGAACGGGAATCACAACTCCTTCTGCCTTCAGAGTGTTCACCGCCTGAAAAAGTGCATCGGCTCGCTCGGGGGGCGGAGATGTTCTGAAGAAACGAGTCGGAGGACGAGAGCTGAGCTCTATCCTGTAACCGTGCGACAGAATGTCTCTCACCCATCGGTCTTGGACATGTGGCCACCAGGCGTCGCAAAAGCGGGAGAGTCTGCCACCGACCGAGGATGCGGTTTGGGGAGGCCGAAAGTCATGAGGAGGCCGCCTTGGAGGCGGTTCCTCCGGCGGTCTTTGGAGGACGTGACTTAGACCGCCATGCAGAAGAGTTCCTCTGGCCCTTCTCTGACCTGTTAGACGTGGAGGATTGGGACCTGGCTGAGGGCCGAAAGGACCGAAACCTCGATTGAATTTTTCGTTGCTGAGGTTTGTTTGGTTTGGACTGGGGTAAGGACGAGTCCTTACCCTTGGATTGTTTAATAATTTCATCCAATAGCTCGCCAAACAAACGGTCGCCAGAAAATGGCAAACCGGTTAAGAACTTCTTGGAAGCAGAGTCTGCCTTCCATTCGCGTAGCCACATGGCCCTGCGGACTGCCACCGAATTGGCGGACGCTACCGCTGTACGGCTCGCTGAGTCCAGGATGGCGTTCATGGCGTAGGACGAAAAGGCCGACGCCTGAGAAGTCAAAGACACAACTTGCGGAGCAGAGGTACGTGTGACTGCATTAATCTCAGACAGACAAGCTGAGATAGCTTGGAGTGCCCACACGGCTGCAAAGGCCGGAGCAAACGACGCGCCTATGGCTTCATAGATGGATTTCATCAGGAGCTCTATTTGCCTGTCAGTGGCATCCTTGAGCGATGAACCATCTGCCACTGATACTACGGATCTAGCCGCCAGTCTAGAGACTGGAGGATCCACCTTGGGACACTGAGCCCAACCCTTAACTACGTCAGGGGGGAAGGGGTAACGTGTGTCATTAAGGCGCTTAGTAAAGCGCTTGTCCGGAAATGCTCTGTGCTTCTGGACAGCATCTCTGAAGTTAGAGTGATTGAAAAACGCACTCCGTGTACGTTTGGGAAACCTAAACTGGTGTTTCTCCTGCTGTGAAGCCGACTCCTCTATAGGTGGAGTTGGGGGAGAAAGATCTAGCACCTGGTTGATGGACGCTATAAGGTCATTTACTATGGCGTCCCCTTCAGGTGTATCAAGATTGAGAGCAACGTCAGGATCAGAGCCCTGAGCTGCGACCTCCGCCTCATCCTCCAGAGAGTCCTCATGCTGCGACCCCGAACAGCGTGATGAAGCCGGGGAAGGTTCCCAGCGAGCCCGCTTAGCCGGTCTGGGACTGCGGTCCGTGTCGGAGTCCTCCCCGTGGGACCTAGGTGTCACCCCAGGAGCACTCTGCTGCACCGACCGAGAGGGGCCTGGGGGCGATGAACTCACAGTGCCCGGGGCCTGTGTGACCGATCTGGACTGCAAGGCTTCTAGTATCTTAGCAGACCATCTGTCCATAGACTGAGCCATGGATTGTGAAAGCGACTCAGAGAGTTTCTCAGCCAAAACTGCAAACTCTGTCCCTGCCACCTGGACAGTGGAAGCCGGCGGTTCTACCTGAGCCGAGGGTCCCACCAGTGCCCGAGGCTCCGGCTGAGTGAGTGCCACAGGGGCCGAGCATTGCACACAGTGAGGGTAGGTGGAACCTGCAGGTAACATAGCCGCACAAGAGGTACAGGTTGCAAAATAAGCCTGCTCTTTGCGGACGACATGCTGTAGTCTCCTCTGAGAGTGATCACTGAGGGTATATAGCCAAAAGCAAAACAATGCGGCCGAACAGAGAAAATGTATACAAAATATATATATATATATATACACACACACACACACACACACACACACTTCGGCACCCAAGGGGTGCCAGCACCGGGTAACCGGTGTGGCTTACCGACCGCCCAAAGCGGTTGTGTGTCCACCAGATTCCCTGCCTGGGCCTCCTGGAGCTGTAGAGCTCGTTCTGAAATCCTCCACCGGCAGAAGTGATTGTAAATATGGCTGCCAGAGTTCTCAGGGGAGGAGGGAGCCGTGGGCGTGACTAATAAAGTGCGGGAATCTGGTGCCCCACAGTGCTCAGTGAGGGGGGAGGAGAACACCTAAGTATGCTCCAGCCCTCACTGCCGACGTCCAGTCGACCGTCCCACCCTTACTCCTGACTGGCAGGCCCGGGGGCGGGAGTTATGGTACTAGGCCGCAGAAGCCGGGGACTAAATTTAATAACGCGGCCGGCAAACAGGCGCGGTCGGCGCGGTAGTCCCGGTCGTCACAAAAAAACAGCAGCCGCTGCAGCGTCTGTAACACAGGCGCTCCATGCACCGTCCCCAAGGGGACACAGAGTACCTTATAGATGCACGGCCTGTCCCTGATGATACTCAGTCTCCTGTCCGTCAGATTCCCCCAGGGGCTGCGGAGGGAGCCCGGTCCCAGTGAATGGTGACCGGTTAGGATCCCACTTCTCCCAGAGCCTCTAAGGGATGGGGAAGGAAAAACGGCATGTGGCTCCAGCCTTTGTACCCGCAATGGGTACCTCAACCTTAACAGCACCGCCGACTTAGTGGGGTGAGAAGGGAGCATGCCGGGGGCCCTGTTAGGGCCCTCTTTTCTTCCATCCAATACAATCAGCAGCTGCTGCTGACTAAAATGGGAGCTTGAGTGAATGTGTGCCTCCTTCAACACAAAGCATAAAACTGAGGAGCCCGTGATGCACGGGAGGGTTTATAGGCAGAGGGGAGGGGTTACACTTTTTAAAGTGTAATACTTTGTGTAGCCTCCGGAGGCAGAAGCTATACACCCAATTGTCTGGGTCTCCCAATGGAGCGACAAAGAAATCCCGTTTTTCTTTTTTTCATGATGAAGGGACTTTGAACCTCACAAATTACAATTGAGTTTCGGTCCGGCGGCTGTCATCCGGTGGGGTTGAGAAGTCTAGGCTAAGGTGCAAGACAGACTATACGTTTGCTCTGTCTGCTCCATTATACTCAATGGCCCTGTCGGCGCATACGTCCGAAACTCGTTTTGTGGGGAGAGGGGCAGAATTTCAGACATATGCCTCGACGGGGCCACTGAAACCCAATGTGAAAGGAGCCTAATCCATGCTTTGTTCATTTTGAGAAGAGTCAACATTGTCAATTATCAGGCAGATGCACCTATCGGTTATTATGCCTCCAGCGGCACTAAAAACTGGCTCAGACAAAACGCTAGTGTCAGGGTAGGCCAGCACCTCCAAGGTGTAGAGGGGCAGTTCATGCCACTTGTCCAGCTTGCATATCCAATACTTTTACGGCACAGAAGAATCATGTAGGATGGTGGTACGGTTAAGCAGGCTTTACACGCTGTGACATCGCTAGCAATTGCTAGCGATGTCGAGAGCGATAGCACCCGCCCCCGTCGTACGGCCGATATGTGGTGATCGCTGCCGTAGCGAACATTATCGCTACAGCAGCGTCACACGCACTTACCTGTTCAGCGGCGTCGCTGTGACTGCCGAACAATCCCTCCCTCAATGGCCGCCCAATCAAAGCGGAGATGAGCGGCCGGAACATCCCGCCCACCTCCTTTCTTCCTCATTGCTGGCGGGACGCATGTAAGGAGAGGTTCCTCGTTCCTGCGGTGTCACACGTAGCGACGTGTGCTGCCGCAGGAACGACGAACAACATCGTACCTGCAGTAGCAACGATAATTGAGATTAATGGGGGATGTCACCGATTAGCGATTTTGAACGCTTTTGCAACTATTCAAAATCGCTAATAGGTGTCACACGCAACGACATCGCTAAAGTGGCCGGATATGAGTCACAAATTCCGTGACCGCTTTAGCGATGTCGTAGCGTGTAAAGCCACCTTTAGTTAGGTAATCCTTCAATATCTTTGTAAACTTTTCCCTTCTTTTCAGACTATCCAGTGTATAAGAGCCTGGGCGCTTGAAGGTTCTAATGAAATTGTCCCAGACCTTCCATAGTGTTCCCCTACCTCTATTGGACCTGGAGAGGGCCTCCCTCCTCTCTACTCTTTGGTTGTCCAAAGAACTATCACCTCTGCCGCCAGCATTGTCAAATGGAAATTTTTGCAACAATTCTTCAACTATGGCCTTCTAGCATTGCACGATTTAGGCTATGTGCGCACTAGAAAAGTGATTTTTCTTAAGAAAATTTCTTGAGAAACTTCTGGGAGTTGAAGATTACCACACCTGCGGTAAAAAAACGCACCAAATCCGCGGGAAAAACGCATGCGTTTTTGCCGCGATTTAGCCGAGGTTTTGCCGCAGGTTGGTCCCTGCGGGTTTTTTATGCTGAACAGAAATAAATAATATAGATAATAGATAGATAATTGATAGATAGACAGATAATGCATAGAGGGAAAGATGGATAGATGAATAGATAGATGAGAAAGACCTATATAATGTCCCACCCCCCCTGCATATTCTAAGTATTCTAAGCTGGCACCCTTTAGTGACTTTCATGTGGCACTAAAGGGTGCCTAGCCTTGTATTTAGCCAAAAAATAAATAATTAAAAAAAAAAAAAAAAAAAATGACATGGGGTTCCCCCTATATTTGTAGCCAGCTAGGGTAAAGCAGACGGCTGCAGCCTGCAAGCCACAGCTGGCAGCTTCACCTTGGCTGGTAATCCAAAACAAAGGGCACCCCACGCTGTTATTTTACATTAAACAAATAATTTAAAACAAAAAACGTGAGGTCCCCCCCAAATTGGATCACCAGCCAAGGTAAAGCGGACAGCTGGGGTCTGATATTCTCAGACTAGGGAGGTCCACTGTTATTGGACACTCCCCAGCCTAAAAAAATAGCAGACTGCAGCCGCCCCAGAAGTGGCGCATCCATTAGACGTGCCAATCCTGGCGCTTCGCCCCAACTCATCCCGTTGCCCTGGTGCGGTGGCAAACGAGGAAATATATGGGGTTGATGCCAGATGTGTAATGTCACCTGGCATCAAGCCCTGGGGTAAGTGATGTCACACGTCTATCAGCTACCTGACATCACAAACCCAGTCAGTAAGAAATTTAAAATAGACAACAAAAAAAAGTCTTGTTAAAAAAAAAACAAAAAAAAAAAACAAAAAAAAACAAAAAACACACACACACCACACACACATTCCCCACATTCCCTCTTTCCAGGGCTGTGGAGTCGGTAAGCCAAACCTTCGACTCCGACTCCGACTCCTCAAATTCTCTTGCACCGACTCCGACTCCGGCTCCGACTCCGACTCCGGCTCCGACTCCGACTCCGGCTCCGACTCCGACTCCGGCTCCGGCTCCTACATATATTGCTTATAGTTAGGTGAAAAATTTATTGTAGTACATGAATATGTGTATGTGAACATCAGACATTTAATAATTTTTATGATACAATAATCAAGATATTTGGATAGAACATAAAATATATTTATTGGAATACAACTTTAGAACACAAAAAACTGTAATAAATTGTAAATATGTAATACACTATGTAATATACAGTAGATTACATATATATCTTGTGTGTGTATATACACTGTATATATATATATATATATATATATATATATATATATATATATATATATATATATATATATATATATATATATATATATATATATATATATATATTTTACATATTTACAATTTATTAGTTTTTTGTGTTCTAAAGTTGTATTCCAATAAATATTTTATGTTCTATCCAAATATCTTGATTATTGTATCATAAAAACAATTAAATGTCTGATGTTCACATTGTACTACAATAAATTTTTCACTTAAATATAAGCATTATACTAAATGTTATTATTTAGTAAAATATTCAGCACATTCTGCATTGCACTCCTGTCCCCAATTTATTATATATTTTAGGAGTCGGAGTCGGTGCATTTTATACCGACTCCGACTCCGACTCCGACTCCACCAAAATGAGCTCCGACTCCGACTCCACGACTCCGACTCCGACTCCACAGCCCTGCCTCTTACACCAATTTATTGATAAGAACAATCAATTCCACATCCGGCATAATCCAATAAGGGGGGGGCGTCCCACGGCGATCCATACCATAGTCACTGTCCCAGTCCATGAAGAACAGAATGTTCCCCATTGGCTGGGAGAGCAATGCAGTGACCTGAGCTAACATCAATAGCCCAGGTCACTGCAGGGGATGACGAGCGCTGCCATCAGGAGCATAGATGAGATCATTACCTGCTGTGATGATCTCCTGCAGTCCTGCCTTCAGTGCTCTCACTGACTTCTATGCCCGCCGCGTTGTCAGCACTATCGCAAGAGCCCGTGACGTCATCGCTAGTGACAGTCTCGGGCCGCTCGCGAGACGGGCATAGACAGCAGTGACCGCGGTGACGTCAGGAGGCAGGAGATAGTCACCGCAGGTAATGATCTCATCTCACCTCCTGACAGCAGCGCTCTGCATCCCCGCGGCTGCATGCACTGCTGAGTGTCAGTGTCTGCCTGTGCTGCAGCGTGACAAGCTGCTGACACTGCGGGCAGACACTGACTGCTGTGATGGCAGCGGCGGGGCTGGAGCGGGACAGACTGCACAGGCACCCGCCGGACGTCACACGGAAGCGCTTCTGTGCGGCGTCCAGGGAGTGTGACGTCTGTATTTACTCTGCTCAGCTTCCTCTTCTGTCATAATGACATCACTCCCTGCAAAACCGCAGGCAGCGATGAGCATTACCGCAGGTAAATCGCGGCTATACCAGGGGTACACCGCACATCATTTGCCATCTGCGGTATACCCCCGGAATTTCGCGATTACAGTGAATGGAGTGAAACTCCGGGGGTATACCGCAGGTACCTGCGGGAAAAGAAGTGACATGCACATTTTCTCAAAAAAGTTTGAGAAAAATCTGCAGCGTGTGCACAGCTATTTTTTTGTTCCCATAGGTTTTGCTGGGAAATGTCTGCAGAAAGATTTCAAACCTTTCTCAAGAAATTTCCGCATCAAATCCGCAGGTAAATCAGCGGGTAAAACGGCCTAGTGCGCACATAGCCTTAACTAGATTTCTTGACCGCAGAAATGAGATGGAAAGTTCTCCTTGAAGCATAGGTCGAGAAGAGAGCACAACCAGTAATCGGCGTTGCCCAAAATGGATATAACGTGAAGGTCCCTGGAAAGACAGCGGGGAAAAAAAGTCAGCCATGTGCGCTAGACTCACAAGAGGCAAGACTTCAGAGGAACGACTCCATCCCCTCCACGCTGATAAAGCTGCTGTTGGTAGTACCCTCTGTAAGGCAGGCAACTACCATGTTTTTCCAAAAATAAGCCCTAGCAAGAATTTTCAGCATTTCCACCGTATCTGTAAGTTTTTTTTATCTGAATGGACACTAGGGCTTATTTTCGGAGGAGGGCTTATATTTAAACCTTAGGCTATGTGTGCACATTGAACAATCACTGATCTTGGGGAGACCAGCCAGAGACAACACTGCCGGCAGCCAACGAGAGCGCTCAATACAGTGAAATCCTAGGTGCATTGCCCCCTGGGAAATATGCAAATCAAAGAAGTCCGTGGAGCCTCTGTTAGGAGTCTCGACACAGAAACTAGCCAGATATCCCTCCGGGAAGGACCTAGCCAAGAAGTGGCTCTTTTTAGGAGACCACCATAACCACCATATTAAGTGGCCCTTTTAGTCAATATCCAACTCTTTGACAAGTTTAAAGATATGACAAGGGAAATACCAAGACCAGGTATCCATCCACAGACAGCTGTTTCGGGGTATTGCCCCTCATCAGTGTGGAGTAGGATTCTGGCCAGGTAGGAGCAATGACTATTAGACCAGCAAGACAAAACAATCACTGATCTCGGGGAGACCAGCCATGTGTGCACGTTGCGTATTTTCATGCGTTTACGCAGCGCTTTGCACTGCAGCGTAAACCCATGCGTTCTGCATCCCAGCAAAGTCTATGTGACTTGTGCAAATTCCATCCGCACGTTGCGTTTTAGAACGCAGCGATTTGCATGCTGAGATTTGTTGCCGAATCGATGCGTTCAAAATGCAACATGTCACTTCTTTTGTGCGCTTTGGATGCTGCTCCCACTCTGTATATAGGGAGAGAAAGCATCCGGAGCGCATAAACTCTGCATCAATTCGGCAGTCACAATACATGCATTTTGAAACGCACATGCACTGCCAAATCACTGCAGAATTTTCAGCAGTGACACTACGCAACGTGCGCACATAGCCTAAGGCTTAAATATGAGCCCTCCCCTGAAAATAAGCCCTAGCTTCGGTTCAATAATGAAGTGTCCATGCAGATAAAAAAAGTTACAAATACTGCAAGACACTTCATTATAGAAAGCAGACACCCAGCAATCATACTCACCAGATGCCGAGCAGAGGCCCTGCAGTGGATAACATAAATCAGATCTCACACCCGCACAAATCAGATCACACATTCATCAGATCACACACCCGCAATCACTACATCTGGCAATAACAACCCTGAGAATCAGTGCAGTGGAGCGCAATGACCTGTGGATGGAATGCTTACAGGACCTGCAACACAGTACTTCCTCCCATCTTTCCCTGTGGCCGGAGGCATTCTGTATCACTGGATGTGGTGAAGGTGTGTGTGATATCTGATTTTTGTGTATGAGCGTGTGCTCAATCTGAGGTAGGGGAGGACGGCGTGCAGCATACCTACTGGGAGGACTCGTCAGAGATCACAGGGAGGACATGGGAGCAATGCAGACATCCGGGGTCTGGCAAGTATGAGTCTCACTGGAAGGGGGAAGGGGGGGGGGGGGGGGTGTCTGCTTTTTCTGGAGGTGGGGGGCTGGAAAACTTACCCCCAACTAAGTTTCTCCAATAATAAGCCCTAGTACTTTTTTGGGGGCGAAAAAAATGAAAGAAAAGAGAAAAAAAAAAAAAAGTATAAGACAGTGTCGTATTTTTGGAAAAACATGGTATCTACCGTTCCTCTTCCTCCTCCTCCTTCTCATTCAATCCGTGCTGTAAGGATATGAAGCGCCTGGGCTGGGTTGTGTCACCCTGTGTACTTTTTTCCTGGATCACCCCTTGGTCCACATGCAAAGCTTCCTCTTTGTGAACACTGAGTGTTTCAGTAGACACAATAGCAAGATGGTTACGTGGATTATGAAGTCATCGCCGCTCACCATCTTGGGTGATTCTTCAAGGCTTTGGAGAACCTCACAGATGTCAGACTTCCATGCCAACTTGTTGATTCTTATGTGCAGAGGCTGAGACTGGAACACCGACGGGCATGTTGTAGCTGATATTCAACTACTGCCCTCTGCTGCTCACAAAGCCTTGCCAACATGTGTAATGTGGAGTTGCAATGCATGGTCACGTCGCACACCAGTCGGTGAGGTAGCACTTGCAAGCGCTGCTGCAGCACTGCCAAACCGGCAGCAGCTGTGACTTGCGTAAATGGGCGCACACGTGGCGTACCTTCACAAGTAGCTCAGGTAAATCTGGGTAAGTTTACAGAAACTGCTTAACCACCAAGTTAAACATATGGGTCAGACATGGTACATGTGCGAGGTTGCCAAGCTTCAGATCTGCCACGAGGTTATAGCCATTATCACACACAAACATGATAGGGATGACAATTCGGATATGGAGGAGGATGGGATCAGGAACTGGAGGAAACTGATAGGGCCCAAAATTCTAGGTGTCAGTAGCACGTATGCCATCCCAAGCTCCATCTCACCTCCACGAGGTTCACTCAGTGTGCTGCCACAGGAACGTAGTGTCTCTGGCCACAAGCACTTGTCCACATGCCAGTGGTTAAGTGGCCCTTCCAAGTAACTGCATTGCTCAGGGCACGGGTGTGGTTATGGGGCACATGCACGTGTAAGGCAGGGATGGCACACCAGGAGAAATACCGGTAGTGACGGCTGTGGACCATGGACCGAGTGTCGGCCACTACCATCCGACTGCGTAAAGCCCACAAGCCTAACCAGCAACATTTACAGGCAAGCAGTCTGGAAATGTGGCCATTTAGTGTTTGGGCCTGTGGCTGCTGAAATATTTGGGCATCACCGCACACGATCTCCTCATGTGCCTCATGAAATGTGCACGAAGAGAGGTCAGAAGAAGCCATAACTGGAAAGGTAAAGAGATCATAGCATGGGGTTACTTGCCTCCTTACACTCTCCATGGTGGGAGGATGGAGGATCAGGGTGAGGGTTATGTGGTCTTAATATCAGAGCCCGGTCAGTGGTGCACATGCTCAGTGACCCCACAACTATGATACTGTCCCTGCCGGCAGGAGGCGGATGTCTGAACCCGGCAAGTGGTGCACATGCTCAGTGACCCCACAACTATGATACTGTCCCTGCCGGCAGGAGGCGGATGTCTGAGCCCGGTCAGTGCTGCACATGCTCAGTGACCCCACAACCATGATACTGTTCCTGTTAGCGACACCGTGCCCACATTATGGCAGCATAAAAAGTGCAATATTACCAGAGCGGTCCAATCACCCTTCAGCAACCAATCAGACACCAGCTCTCATTTTCTCAAAAGCCCTTTAGAAAATGAAAGCAGCCATCTGATTGGCTGTGCATGAGCCCGCATGGTTCCCAAAGTCTTGTTGCCCACATGTCCGGTGAAGGAGCACAGCACAAAACGTGGAGCCGCCCGAGAAAATAAATGTGAGCCAAGGATATGGAGAAGGTCAGTCACCGTCTTGTAGGAGGCAGGTCTTCTTAGCCGCCCGCAGACTCTCCAGCCAGTGCTGCGCCGCCATCTTGGATTATCCGCGGTCCTGGCAGAGCGTCGTTACTATAACAACCAGAGGTCATCAGGAAGACGTATCCGTTCCAGGTGCTAGTTACTATAGCAACGCGACTAGTTCCTCCCCGGCCTCAGTATGGCGCCTCCCAGAGCGCACCGCCATCTAGAAGATATCAGTACAGCGCCGGTTATACCGCGCATACCCGCCCGGGGCCGCATTAGCGCTAGTGACCGCCATAACAACATCCGGGGCAGCCGGAAGCGGTAGTGACCTACATTTCCCCGCTGCCCCGGAGACGTGAGTGAGGAAACAACCGGCGCCTTATGTTACAGTGTGCTGGGACTTGTAGTGCGCAGGAGATATGAGCTCACACTGTACAAGCAGCAGCTTTTTTTTACTAAGACATTCTGGGATTTGTGGTGCCACAGGGGCTTGTTAGGTATAAAACATGTTGGGACTTGTGCCATAGGGACTTGTTAGGTATAAGACATGCTGGGAGTTGTGGTACCACAGGTGCTTGTTGGGTAAAAGCCATGCTGAGACTTCTGGTGCCTCGGGGACTTCTTGGGTATAAGACATGCTGAGACTGTGGTGCCACAGGGACTTCTTGGGTAAAAGCCATGCTGAGACTTGTGGTGCCTCAGGGACTTCTTGGGTATAAGACATGCTGAGACTTGTGGTGCCACAGGGGCTTGTTGGGTATAAGACATGCTGAGACTTGTGGTGCCACAGGGGCTTGTTGGGTATAAGACATGCTGAGACTTGTGGTGCCACAGAGGCTTGTTTGGTATAAGACATGCTGGGACTTGTGGTGCCACAGGGACTTCTTGGGTATAAGACATGCTGAGACTTGTGGTGCCACAGGGGCTTGTTGGGTATAAGACATGCTGAGACTTGTGGTGCCACAGGGGCTTGTTGGGTATAAGACATGCTGAGACTTGTGGTGCCTCAGGGACTTTTTGGTTATAAGACATGCTGAGACTTGTGGTGCCACAGGGTCTTGTTGGGTATAAGACATGCTGGGACTTGTGGTGCCACAGGGGCTTGTTGGGTATAAGACATGCTGAGACTTGTGACACAGGGACTTGTTGGGTATAAGACATGCTGAGACTTGTGACATAGGGGCTTGTTGAGTATAAGACATTCTGGAACTTGTGGTACCACAGGGGTTTGTTGGGAATAAGACATTCTGGGACTTGTGGTACCACAGGGGCTTGTTAGATATAATACATTCTTAAACTTGTGGTGCCACAGGGGATTGTTAGGTAAGATCCATGCTGGGACTTGTGGTGCCACAGGGGATTGTTCGGTATACGACGTTCTGGGACCTGTGGTACCACAGGGGCTTGTTAGATATTTGGCATTCTAGGACTTGTAGTGTGCAGGAAATATGAGCTCAAAATATACGAGCAGCAGTTTGTTAGGGATAAGACATGCTGGGACTTGTGGTACACTATGTCCTCCAGTATTCTTCCATTGTAGTATATAGTATAAGGAATCAACCAATCGCAGGTTCAAATTTCATGAAAGAATTTTTTTTTTTTTAAAATATAAATTATAAAACATTTAATGACACCTTTTTCTCCCATTAAAAGTAAAAAATAAGCGCATTTAGTGTCACCACGTCTGTAAATGTCCGGTGTGTAGAAATAAAATTACGGTAATTACATTGAACGCTGTAAAGAGAAAAAAAAAATAATCGTTGCCAGTTTTTCAGGTTTTCGGTCACCAAAAGAAATAAAAAAAGTGATCAAAACCTCGTCTGTGCACCAGGATGGTGTCAGTAACGTCTGCTCTCCTCGCAGAACACAGCCCCTTCCAGGGAAAGTAACAGCAGACGTAACAATATATTTATTTTTTACCAAGTAGCAAAAAAAATTCACCATTTAAAAAATAAAAATAATAAAAACATCAATCCACACGTTTGGATCGGTGCAATCGTACTGACCTAGGGAATCTTATTCCAGGTGATTTTTACAGCACATAAAATCCATAAAATTAAATAAATAATAATGGCAGAATTTCATTTTATTTCATCAAACTTGTAATTTTCTCCTAATTTTTAAATACATTATATGGTAAAATAAAACTACAACTCATTGCACAAAAAAGAAGCACTCGTATGTCTGCGCCGACCGCTGCAAAATAAAAAAAAATACAGCTCTACTATGAAGGGGATTAAAAACGTAAGCATAGAAATGGAAAATCGCCTCATCCTTAAGGGGTTAATAAGAGTGATAGGCAAAGGGATAAATAGATGGAAACGCTGAATTGCCCTGTTGTGATCTGGAGCTTCAGCCCGATTCATTTTCTGCCCTGCGTCCCTCTGTCCTGAATACAAAGCAATAGAAGACCTTTGCTTACTAGACGGGGACTGTATATGCTCAGAGCCCCGAGCGATCCTCCACCACTATGTCTTCAACAATATCAGACCCACATTTGTTTCCCCCTCTAGATTGTGTGTGCGCATGGAACCCAGGGGGATTGTGAAGGCTTTTCCCAAAGTAAAACGGTTTCGTGAAAGCGGCAGCCCCACAGAGGACAGAAAAAAGATCAGAGCCGATGGTGACATTCAGGGTAAGCGAGGCAGGGTATATATTAATATTCTGTATCAAACCGCTTCACATCATAAAGTTTGAAATCGCACAGCATAAAATGTCATAAATTAAAGGAAATGTATCAAGGTTGTTTAAATTAGGTTTTTATGCTATTTTTTTTTTAAAAAAAATTTTTTCCACATCTACTTTAAAGGGATCCTGTGATGTACCCAAACGCTATTAACCTGCAGATGTGGGGTTAATCTGCAGGCTAGTAGCAGTTTGATACCTGCTGCTGCAGGGAGGAAACAATCTTTAAGGGGGCTTTACACGCTACGATATCGTTAATGTTTGGTCACCGGGGTCACGTTGTTAGTGAAGCACATCCGGCGTCATTAACGATATCGCAGCGTGTAATACTTACCAGCAACCTCAAAAATGGTGAAAATCGTTCACCATGGAGAGGTCGTCCCAAAGTAAAAAATCGGTAAGGGTTGTTTAGCGTTGTGGTTCATCGCTCATGCGGCAGCACACATCGCTATGTGCAACACCGCAGGAGCGAGGAACGTCTCCTTACCTGCCGCCGGCCGCAATGAGGAAGGAAGGAGGTGGGCGGGATGTTACGTCCTGCTCATCTCCGCCCCTCTGCTTTGATTGGCCGGCCGCTTAGTGACGTTGCGGTGACGTCGCTGTGATGCCGAACGTCCCTCCCCCCTGAAGGAGGGATTGTTCGGCAGTCACAGCGACGACGCCGACCAGGTAAGTATGTGTGACGCTGCGTAGCGATAATGTTCGCTACGGCAGCGATCACAAACAATCGCATGCGCGACGGGGGCGGGTACTTACACGGTCGCTATCGCTAGAAATTGCTAGCGATATCGCTACCGTGTAAAGCCCCCTTTATTCCTCCCGGCAGCCTCTGAATTTCAGTTGAAGGTGCACAGCCAATGCAGCTTCAGTCACTGCTCAGTACATAGTGAGCGGTAGCTGTAATGACCCCTTGGTACTGACTGACATCCAGCTGATCATTGTATCAGTACAGAGCCGGCTGTCAGTCAGTACTGAGGGGTCGTTACAGCCGCCGCTCACTATATATTGAGTATTTACTAAAACTGTGGCAGTGCCAACTCAATGGCTAGAAGCCAGAGGCTGCCGGGAGGAGTAAAGATCATTTCCTCCTGGCAGTGGTGCTCTCTGTGTGACAGCCGCTTGAAGTCAAACTGCTACTAAAGCCGGCTTCACACTTGAGATTAACTTGCACGAGTGCAATGCGAGAAATTCTCGCATTGCACTCGGACCCATGTTAATCAATGAGGCAGCTCCCATCTGCTATTTTATTCTCAGTCCAAATCGGACTGAGAAAAAAATTGCAGCATGCTGCGTTTTGGTGAGTTTCTCGCACGAGTCTCTTCAATGCAAGTCTAAGGGTGCGTGAAGGAAAAAAAAAAGGAATTCACACGGACGGCACACGGACCATCCTAGTGACATGCGTTTTTCTCAATACATTTCACGCATGTAGCAGAGAACACTGTAAATGCTCCTGTACATGAATAGCAGCTGCTGAGGGTAAAAACTGATTGCATACTGATGAAAAGTAAACTAAAATCGTCCGACTTTCCATCATGAGAATCGGACCGATTTTACACTCACAAGTGTGATTCCAGCCTAACCTGCAGATTAACCTCATATCTGCAGGTTAATAGTGATTTTTACATGGCAGTTTTCTATAAAATAAAAGTAGAGAATAGAAGACTTTACAGTAGTCTCATTATCTGCACAGATAGGATTCCAATGACAGGTGGCATCTCTCTCTAAAGCATAACACAGGGCTCATAGATAATAATAGGATGTGATTACACAGCTCACTTCCTCCCCCTTCCTTCGTAATGACCTTTGGCCTGAACATAGCATGCTTAGTAATTACTTCAGTACAATCTAGTGGGGTCTGAATCAGTATTTTGCTGCCAATGTCCGCGATAACTAGGCCAGTGTGATGTGAAAACTGCAAGATTTTTAAAAGTAGCGGTAGATTATTTATATATATATATATATATATATATATATATATATATATATATAATATATTAGTTCCTACAAGTAGTCTTCAACCCCCTGCAGATTTAGCAGGTTTGATAAGATGCAGATAAGTTAGAGCCTGCAAACTTCAAACGAGCAGGATTTATTAACAGATGCATAAATCTTACAAACCAACAAGTTATGTTGCTCAGTTAAATTTTAATACATTTTCAACATAAAAGTGTGGGTCAATTATTATTCAACCCCTAGGTTTAATATTTTGTGGAATAACCCTTGTTTGCAATTACAGCTAATAATCGTCTTTTATAAGACCTGATCAGGCCGGCACAGGTCTCTGGAGTTATCTTGGCCCACTCCTCCATGCAGATCTTCTCCAAGTTATCTAGGTTCTTTGGGTGTCTCATGTGGACTTTAATCTTGAGCTCCTTCCACAAGTTTTCAATTGGGTTAAGGTCAGGAGACTGACTAGGCCACTGCAACACCTTGATTTTTTCCCTCTTGAACCAGGCCTTGGTTTTCTTGGCTGTGTGCTTTGGGTCGTTGTCTTGTTGGAAGATGAAATGACGACCCATTTTAAGATCCTTGATGGAGGAGCGGAGGTTCTTGGCCAAAATCTCCAGGTAGGCCGTACTATCCATCTTCCCATGGATGCGGACCAGATGGCCAGGCCCCTTGGCTGAGAAACAGCCCCACGCATGATGCTGCCACCACCATGCTTGACTGTAGGGATGGTATTCTTGGGGTCGTATGCAGTGCCATCCAGTCTCCAAACGTCACGTGTGTGGTTGGCACCAAAGATCTCGCTCGATCTTGGTCTCATCAGACCAGGGAACCTTGAACCAGTCTGTCTCAGAGTCCTCCAAGTGATCATGAGCAAACTGTAGACGAGCCTTGACATGACGCTTTGAAAGTAAAGGTACCTTACGGGCTCGTCTGGAACGGAGACCATTGTGGTGGAGTACGTTACTTATGGTATTGACTGAAACCAATGTCCCCACTGCCATGAGATCTTCCCGGAGCTCCTTCCTTGTTGTCCTTGGGTTAGCCTTGACTCTTCGGACAAGCCTGGCCTCGGCACGGGAGGAAACTTTCAAAGGCTGTCCAGGCTGTGGAAGGCTAACAGTAGTTCCATAAGCCTTCCACTTCCGGATGATGCTCCCAACAGTGGAGACAGGTAGGCCCAACTCCTTGGAAAGGGTTTTGTACCCCTTGCCAGCCTTGTGACCCTCCACGATCTTGTCTCTGATGGCCTTGGAATGCTCCTTTGTCTTTCCCATATTGATCAAGTATGAGTGCTGTTCACAAGTTTGGGGAGGGTCTTAATTAGTCAGAAAAGGCTGGAAAAAGAGATTAATCCAAACATGTGAAGCTCATTGTTCTTTGTGCCTGAAATACTTCTTAATACTTTAGGGGAACCAAACAGAATTCTGGTGGTTTGAGGGGTTGAATAATAAAAAAGAAATAACATTCATTTTTGCTGCATTTCACACTTCCAGGCTGATCTACAGTCCAAATGTCACAATGCCAAGTTAATTCCGAATGTGTTAGGCGGCTTTCACACTACGTCTTTTTAACATGCGTCCTGAACGTTTTTTTAACGCAGAAACGGATCCAGTGCAAATGCGTTTTCATTTCAATGCATTTGCAATGGACTCGCGTTAACATGCGTTCACCTGCGTTTGCGTGCGTTATAGTGAGGATCCAGCGACTTGCAGTTTTTTAACATCTTTCAAAAATGCTACTTGTAGCGTTTTTGAGCTGCGTCCAAATACTGCAAATTGCTGGATCCTGACTAAACAGCACGCAAACGCAGGTGAATGCTGGCATGCTGATAGACAGGATCCTGCTTGCTCTACTGAGCATGCCCAGAAACCAGCCTCCGTGATCAGTGTCTCTCTCCCCCTCCCTCTCTCTCCTCCCTCTCCTCTCTCTCTCCCCCGCCTGAGAGCTGCGGACAGTCGTAACCAAGGTAAATATCGGGTAACCACTTATCTTAGTTACCCGATGTTTACGTTGGTTACGTGTGCAGGGAGCCGGCTCCTAGCAGCTGCAGACGCTTGTAACCAAAGTAAATATCGGGTATCCAAGCAAGTATACCCGATGTTTACCTTGGTTACGAGCCTCGCAGCTGTCAGATGCCGGCTCCCAGTCTGGCACGTTTAGTTCCCATCACTCCCGATCACATGACTCCAATGCCCGCCCCTAAACATCCAGTGACAGGATCCTGCAAAGTAACACATGCATTTTTTGCTGTAGCAGGATCTGCTTTTGCAGCAAAAAAAACGTTCAGGACGCATGTTAAAAAGACGTAGTGTGAAAGCAGCCTAAACCTGCTAAATCTGCAGGGGGTTGAAGACTACTTGTAGGCACTGTGTATATATATATATACAAATTCAAAGAATGCATGTTTTTTTCATATCACTATCATTTTTATATTACTTGCATGTGTATATATATATATATATTATATATATATTATATATATATATATATATATATATATATATATATATATATATATATATATATATATACACATGCAAGTAATATAAAAATGATAGTGATATGAAAAAAACATGCATTCTTTGAATTTTTGTGTTTGCAATTCATAGATCATGTGATTCCAAATTTGCTTTTTGTGAATGTTCCCACTATAATTCTTTTCCGTGGAATTTGGCACAGATTTTGTGATAAATCCACAGTAGAATCACAGTACAAGGACATGGTCATGCGTAGCATAAATACTGCGTTTTTATCCAGAGGTTTTTTTTCTGCAGAAAATTTGTATCTAACAGTTCATCAGTCTAATGAGAGAAGATTATTTGATCGTTTTGGTGCGGACTCATATATAAAATGTATGGCTAAAAATAAAGCATCATTTATGTTTTGTGTGAACGGGGCCTAACATGGGACACAGAAGTATCAGGGCAACTCTAGGAGCATTTTCGGAAAATATAAGGTACCAAATTTGCCCTTCCAGATCAAACAGAAAAATAAAAGAACGCCTCATATAGTTTTGTGCCTTTGGCCTAGGATACAAAACAAATACAATAAAATGTTGCTCTTGTGTGTTTTTACGATACGGCTTCATAGTGACAGTTTGATGCTTAATGGATTATATGCAAAATAAAAAAAAAGTATTGGAGTTCTTCTTTAACCCTTGTATGCTTCCATGAAAAAAAAAAATATTAAAATCACTGGTTGTATCAATCTGTATGAGGTCACACTGACATCATGGTACCAGACAAGGGTTATGTAAGACAAATAAAAAATCTGGGTGTAAAAATTGTGTGATGGAAGCTTTGCATCACTGATGTCTCATAGATGTCATGAGTT